>NC_139029.1:17612449-18089814 GCF_964662115.1 Mustela nivalis | reverse complement strand
TGGTTATGGTCGGGGAGGCTTGGTGGATCTGGCAGATGGGACAGAAAAGGGAAGAGGACTTTTTATTCCTTCTTTTTTTTTTAATTTTTAAGATTTTATTTTTTTAAAAAAGAGAGAAAACATGAGAGAGAAAGAGCAGTGGGGAGGAGCAGAGGGAGAAGCAGACTCCCTGCTGAGCAGGGAGCCCCATGCAGGACTCCATCCGGGGATCCTGGGATCACGAACTGAGCCAAAGGCAGACAGATGCTTAACCAGCTGAGCCACCCAGGAGCCCTACTTATACTTATCTCTAAACCACATGAATGGGTTATACAAAATGTTAAATTAACTGCATTTTTAAAAACATCAAATATGAAGAGTTAATCCAGTGACTCTGATTCCTATCAAAGTGTGGAAATTCATTCATTCATTCATTCAATAATCCATTCATTCATTCCATAACCTAGGTAATCAGAGCTAAAACTTGCCAGGCATCGTGCTAAGTGCTCTCCTGGACAACATCTCATTTAGTCCTCACCACCTTTCTTTGGCACAGGTGTCTAGCATCACAGAGGAGGAGACGGAAGATGACAGAAGTGGCTCTGGCGCTCAAGATCATGCAGGTCCCACAGTCCTCGACCAAGCCCCATTGTGGTCCTGAGAGATGAAGAGACCCAGGCACAAGGCCTGCCCTCTTGGGCATGTAAAACAGATTCACAGACAGGGCTTAAACAGGGAAGGGAGTGTTAGAGCACAGTGCCTGAGGATTAGGAGACAAAGGGAACAGAGTGGCTGGGGACAAGGAGAAAATCTCTCCCACAATATCCTTTTGCCAAGGACAGGCCCCGTAAGCACTGGAACCCGGTGGCGCCCAAGCGAGTGACAACCCCAGCAGCCTCAGAACCAACAATGAACAAAGGCTGCGGTGCTCTGTAAGAACAGAGGCGATCTGACAACAGTCCAGCTCGTTTGATCAGTGTAGACATCCCTTCTAGACTTTGAAGACTGAAGTGTTCTCCTTTAGCTGTCTACACAGATCAAATAAGCCGGAGGGCTGCCATATCTTGACGTCGCTTTGTGCTAATCCATAGTCTCAGCAAACCATCTGAGCAGAGGCAAAAATAATTCTCACGGGCAAGGATAGGCAGTTCCAGGATGGGAACGTTAACTCCTTGCTGCCCCTTCAGGAGGGAGTGGCTTTTGAAGGGAGTTTCAGCCAGCTTCCCAGAAAGGAGCTTCTGCCCCTCTCCAAAGCGAAGTGGCAAAGCTGTTTTCTCGCCTTGGAGTTGAAAGCCCTTCCTACTCCAGGGCTCGTGCCCCTGTAGGAACACCTTATAGGCAGAGTAGACAATAAATAGCTGTAGTCTGGCTCTCAGAACAGCAGCCCTACCTAGGAAACAGGGATCACCTCACCACGCACGCACCTTTTTATGCAAAGGATTGGTAAAGGGGCAGTCTTACCCCCACCCCCCCTCATGCCTCCAGCAGCAGTGAGCAGCTCAGGAAATCCTTGTGGCAGGACTAGGCACCTAACAACAAACCCGCCAGCTAAGTAGCATCGTTACAAAAGATTAAAAATCTCCATGAGTTCTAACATCTTCATTCCTAGCTGTGGTTTCCATGGAAATAGACATCTGCTCTAGGGAAAAAGGAAAGGTGGGGGGAAGCGGTGTAAGTGCTTTGAAATAATCAGTGTTTTGAAAGATTTATTTTTTTTTCCTGTCACAACATGAATAGTCAGAAATGTTAAGATTTTTGCAGGGCAATTTCTTGTATTTAAAAGAAGTACGCATCCAGTGGGTGGGACCTTCCTCTGCAAACCTCCAGTTCAAGTACAAAGACTTCAAGATAAAGGCTGGTTCGGGGATAATAGACCTCTTGGCCTTGGGTTCCGGTGTGGTGCTGGTTTGTGTTGCCTGCCAATCTGTCACTTTCCGGTGAGCTCTCATCCCTACCCTTCTCCAGCCTTTCTAACGATTACTGAGATTTTGCTCAGAAAACTGACAGATGGAAACACCTGGCCGTTTTGTGGCTAGGTTCGGTCTCAGAGGAAGAAAGCTTTGAGGGCTCAGAATCTGAATTATTCCTGGTCTTGCTCACATGCTAAGGGAAAACCACTTCGATTGGGGGCGGGGGAGAGGCTGACCCCACACAAGGGCGATTGTTGGAGAAAATGCCACAACAAGCATATTTCAGGCAACAGCGAATTGCTAATTGTTTGCTTTGTGTGGTGTGTCTGCTGCCTCTATGATCCGGTTTTCCTTGTCTCAGGCACCCAGTAATTGTGTTTATCTCTAGCACATCCCCAGTGACTGGCTGGACATGGAGAGTCTTTCACAATCAGGACTGTTGTTTCCGCAGAGTTAGTCATATTTGTTTCTTGGTATGGGGACCCCAGTGGTCAATAAAATGAAGGTGTCCTTCCACCCAGGCAGGATCTCAGAGCAGGTGCATTGGTGTAGTAATCACCTACCACCGGAAGACGGGAGACACAGCCTTGGTCTGGGGAATGGGAAGAGGGATCTGGAAACCATGTTCAGTTTATTTCTCTTCTGGCCTTTCTGTGGTAAGGAGGCCAGGCATTCTAAGATGGCTCAGGTTAGACCAATGTCCTTTGTGCCTCTGATGTGCTTCTCCTCAAAGCAGGCCAGGAGGAACCGTGACCTTGTGGTTCTCCCTTTTGTTTTGATTCTTTAAAAGGGACCAGCACTGCACTGGAGAGCACGTGCTCCAAGAACAAAAGCAACACTTCACCGCAGTCTGGGTTGTCTGGAACTGCTGTTGCTCTTCCTTCCCTATCATCAGGCAAAAGGCTACGCAGAACAGATGGAGTCTGCATTTAAGCCGAGTAACTGTTGGACCACAGAAGATCAAATTCCAGAGCCTCAACACTTTCCTCCCCACGGTTCTCTGGTCACCAGCTCCGGGACCCGAGTATGGTAGCAAAAACGCGCACGGTGGGGAAGGGCCACGCCCGTGACCTGTTAGGGCTGAGTGGGTAAGGAATGACGATGATGTCACAATGCAGATTGCACGCGGGCGTGGGGCGAGGTAGGGCGCCGGGTTGCAGGGGGGCCTTACAGGGGCAAAGAGTGGTATTGTCCTGTAACGAGGGCTTGGACGTCTTAGGTGGAAGCAAGGGGTGAGGCACTGTCCGGACAGGGCGCTGTCCGAGTGTTGCCCTTGGGGCGATGCGGGGCACGTGGCGCAACGGAGGAGGAGTCCAGGGGGCCACCCTTTGAGAGGAAGGGAGGGACCCCGCCCCGGCCGGCCCCGCCCCGCCCTTTTCCTAGAGAGGGGAGAGCAGGTTCAGACCCAGGCTAGGGGCCACAGTATAGCCCTCTTCCGCGGTCAGACAACCCCCCCGGCCTCCTACTCACATCCGGGTAGACCCCCAAATGCCCCCCATCCCTCGCATTGTCCCCCTACCCCGCCAGGCTGGACTACACTTCCCGAGGTGCTTGGGGGTCCCGAGGGGCGGGGCACATGGGCTCTGGGGAGGAGGCGGCACGTGCCGCGGGTTTCAGCCAATGGAGAGCCTGGCAGTGAGGTCACGTGCCGCTGTTTGGCGCTTTTGTGCGCGCCCGAGTCTGTTGGTGCTCAGAGTGTGGCCAGGCGGCTCGGACCGAGCAGGTGGGTGCGGGGCTCAGGGAGGAGGTGGCTGGAGGCTGGGGACCAGCGAGAGGGATGCGGCGGGCGGGAGGGGCCGGGCCGTGGTAGCGGCCCCCTGCCGGAGGGCGGCGGGCGTGGCCGCGGGCCCTAAGTGGGACCGGCGGGCGGGGGTCGTTCCGCTTTGTGTGTGGCTCGGGCGGAGCCTCGGCTTTGTCCCGGCTCCCTGGGGGCGCGGCTACCGTGGGGAGGGGGCGCGGCCAGCTGGGCAAGCCCCGGGCGTTAGCCCCGGGTGCCGTCGTGGAGACAATAGGGGGCGTGGGCCCTCGTTTGCCTCCCTCCTTTCCCTCGCAGGCTCAGCCCCGCTGGGGTCCCCATTGTCTGAAGGGGCGGGGCGGCGCCTCCAGAGGGCAGCGGCCTTAGCGTCAGACTGCGGGCAGCTAGGGACGCTCCCCTTCCCCTCTGTCGCCTTCTCCCAGTGACTAGGGCTGAGCCCGAGGCTGACACCCCACGAGAGCAATCCTGTCCTCGCGGCGGGGGGGGCGCGGACAGCTAGGGTGGAGGCGGGGGGGGTGGGAGTGAAGGGAGGAAGTGGCGGGCAGTTGCCTGAGCTACCCCACGGCCGGTTCCCCGGGCCTGCCCCATCCGCCGAGCTGCTCCGGGGGTGGGGGGGGCCTCGAGATGTTTTTGGCGGGAGTTGGGGGGGCGTTGGCGTGCGGGGAGCCCGGGAAGGGCGGAGTTACCCAGATAGGACCGTTAGCCCCGCCTATCCCTCCCCTTCCCACGCGCGCGGGCTCAGGGGTGTTGTGAGTTCTGGGAGATTCGAAAAGGCGCGGGGAGGAAGGGGGCGGGGCCAGGGGCCGGAGCACAGGGCGTGCTCTGATTGGCCGGGGGCGGCCACCCGCTTTTCCTCGCTTGGACCGGGGCCACGCCCATCCTGGGTCCGGTGCTGCGTCTCATGCTCTCCAGGGGTGAGACGGCTTCGCGGCTTAGGGTTTTAATTTCCAGCTGTTGGAACCTGCAGTCTTAGGTTTTCTTACTGGCCTGGGGTGTACAAAGATAATGACCTTAAACGAAATCAAGGAGGGACGTAGAATTTTTCATGATAAAAGGCAGCAAATGTTATAACCTATAACCTGGAGGTTCATAAAACTGATTAATTTTGCTCGCTGTTGATTGAATAAGGAGCTTAAGCCCCTAGAACAATAGGAGTTCAACATACTGGTTAATATTAGCTTGGGCGTTTTGTTTTCCACCATGGCAGACGCAGACAAAGCAGGGTGGGCATTTCATTTGCACAATGAGTTGTAGGCAGTATTAAGATGGCTCCGGTCTCACTGTAGAGTTGAATCTGGAAGATCTTTTCGCCGTTTGGGAGGGGAAATTTTGGGGGTTTTAGGGCAAAAAAAAATGTTGTGACTTAACGTCGTCTAATTTTTAAAATCCAAGATGTTTTTTGAGCAGGCAAGCTCAGTTGATTAGATTTTCTGTAACCAATGTTCTATTCAGTTCAAATTTACCAATGTTTTGGTATTTTCTAGATTCTTATGATTTTCTAGGTAATGATGTCTTATTTAATTCCATGGTGGTGATTTTTCTGACACTGATTTATGTGGATGTGATTTGAGGTCCCTTTGGATCAATGACCTAGAAATGCAAAGAAATTGATCGCATGCTTTTGAAAATCCTTTTCAGGGTTTTTCTTGCCAGTGGATTGTGTAGAATACACTGCCAGTCTCTTGTCTTCTGTTCACCATGGCTTCTTCTGGTAGGTAATCTATTTGGAAAAGCTGAATTGTGATGGGTTTAGGATTTTATAATAGGAGATGGATTCAGGTCTTAAGCCATTAATTGAGCAGTTGTATTTTGGTCTTATCAAAAAACCCATTATATAAATCAGAAGAAAAATTATCACTTGATGAATGTACTGAAGAGCTCCTAATTGTTTCATTATATAATGATTTGGCTTCGTCTAGAGCAAAATCGTGGAGTTTTGCACAAGTCTTCTTTTGTTTATGAAAGTGATTGTCAGACACATATCTCAGAATGGTATTTTTTAATCCAAAAATATTGAGCTTTGGTTTTATGGGAGGCAGTATTTAGATAATCTCTTCCCTGCAAACACAGCTTCTTCATCAGCCTGAATTCTGTTCATTAAATTGATTTGGTTTATAGGAAATTACAGGATAGTTTATTAGAATAGGAAAACCCCATTTTTCTGAATATATTATGAATATGATCAAATCCAGATATCCAGGTGAAAGAACTGGAGAAGCGTGCTTCAGGCCAGGCTTTTGAGCTGATTCTCAGCCCTCGATCAAAAGAATCCGTCCCAGAATTCCCCCTTTCCCCTCCAAAGAAGAAGGATCTTTCCCTGGAGGAAATTCAGAAGAAATTAGAAGCTGCAGAAGAAAGACGCAAGGTAAACATCACAATTCACAGAAAACAGGATATTTATTTATGTAATGTGGCGAATCAGTTTTATTTCCGTAAGAGGAGGAAAACAGAATTGGAGCTAGATGGGATTATAATTGTGACAATTACATATGCCAGTAGCTAGGAGAAAATGCCAGGCATCGTTCACTGAGCTCCCTATTATGTACCAAGTCCTTTATTTTGTTTTTCTCCTTTAACTCAATGACCCTAAAAGAGTAGATGTCTGAGATACTGAGATGAGAAAATAGTCTCAGAAATGTCATTTTCCCAAATCCTATAGCTATGAGCATTGGAGCCAGAATTCAAGCTTAGGTCTGTCTGAAACCAAAGTTCCGGCTTCTCTTGCTTTCTCTTTGAAAAATAGATTTGTTGGTGGATGATTGTTTTTTCTTTCCCTCCCTGCTGCCCCCCATTTGGTTTGGTTTGTGTGTGTGCCTGCGTGGTTTGTTTCTTTTCCAAGAGCTGTACAATAAAAACATTTTAAATTGCTGGTAATGTGATTGTGTTGCTCAACTGGCATAATGATAGTGAGGCAGCTTGTCTCTTATCTGAGCAATTCTATAAAATACCCATTTTTAAAAACAAATCAGAAAAGGGGTGCCTGGGTGGCTCAGTTGGTTAAGTGTCTGACTCTTGATCTCAGCTCAGGTCTTGATCTCAGAGTCTTGAGTTCAAACCCCATTGAAGTTCAAACCTCCACTGAGTGTGGAGCTTACTTAAAAAAAAGAACAACCCAAATCAGAAAGATCAACAAGTATTAATACGCTTATTGTATAAAAATTGGGAATCAGAAGTTTATACATAGGAAATTAAAAGTATTCATTATCCTACTTCCCAGAAATAACCATTGTTAACATTTTGGTGCATTTCCTTCCATTCAGTATTATTTTCATGAAGAGCTTTATATAAATTCTCATTTATTCCCTTCCAATAACCCTGATTAAGGTGAGTGGGTTTAATTTTAAAATTAGGGAGGGGCGCCTGGCTGGCTCAGTCAATAGCACAAGTGGCTCTTGGATCTTGGGTTTGTGAGTTCAAGCCCCATGCTGTGTATAGAGTTTAAATTAAAAAAAAAAAAATGTTTTTAATAAAATAAAATGAAGAAGGTGAGGTAGTAACCTGCCCCTGACCAACACAGTTAGTGCAATGTAAAGTCTGACACATCTCACCACACACACACATTCATGCCCCTGTTAAAGCTTCTGTAACATGTGCCCTGTATGTTGCAGTGCCACGTGCGTATTTGTGCAGAGCCGCCGTTGGCACTGCCATTCATTTCGCCAGGAAGGGCGGCAGAGTTTGCAAGGGAGCTTTGTCTGCTACCTGCTCTTCTGCACCAATTGAGCTCTTACGGAGGATGATGGAGTTTTGTGGACTTTTGAGTTTATGAGGAAATGCAGCCAATGGCTGGACAAAGAAATTTTTAAGGAATCCACCCTGGCCCTGTAGTCACTAACCTTTGCTTTATATAGTGGAACTTGGGACTGGGCTACTGCAGAAGAGAGTGAGCAGAACCAGTGGCAGGTGCTCTGTAGTTTTCCTGCTTCAGTGATGCTTCCAGGCACGTCGGAATCTGTGTGGTAACACGCTCTTGTGTGTTGGTTCTGTTGAAGGCGGTGAACTGTAGTAACCGCTCCAGTGGTCTGGAAGTGACTGCAGCTTCCAGAGAGAGAAGCGATGATGCTTTTCTATGACACAGAAATTCCCCCTGGCTCAAATAGTAATCTGGGGGCTTGGTCTTAAATTCCCTATCATTCACATTTTTTCTTTTTATTGATATGCTCACACTTTTTATAATCGAACTTTCTTCAGGTGGACATTGAAGGTCAGTAACCAGTTCTTGACAGTATAGCTCCATTCCTCCATGTGCCTGCTTAATGGTAACTGCTTGTTACCATTAAGCAGTAAAGCTTACAGGGATTCCCTTAGAGAACACTGGGAAATACTCTGGACAAACCCGGGCAGTTTTCCAAAGTAAATACGAACACTAGAAAAGAAGGTGATTTTCACAGTATTTTGATAGCAGACGATTCAGGCCCTGGCTTAGGTTATATTTAAGGAGATCTTAATTTCTGCCTCTTTTCAGTCCTCCCAGTTAATAATGGAGTTTTTTTGGGGGGGGTCAAAAATGTAATGCTCAGTAAACTTCAGAGGGTCTAGCCTGTTAAACATTTTTCAGTCCCATGAAGCCGAGGTCTTGAAGCAGCTGGCTGAGAAGCGGGAGCACGAGAAAGAGGTGCTTCAGAAAGCCATAGAGGAGAACAACAACTTCAGTAAGATGGCGGAAGAAAAGCTGACCCACAAAATGGAGGCCAACAAAGAGAACCGAGAGGCCCAGATGGCCGCCAAACTGGAGCGCTTGCGGGAGAAGGTCGGTGGCCCAGCTTTGCTTTGAGAGGGTTGAGAGCTTGAAGTCTCCACCCGTGAGGTGGCTCGAACTAATGGCCTTGATGGAGGCGTTGGGTGTCTCTGTCCCCAGTTTCGGGGCTCAACACATTAAAGGAGAGGGATCTTATGTTAAAATAAGATGGAGCAGGGGCACCTGGTGGCTCAGTGCATTAAAGCCTCTGCCTTCGGCTCAGGTCATGATCCCAGGGTCCTGGGATCGAGCCCTGCATCAGGCTCTCTGCTCAGCAGGGAGCCTGCTTCCTCCTCTCTCTCTCCGCCCGCCTCTCTGCCTACTTGTGATCTCTGTTTTTAAATAAAAATCTCTGTTAAATAAAATCTTTAAAAAATAAATAAATAAGATGGAGCGGAGGCACCTGGCAGGCTCTGTCAGCAGAACGCTCGACTCTTGATCTTGGGGTTGTGAGTTCGAGCCCCACGTTGGGAGCCGAGATGACATAAAAAAAAAAAATCTTGAAGAAAGAATAAGGTGGGGTATTAAGTGATTTCCAGAAAAATTGTATCTTCTTTGAAAGAGCCAAGGAAGCTCAGTCATCAGAGTCCATGGGTGACCCAGGGAAATTTGAAGATAATGTTTTACAACCCTGTGTGCTTCCCACTAATATATGATATACGCCCAGATGCCGCAGTCGGGCCTGTTGCGGGGTGCATGGCTCGCCAGGCTTTGTGATTTGACTGACCGACAAATGCTGTTTCTTTCTAGGACAAGCACATTGAAGAAGTGCGGAAGAACAAGGAATCCAAAGACCCTGCTGATGAAACTGACGCTGACTAATTTGTTCTGAGAACTGACTTTCTCCCCTTCCCCTTCCCAAATATCCAAAGACTGTACTGGCCAGTGTCATTTTATTTTTGCCCTCCTGACAAATCTAGAAGCTGATGTAGGACTGTATAGGTAGATCCAGATTGTATGATGTTGTTTTCGGGCCTAAAGGGGAGAAACGGAAAGTGTTGTACTCTTTTTCTAAAGTGTTGAAGTCTTTCTAATGTAGCTACTTTTTCTCGTTGCATCTTTTCTACTTCAGTGCACCTGGCGTACTGGGTTAACGGCTAGTACTGTATTGGCTCTGTGAAAACATGTTCGTGAAAAGAGTATGTAGTGGCTTCTTTCAAATTGTTAGATGCTGAATATCTGTTCACTTTTAAATCCCAATTCTGTCCCAATCTTACCAGATGCTACTGTACTTGAATGGTTAATAAAACTGCACAGTGCTGTTGGTGGCAGTGACTTCTTTCTGTACAGGTAATAAACTGTGAAGTGACAGAGACCCTCCTAGCTTCTGTTCGTTCCAGATGGGGCCTTCGGCCTCCAGAAATAACCCAGCGCACGCGTCGCTGCAAGTTCTCTGCCCTGGAGTTTCTTGCTCCCGAGTCCTTTGCATTGTCTTCTCCCACAATTGTCACTTTGTTTTGATGCCTCGGCCCAGATCAGCTGCTACGATAGTCTTTCAGATGTTTATTTGCAAACAAGCTTATTTTTGTTCCTGTGTCCCCATTAAAAAGGCAGATTGTAGGCACACGGGGTTTCTGGGAAGGGTTTAGGGGAAGTCTCGAGATGCTGGTTAGAGGTATTGGACAGCTCCCCAGCTTCCTGGTACAGGTCAGGGTAGGATGGGATCTGTCATACTTTCCTGCCGCAGAAGCCAAGACTCCAAAATCGGAATATTTGCTATCATTCTCTGGGCCCATGCAGCAACCTTTGGTGCAGTGGTTAAAAGAAGCCTTTTCCAGAGTAGCCTGTGATTTGGGTGGTTTGGATTGGCATCTCCTCCATCTTGTATCCAGAGGTTATAATACTCACCATTGTCGGAGCATTGCCTTTCAATTCAGGGAAAACCTTTGGCAGCTTTCCTAGGCTATTTGGGAAATAGCCTTAATTGCATATGATTATTTGCTTCTCAGACATCTGCGTAAAAGCTCTTGGAAGCCGTGCACCTCAGTGAGAAAGTGTGCCGGGTGACAACGCCAGGGGAGGGTCTACTGGGTGCTGGGCACAGACTGCTTCAGTTCCGGCTTTGTCTTTGGTTTGGGTTTTACCATCTCAATCTTACTCCTATGTTGTTAGGATTAAAGTGTGTGTGTGTGTGTGTGTATGTTTAGAAGGCATGGTTAGAACCCTGCTTTATATCTAGCACGCAGCTAAATGACAGCTATTACCAGGGGCTAGTGAGTGAGCTAAGTTTATCCTCTTAAGTTGGAAAGGATCTCACAGCTTTTTGTGTGCCTTGAATTGACTTCCATATTTACCTCAACCGAGATGATCAATCATAGTTATAGGAAAAAGCTGAATGTCAGAGTCCAGCCCCACAGGGCAAACAAGAACAAGATCAAGTGTAGTTTAGTCGAATGCTAGTTCAGACAAGAAAGGACAAAGTGAGACTTTTGTGCAGGGGCTCAGCATCGTTCATTCCCAGCTCCTGGCACAGGTGTTGGAGGCTTGCATAGGTGACCTGATGCCCACAGGGGTCTTTTAGATGCCAGTTTCGAGCAGCTGGGGTGTGAAGTCCGTGGGAAGATAGAAACTTGCGGTAATGTTACTGGGTGTCCTAGAGATGGCAGTAGACTTGTTCATATAGGATCTGTAGGGAAGGGAACAGAACTCTGGGAAGAGCAAGAAGAGTCCAGGTGGCCTGAGGGGAGGATACCCCAGTGGGTTCCCCCCAACCCCCTGCTGGCTCTGACTTAACATCACAGGGGTCCTGGGTTCCCACCTTGTGACAGTGATGCGTCACAGGGAACTGAATGGTGGATACGGCTTACCCATGACATCAGAAACCCGGCTTGCTGTTTTACCTCTGATCTTTGGAGAGGCACTTAGTTCTGGGCCTCCATTTTCTCCTGGACAAAAAGGAGAAGGTTGAACTAGGTTAGTTAACTTGTTTTTACTCTTGGCATATAACTTGGAGGAAAGGAATAGTGGGCACCCGTGACTTCCAGGGAGTGCATGTCCTTCCCCAGCCTTGGTGTTTTCTGTCCTGGCCTCTAGTGCGCATGTCTCGTGGGGGATGGGGGCGGGGGGCAGCCTCCCCCGACAGCCCTGCAGGCACAGCTAGCCTGGCAAGGCCAGGAGGTCTGACCTCAGCCTGGGGGCCGTTGTCAAGGAGCCCGCTCCGTTCCTTCTGGCTTGAGTGGAAGATGAGGTCTGTCCCTTCCTCCTGAGACTCCTGTACTTAGATGTGGTGATTGACTGGCCTTGGTGGGAAAGAGATTCCCTTGCTTGGGATGTATCCCAAGCACCTGCAGTGTGTTACACACTGGGCTGTCCGCTGGGGATGAAAATGGGGGCCCGGTGCAGCATGTGCTGACGGGGAAGGGGACGAGAGCTGTAGAACACTTAGCCGAGAGTACTGCTCTCGGCCAGAAGCTCGTACTCACCAAGTGGGCTTTAGTGGTTTGGCGAAGGCATAACCACAGGCTTCGGTGGCCTGGGAGGCCCAAAAGAGGAGGAAAGTCTTGAGCCAGTCCTCCGAGGGGTCGGATAGGGACCCTAGCACTTAATAATGAACGAAGCCCTGGACAAGCACGTGAGTCGGGGACCCGCCAGTGTTACTAGTTCATGGCAGGAGCTCAACAAAGAGCTCCATTTCTCTGGTCCTAAGCAATGAAGAGCCGCTGGAGGCTTTAGAACATGGGAATGGTAGTGTTCAGTAAACATAGGCCTTCTGAGGGAGAGAAAGGGGAGGTGGGACAGGATAGACTGGAGGGAATTCGCGGGAGCGGCACAGGGATCCCGCGATGAGGGTCTGACCTGGAGGGGAGCACTCCCGGAAACCTGCCACTGAACCTGGGAAACAGGAGGAGGAGAAGGAGGCCATTCCACAGCTGACAGGGGCATTAGTGTCCCTCATGAGGAGCTGTTGACTGAGGGGTTATCTCAAGCGTGTTTATGTAAGTTGGCTCCTGGGGTCCTGCCCTGTGAGGTAGTACAGATCGTTCCGTGGTGCAGAGGAGGTGAGCAAGGTTAGGAAGGTTTGACTGGACCAAGCCTCAGAGCTGGCAAGTGTCCAGGCGCAGTCGGCCTCCAGGCCCTGCATGCAGAGGGGGTTGCTCGGGCCACTCACCTCTCTGTTGTCCCCCACAGTTTCCGGAGCCCCAGACTCAGCCATGCCACCCTCTTCAGAAAGGCAGTTGGTGACCATCTCTGGTAATGCTGGGGAAGAGAGGTGTCACCACCACCACCACCACCACAGTCCCTTTTTACTGTGCAGATTATTCTCCCAGTGGAAAGTTCTGGTTTCCAGTGATGTCTTAGTGCTCCTAGTAAGTCTGTCCTCTCAGCTAATGGTTTGGCCACCTTACTGTTTGTTAATGCAGTTTGTCTGAACCACTATTCAACACAATTCATTTAGGAACAAGAAGAAGATGAAAGCTGGGCTCCTTAAAAGGAGTGATTTCCCCTTTGGGTGGAAGGTTGGATTAGGTGCCCCAGAAGCTCCCTTTCAAATCCAAGACACTGGTTCTGGGTCTTCTCTACCTGCTGAGACCATAAACCCCTGAGGCCAGGAACCATGTCTCGACCACTGAGGTTTCCCCGACTGAGTGCTTCAGTCTCTTGCCATCTGCCTCCTACCTCTTGGTCCAGGTCTGACGGAAGGTCCTAACAATTCTGTGGCTGTATCAATCAGCAGAGCTGGTGTTGTGTACTCAAGGGGCCCAGGGAAGATTTTCTGGCTTGTTTTATACATGCACCCAGATTTTTAAAGCTTTGTCATAAGGCTTGAAGAGCTCAAAATGCCGCAACATTAGTGGAGGGGTCTGGCGCATAGCTGGAAAGGCACAGCCTTCTCCCAGCGTGGTTGTGAGTGGTCCCTTTCCCGTCATTGGGCACCAAATCCTACTGGGCGCACATGAGCTATGAAGTGGGTGGAGGGGGTAAGAAAAAGAAGCAGGAGATTAGTCAGATGCCCATGACCACCACCTCAACAGAATTGAGAGGATCAGGGGGACCAAGCCTCTGTAGGTACAGGAGGCCTCTGGCCTGGGCCTTCCACTCCCCTTGCTGGCAAGAGGCCCCAGTATCACTAGGATGGGGGTGGGGGGCATGGGTACCTGCTGGGTAACTGCTGACCCTAGCTCCCCTCTTACGTGCAGCAGCTTACTATTTGCATGATCTCAGTGAATCCCCGGAACAACCCTATGATGTTATCGTGCCCATTTTATAGGCAAGAAATGAGGAGGCAAGTGAAACTCCGTTTTGCCCAAAGTGACATACCTAGGAGTGTGGAGTCAGGATTCAAACCCTTTTTTTTTTTTTTTTAAAGACTTTTATTTATCTAACAGAGAGAGCACACAAGTACACAAATAGAATATCAGGCAGAGGGAGAAGCAAGCTCCCTGCTGAGCAAGGAGACTGATGTAGGTCTCAATCCCAGGACTCTGGGATCACAACCTGAACCGAAAGCAGATGCTTAACTGACTGAGCCACCCAGGCGCCCCTCAGGACTCAAACCTTAACTTTGAATCCCCAGCTCTACTGCTGCTGCTTACGTATCACATAACAATGATTACGCAATTACTAGTTTCAAGTATGTCTGCCCAGCTAGAAGGAACATTCTCAATGGAGACTGTACCTTCGCATTCACCACTGGATCTCCTGCTCTGAGACCAGGATGAGGTGGGAGGTTAACACGTGTTGGGGCGCCTGGTGGCGCAGTCGGTTGAGCATCTGACACTTGGTTTTGGCTCAGGTTGTGATCTCATGGTCTGGAGATCAAGCCCCATGCTAGGCTATGTGCTCAGTGTGGGGTTTGCTTGGGATTCTCCGCCTTGCCCTCTGCCATTCTCTCTTGTGCTCTCTCTCAAATAAATCTTTAAATAAATCAATATGTGCTGAATTAAATCATTATGAGTGGGTGGGTGACTCTTGTGGTCCACTAGGGTCACCTTCTTTGTCCTTTTTTTGTGTGGACCCCATGGGAAGTCAGTTGGATTTTCTAGAAGCAGAGGATGGCTCTGCCCCAATTTGCAGATTGGCCTCAGAGTTGCCTTAACCCTTGATGACATCCTTTCAGGTCCAGAGG
The DNA here is from genome assembly GCF_964662115.1 of Mustela nivalis. Classification (NCBI taxonomy): domain Eukaryota; kingdom Metazoa; phylum Chordata; class Mammalia; order Carnivora; family Mustelidae; genus Mustela; species Mustela nivalis. The sequence continues at coordinate 18,075,364 of NC_139029.1, read as the reverse complement.
CACCAGCTGGTGGCCTGTAGCCAGAGTTGGTCTGTGGGCAGGTTGTGTTCAACCCAGGCTGTTTAAATTTTTGAGTGAGTGGACAATTAATTCCACTTCAAAATCTGATTTCAGGATTGTCTTAAAAAGCCTGGAAGATCTGACAACCCTGGGCGCTAGGTCCAGCTCCCAATCAGCAGGTTCTGGGCAGCTGCTGCCCCCTTGAGGTGTGACGTGTGCTCTACAGCTCTCTGTTCCCTGGCGGGGCCATTTCTGGCCTTGACTGAAGTCAAGGGCAACTATAGGCCTGAATTTGCAGTCCCTGACACAGATGACAGCAACTCCACCAGTCAGTCAAAACTTTTCTTTTTAGGTCAAAGGTCCAATCAGTACGAAAGGAAATACAATAAAAAGTGACTCCTTTTCCTCTGTGGTCCCCTCCCTAGCTTCCCTCCCCAGATGCCACAGTCCCTGTCTCCCCCTCAGACTGGCTACACTTCCTTGAGCACAGTCTCCAAAGTCTGGCAGTCACCTCTGATGGGCCAGACACCAGCTGGGCTTTGCAAAATAGACTCTGGGACCCTCGTCAAACCTTTGGAGGTAGAATTCCTAAAACTGGAGTCTAGGTGTCTGGATTTTTTTAGAGCCCACAGTGTTTTCGCTTGCTCATCAAGGCAGAGATCTCTGTGCTCAGGATGTAACATCCCTAAAACAGTTATCCCTCTCCAGTCCCCCAAAGTCTGGCAGACACAGGCCCAGAGTCCGGCCGTCAAGGCCACTGCTTAGCTGTACGGACTGTGCCCTGCCCAGGGACACTCAGCAAAGGCCTGAGTGTCCCTGGCCATACTTCACACTCCGAGCCATGGTCCACTGCCCTCCCAGGCCACAGAGCAGCAGCACCAATGCTGAATTTACCATGTCAGCCATTCAATACAGGGACACCTGTGCTGTGATGTGGCGTGGAGGGGGGGGTGGGCAGGTTGGGGGGGGGGTGGGCAGGTGGGGGCTCCTCCATGCAACTGCAGGCCCAGGACAGATTCATGTAGGAGGTGAGGCCTGGGCCAAGTTTGGTCTAGGGACTAGAAGAGAAGAAGGCACGCTTCCACCCTGTCCTTCCCTCTCCCAACTCACCACTCCCCCATCCGCCTCCCACAGCTGCCTATGGGTATCAGCAGCCACCAGCAGGGACACCTTAATAACCGTGTGCATGGAGAAGACCCTGGGAGACCAACACGGGGCAAAGGAGTCGTCCAGCCATAAGTCAGATCGACCTAGGGGACAGCTTGGGGTTAGGTAGCTTGGTATCCAGAAGTACCTGCTGGGGGCAGGGTTGTGGGGGAGCGCAGGGATCCAGGAGCCTTGTTCCTTCTGGTCAGTCTCTGACAGGCTCTCCAAAGACAGAGCCCACCTCTCTGCAGCCTCAGGGAATGCTATCAGAGTGCTCCTCGGACCCCTGCCAGGCCACAGGGCTGCTGTTGGCTTGCCGGGAGATAACACAGAAATTGAAAATAAGAGTTTAGAAACTTTTATAACAACCGTACAAGGTCAGCTGAATACTATTAAAGTCTAGGCTGGTACTTTGCATCGTTCTTATTCGTTTTAGCTAAAAAAATTTTCACAGTAAAATCTATATAACATAAAATATGCCACTTGAACCATTTTTAAGTGCATGATGCAGTGGCATTAAGTACGTTCACACTGTTGTGTAACCACCACCACTGTCTAGTGGATTTCCTTAATTTTCCAAAAGTGAAAGTTCTCTGCAGATAAACATTTCTTTTTGGATTTAGTTTGAGAAGAACTAAACTAAATCCTGACCAAAGCCTTGAAGGTGTTGGTAGCGTGGGGGGGGGGGGGTGCGGGGAGAGGCCCCTGATTACATGGCTTGACCCATTTTTTGGCTTCATTCCTCCAAACTGGTGAGTTGCTGTTTGCCCCCAGGGAAGGGTGAGGGCCGAGGTCTAGCAGGGAGAGGCGGTTTTGGTGGGGTGTGGCAGGGGGTTGCAGGGGTGAAGTGGGGCTCTCCCCAGGCAGGGCTGCCCTGAGTGCGGGTGGAGGAAGGGGGACCAAGAAAGTCGGATGGAAGGCCACCAGGCTTTCTAGCAGGCTTTCCTCCTGACTCAGCCGGGGGAGGTGCATTGGTTTAGAATTCCAGTAAAGTCAGTTCCAGCTGGGAAAGCCCTCAGTGACCTCTGTGTCTACCCTCCTTGTTCAGGGGAAGCGCCAGAGGTCAGAAAGAAAAGACTTGCCCCAGTTTTCAAGCCACCAGTGGTGGTCCCAAAGGTGGACCTTTCAATTCCCAGAGAGAAGCAGGGCAGAGGTTCCTAGAGTCACAAAGAACAGGACTGAAGTCCCAGCTCCGTGAGTTCTCCTGGGCCTTGGTATCCCCACCTTCATCTGTAAGATAGGACACAGGGTTAAGCCCTCATAGGCTGGACGAGTATTGAGCCTGGGCTGGGTTTAATGAAAGGCTCGGCTGATGGGAAGGTCAGTCTCCTCCCCCTCTCTGTCCCTCCAGGTCCAGTGTTCCTCCTGCAGACTCCAGGGTCTTCTCTGCCATTTCCCTTCACCGTAGCTGTGAGGACAGAGGAAGGCACACCCTCTCCAGAGGGAGAACAGGGAGCTTATGATCTCCCGCATCGGCCCATCTGAGCATCTCCCTCCCCACCTGGCCACCGCTCTGGGCTCAGCTCTTCTGCCATCTCTTTGCACATCTTAGAGAAATTTTTGTCCTTTCTGGGACTCAGAACATTTGCAAAATGGAGTTGAACCAGAGAACCCAAAAGTCCATTTTGGGGAGGAGGTGCTATAAAGTGTGGGATGATTTACATTTCTGTATCTTTTCTGGGACAAACCCCAGCATGTTAGACTAGGCTGCTCTGGGTTACTGGCCATGCACTTTTGTGTTGCCTCTCTCTGTGCTCTGTCACTTCCTCCAGTCCTCCTTTCTGTCTTCTGCCTAAGGTTTCCAGAGCATTCGTTATTTGCCATGCACGGTGGCCAATCAGCATTTCACAGATCCCATCTTACTAAATCCATAAACGCATCCTGGTGAAGTCGGTGCTATTCTTAGCCTATTTTCCAGTCAAGAAACTGAGGTTCAGAGAAGTTACGTCACTGACCCGTAGCTGGTCAGAGGCAGAGCCAGCACCCGGCCCACGCGGCACCTTCCCCAGATGGTCCGGTCCTATCCCAGCCTGAAGTCAGCGGGTTCAATCTGGCGTGTGCCTGTGCCCTCCTCCTCCCTCCTGTTTTCCCCAGGTAGGCTCTGACTCCCCTCCCGGCGATGCTCCAGCTGGCAGGCTCACCCGGGGCAGTCCGGGAGGAGGGTTTGGCTGCTGGTGGGAAAAGGATCCCTGGCTGGTTCCAGTTTCTGACTCGTATCTCAGATACCGGGTCCTCTGCCCCCAATCTCCTTCCTCTCCTTCTTTAGATGTCCCTAAGAGAGTACCCAAAGCAAGGCTTTCCATTCACTTATTCATTCATTCATTTATTGAACAAATACAAATAGTCCTCCCACATGCCAGTCACCATCGTCCGCCCTGGAGGGTTCAGCAATGTGCAAGGCAGGTCAGCTCTGGTCCTCAAGAGCGTACATTCTGGTGGAGGAGACAGACATTACGAAAAGAGGATGAGTGCCGTGGAGGGAATGAAAAGGGCTGGTGGGGACAGTGATTATGGCAGGGGTGGGGTTCTCTGCAGGTGAGGTGCGCGGGGCATGGCATGCTCCCGAAAGATGGGACAGCGTGCAAAGGCAGGAACCAGCAGGTGTGAGGAAGGAGTGTAAACTAGGCCCTCGTGGCTGGATTAGGTGAGGCAGGGGGTCCAGGGCCAGGGCGCATACTGGCCTGTGGGCCAGAAAGAGAGGTCGAGTGACATTCATGAGTGATGTGAAACATCTGGGAGCTTTAAGCAGGGAGCAACATGATTGGGTCATGTGTGTAAAGGATCCTGCGGCCACTGTGAGAAGAGTGCATTGTGGGAAGCAGGCGTGTGGGAGAGATGAGGGTGGCTTGGATGAGGGTGAGGGCCATGGGATGGAGAGAAAAAGTCAAATTTAGGATCTCCGTGGCCCAAGGGGTACAGCCTGTGCCCACCTCTGAGAGGGAGCTGGCTTGCGGCTGGGAGCAGAGTGGCGCCTCCTCTCTGGGGACCTAGAGCAGGGGGACGCCCTGCTGCATCGTCCCCAGCCTCCCCCTGCCCGAAGGAGGGCTGTGAGCTTCTGATCGTCCGTGAGCTTCTGATCGTCCGGAGTCACCCTTGGCCACAAGAGGTCCACATGTCCAGAGCCTCTCCTCCAGCCCTTCTCCCTGGGCTTGTGGCTGTTAATTTTTTTTTTTTTTTTTTACCTAGCACATTTGAAAATCTAATTGGTTTTATTAAGCAATTCATGAATCAGTCAGCATCCCCTCTAGCGGGTAGAGGGGAGCTCCAAGTAACTGTACAAAATGGTTTTTGAACGCAGAGAGGGGCAGGGGTGTCTGGGTGGTGCAGTCGGTGGGGTGTCTAACTTTTGGTTTTGGCTCAGGTCATGATCTCAAGGGTGTGAGATCAAGCCCCATGTCAGGCTCTGTGCTGGGCGCGGAGTCTGATTCGAATTCTCTCTCCCACTTCCCCTCCTACTCATGCTCTCTCTCTCTGAAATAAATCTAAAAAACAATACAAGAAGAGAGGGGCAGAAAAAAGGAACTTATTAGCAAGGAATGCATTGTTTTAGGCCAGGCCACCCTCCCAAGGAGGAACTGTAGGGCTCTACTGGGGGACTACTTCCTCCTGTTAACCAGGAAATTCCAGTCGGGCTGGTTAAGGGTTAAGGATTTCTGGGAGGTTGAAACTGTTGTTAGGTTAGGCATTAAGTCTTGGCTTACTGATGTGGGGCCCTCACATAAGTGACACTATTTTGAGCCATTTTTTAAAATAGTTCTTCCCCTTTGATCAGACTCTCAGCTTAACTAAAGATGCAACCAAAATTTAAGACATTAGTGCAACTCTCAGCTAATGTTCCATAGTTCTTGAATCTTCTCCTTCTGGGCAGTATCCAGAGAGCGTGACTTTTTTTTTTTCTTCAGATCATGACATTTTTTATTATTTTATTTATTTATTTGTAAAGATTTTATTTATTTGCCAGAAAAAGAGAGAGAGCCCAAGAAGGGAAGCAGCAGGCAAAGGGAGAAGCAGACTCTGTTCTGAGCAGGGAGCCCGAAGCCGGACTGGATACCAGGACCCCGGGATCATAACCTGAGCCAAAGGCAGACGTCCAACTGATTGAGCCACCCAGGCATTCCATGACATTTTTGTTTAATTTTTGTGATATTCACAGGTTATGACCTCTGTTTCACAAAGGAATGTTTGCTGACTAATCCACAGTCTGAAAGGCAAAGTTTATCCCCTTTGTCGTTGTCTTTCCAAGCCAGGGTCAGAGAAAAGGAAAGAAAGGAAAGAAGGAAGGGTTTTGTGTTAAAAGTATGAAGTCCTGATCTGTTGTCTTGGAAGCAGCAGTTCACCTTGATGTCAGCTGCTTCTCTTCCTCAGCAGTAGGATTTGGAGGTCTCCAGAGCTTGTGTAGAACCAGCTGGCGAGTGGGACCTTTTCCAGCTGTGAGATGTGTATCTAAGATTTAAGACCCTGAAGTTTGGCTGCCATCTGGGTAGTGAAGAGGACTTGGTATCGTCCCTTCCAAGGAGATTCAAGGGCAATTTTGTTCGTAACAGTTCTAAATCAGAAGGGTAGGAGAAGAGGGGCGCCTGGGTGGCTCAGCAGGCTAAAGCCTCTGCCTTTGGCTCAGTTCATGATCCCGGATCAGAGTCCTGGGATCGAGCCCCACATCGGGCTCTCTACTCAGCAGGGAGCCTGCTTCCCTCTCTCTCTCTGCCTGCCTCTCCGCCTACTTGTGATCTCTGTCTGTCAAATCAATCAATCAATCAATCTTAAAAAAAAAAAAAAAAAAGGATAGGAGAAAATTGGAAACATTAGTTGGGAGAGTCATAGCCCAATTTTTGAAAATACTGGAGGAATTCAGGATCCAGTCCAATTGATAAGGTATATAACAGAACTTCAAAGACAGTTAACAGTATTAGAACCTAATACAAAGACGCAAATACAAAGATGATAATTTCTCCTCTCTGCAGTTACCTTCATATTTTTAATAGTAAAACTAATTTGTTTGCATTAAATGTTGCCTGATTATCTATATGTGTTTTGCAAGAATAATGCTTGAGCATATAAAATCTCTCTCTCTCTCTATATATATATATATATATATTTTTTAGGAATCTCTATATCCAACGTGGGGCTCAAATTCATGACCCAGAGATTAAGAATTTTATGCTCAGACTGAGCCAGCCAGGTGCCCCATATATAAGCTCTTTTTAAAACTGCCTTGCGGGACGCCTGGGTGGCTCAGTTGGTTAAGCAGCTGCCTTCGGCTCAGGTCATGATCCCAGCATTCTGGGATCGAGTCCCACATCGGGATCCTTGCTCCGCAGGGAGCCTGCTTCACCCTCTGACTCTGCCTTCCACTCTGTCTGCCTGTGCTCACTCTCGCTCGCTCTTTCTCTGACAAATAAATAAATAAAATTAAAAAAAAAAAAAAAAAACCTGCCTTGCATGTAGGGGTGCCTGGGTGGCTCAGTCAGTTAAACACCTGTCTCCTGACCTCAGCTCAGGTCTTGATCTGAGGGTAAGTTCAAATACCACGTTAGGCTCCTTACTGGGTGTGGAAACAAACAAAAACAAGAAACTACCTTCCTGGAGAACTGTGAGCAAGGTACCAGTTTAAGCCTTTTTAAGGGACTTTATCGGCTCTGTAAAGTCAGCCTCAGTTTCTTAAAACTGACTGGTCATACCTGAGTCTAGGCAAATCTCTTTCAAATGTAATATTGCAGTCAAAGCCTTGGTAATAGAGCCAATGTTTCTAATTGCCTCCTGTTGCAAGAACAGATTCTCGCTGAACTTAATGAAAATTATTTTGCCATCAAAAGAATACTCAAGTGATGAATCACAGACCTGTACCCCTGAAACAAATAATACACTGTATGTTAATTTTAAAAGATTTTTTTAAAAAGAGAATGTTATCCTTCAAGCTGGATTAATGAGGAAAGATACAACAATCTTTCATATATGTATGTATATATTCACATGTATGTATATGAATACTCGAAAGTTTTTGAATTTGGGAGAGATCAGGTAGGGAGGAAAGAGAAACATCTCACCTTCGTTCACATCTTTGTTCACGTTATCAAATTGTTGATAGTGTAAGAGACAAAGATTTTCCCAAATCTAGAAAAGCGGAACATGAGAAAGCCAGTGATATTTTATTTTATTTTTTTTTAAGATTTTATTTGACAGAGAGAGACTCAGTGAGAGAGGGAACACAAGCAGGGGAGCAGCAGAGGGAGAGGGAAAAGCAGGCTTCCTGCAGAGCAGGGAACCCGATGCAGGGCTCAATCCTAGGACTTTGGGATCATGACCTGAGGCAAAGGCAGACGCTTAACAATTGAGCTACCCAGGTGCTATTTTAAATAAGTGATATTTTAAATACGAGTCATAAAAATGATCTTCTTCACTTCCTCTGGCTCCATGTTATTATTTCTCGCTCTGTTTGAGTCCATTTTTCCACTAGTTTTGGAAATTCATACCCAGTTTAGTTTTACAATCTGAAAGTTATCAAAAATTTGCATTCCACACAGATTCCTTTCCATGAATTTCTCTGATGATAAAACACATTTGCAGGAAGAAACATCTGAGTATAACAGTAACTATCTGTAAATGTCAAAAGACTTTAAATGGCACGCTTAAAGGCCTGATTAGAGTTCATTACAATCTGACAATGAAATTCGGTCATTTCTGTGACACACATTTTAAGATATTAACTAAAATTACAACATAACATTTTCCCAGGGCAAATCAGAATTATAGGAATTTTATGTGATTTCTAGAACACTTTTAGAAATAACATTTATTCACGCAGTATAACCAAAAAAGGTTGATCCTCATTTACTTGGCAATGCTTCCCATGAAATTTAATGTACCAAATATGTCTGATTAATTTAATCTCTCTTTGATGTTTCAGGGGCTCCTGGAAAAATCCCCCAAATTAGCTACACATAAAAATGACTTCATTTAGAGTTTGTTTTTTGGGGATATTTGTTAAACAAATGCCCTTGAGACAGTTTCTCAGCTTGTTTTTTTTTTTTTTTTTAGGTTCTATTTATTTGACACAGAAAGAGAGAGAGAGAGAGAGCACAATCTGGGGGAGCAGCAGGCAGAGGGAGAAGCAGGCTCCCAGGGAGCCCGATGCGGGACTTGATCCTAGGACCTCAGGATCATGACCCGAGCCAAAGGCAGATGCCCAACCATCCGAGCCACCCAGGCACCCAGTTTCTTAGCTTTTTAATTATTGTTTTTTCCTAGTGGTCTCTATAAGAGTGTAGAAGCATTCCTTCTTGGATAATGCTTTGGGTGACCCATGAAACTTTTTTTTTTTTTTTTTTTAAAGATTTTATTTATTTATTTGACAGAGATAGATCACAAGTAGGCAGAGAGGCAGGCAGAGAGAGAGAGAGGAGGAAGCAGGCTCCCTGCTGAGCAGAGAGCCCGATGCGGGACTTGATCCCAGGACCCTGAGATCATGACCTGAGCCGAAGGCAGCGGCTTAACACACTGAGCCACCCAGGCGCCCCCCATGAAACTTTTTTAGAGATTTTTCTCTTAAATTTTGAAAAGCTATTAGCCAGGATCATGATATAATAAGACATGTTTTTCCTTGAAAAAGATTTAAGTGCTGGGGTGCCTGGCTGGCTCAGTCCATGGAGCTTATGTTTCTTGATCTCGGGGGTTGTAAGTTTGAGCCCCATGTTGGGGATAGAGATTATTTAAAATTAAAGTGTAAAAAAAATGGGGTGCCTAGGTGGGGCATTTGCTTAAGCCTCTGTCTCTTGGTTTCAGCTTAGGCCGTGATCTCCGGGTACTGGTACTGAGCCCTACACTGGACTCTCCGCTCAGCTTGGTGTCTGCTTGAGATTCTCACTCCCTCCCCCTTCGGCTGTCTGGCTCATGCTCTCTCTCTCTCTCTAAAATAAATAAATAGATCTTTAAAAAGTAAATAAAATCTTTAAATCTTTTAAATCTTTAAAAAATGTAAACAATTAAAGTGCCTGTGTAGAGTTAAGAAGCCATTGTACATTTATGATTATAGAATAAATAATTCTAAAGGAAAAATACTAAAAAATATAAAGGTTTTAAAATGTATGTCAATTATATTCAAATATAAAAAAGTAAAAAAAAGTTTTTTTTTTCCTAAGATCTTATTTATTTGATAGAGATCATAAGTAGGCAGAGAGGCAGGTAGAGGGTGGGGGGGAGCAGGTTCCCTGCTGAGCAGAGAGCCCGATGCGGGGCTGGATCTCAGGACCCTGGGATCATGACCTGAGCCGAAGGCAGAGGCTTTAACCCACTGAGCCACCCAGGCGCTCCTAAAAAAAAAGTTTTTTAAAACACTTGGTCAAACAGGATCATAGGCCACTGTGAAATAATGCTTAGTTATCCATTTAACCAAAATGACAATTTGTAGGCAAATACAGAAAGCTAAATATTTGTACAAAGTCTCGATCTTTTACAGTTGAAAAGACTCAGGGGCTGGCTCAGTCGGAAGAACATGTGACTCTTGACCTCAGTATTGGGAGTTTGAACTCCGTGTTGGGTGTAGAGATTACTCAAAAAATAATAATAATAGGCTTTTAAAAAAAATACTGAGGGGGCACCTGGGTGGGTCAGGCATCTGCCTTCAGCTCAGGTCCTGATCCTAGGGTCCTTAGATAGAGCTCCACATTAGGGCTCCATGCACAGCGGGAAGCCTGCTTCTCTCTCTCCCTCTCCCCCCTGCTTGTGTTCCCTCTCTCACTATCTCTCTCTGTCAAATAAATAAAAAATCTTTAAAAAAAATTTGAAAAGACTCAGCTTTTAAAAAATTCTATGTAATTACAGACTTGATAAAGGCAAAACAGAGAATCTTTTTCTTTCTGGGCAGATTACATTAAAAGTAAATAAAAACCTTTGTTTACAGTTTCTTATTAAGAGCAAACGAATAATCTAAGAAAACTTTGTCCTTGGGGCACCTGGTTGGCTTAGTGAGTGGGGCATGCAACTCTTGACCTCTATCTAGGTTGTGAGTTTGAGTCCCACACTTGGGTGTAGAGATTACTTAAAAATAAAATCTTTTTAAAAATATTTACCAAAAAATCTTTTTAAAAAGGAGAAAACTTTGTCCTTTACTTTTTTTTAAAGATTTATGTACTTATTTAGAGAGAGAGCACGTGCTTGCATGCACAGAGGAGAAGAGCAGAGGGAGAAGGAGAGAGAGAGAATCTTCAAGCAGACTCCCCACTGGCTGCAAAGCCTGAGGTGGGGCTGGATCACCAACCAGGAGATCACGGCCTGAGCCAAAACCAAGAGTCAGATGCTCAACTGACGGAGATACCTAGGTGCGCCAAACTTTGTCCTTTTAACAGAGAGAAAAGCCAAATCTTAATTTTATGCCAGAATACTTTGGATATTAAAACTTATTCTTTTGTTTCTTTTTTTAGAGAGGTTTTAGGGGAGGGGCAGAGTGAGAGGGAGAAGCAGAATCCTGGCTGAGCAGGGAGCCCAACCAGGCCTTGATCCCAGGACCCCTGGATCATGACCTGAGCCAGTAGCAGACAGTTAACAACTGAGCCAACCAGGTGCCCCTAAAGCTTCTTCTTCTTCTTCTTCTTTTTTTTTTTTTAAGATTTTATTTATTTATTCGAGAGAGAGAGCAAAAGCAGGGGGAAGGGCAGAGGGGGAAGCAGGCTCCTGCTCAGTAGGTAGCCCCATGTGGGGCTCCATCCCATGACCCTGAGATCATGACCTGAGCTGAAGGCAGATGCTTAACCCACTGAGCCACTCAGGTGCCCCTAAAGCTTATTCTTGAATGAATTTTAATCTTAGCCAACTTACTACACACTAAAATTTCTTCTTAAAGATTCTTTCTCTATAAACTGTCTACGACAACTCCATAGTGACCGGGAAGCTGGATTGCAGGTTCAATCCCTTGACCTGCGATCACAACCTCAGCCAAAACCAAAAGTCTGACCCTCAAGTGACTGAGCCACCCAGGCACCTGAAATTTACTTATTCTTAACAGTTATGTTTAGATTATCCAGGAAAGCTTTGTGAGACATTAGACTATATAACTTATAACAATAACTTATTCTGTTATTTTCTTGCTAGCAGATTTTGCAACATAACATGAACTTATTTGATTAGTAAAACTAGGTAAAATAAAAGGTTGTATGTTTGCATTATATTCAATGTCGATAACTCTAAGACATGTCCATTTTAAGTAAACTGGCAACTTTTAAACTAGTTTTGATACAGAATATTTTCCCAGATTACCTGAATCTGAAATTCATTTGAATTAAATTTTTATTTTTGAGAATTTTTATGAATACTAAATTCATATAAGTGCTTGATTTTCTTTAAGCTAAATAAATAGAGCTCTTTACCAATTAATTTTAATTTTTGGAGAGTCTCAAGCTCTACCAGCTGAGCCATCCAGGTTCCCCCTTAATGTAATACTTTTTTTTTTTAAGATTTTATTTATTTATTTGACAGACAGAGATCACAAGTAGGCAGAGAGAGAGAGGAGGAAGCAGGCTCCCTGCGGAGCACAGCTCGATCCCAGGACCCTGGGATCATGATGTGAGCTGAAGGCAGAGGCTTAACCCACTGAGCCACCCAGGCACCCCAATTTAATACTTTTTTAAAAACTTCCTTAAGTGGGATATCACATGGTGACAGTAATTTCTCACCTTACTGCAGATCTCAATGCAAATGAAAGGTACCCAATAGTAAGCAAAATTTCTTTAGACATAATTCATAAGGTCATGTAAATCTGGCTGAATAGGCTTACTGATAGAGCAAAGATGTGTTCTGCAAAGGGAAAATTTGGAATGCCTGGATGACTCAGTGGGTTAAGGTCTCTGCCTTCTGCTTAGGTCGTGATCTATCTCTCTGTCAGATAAATAAATAAAATCTTTTTAAAAAGATTTTATTTAAATTTTTTTTTAAAGATTTCATTTATTTATTTGACAGAGAGAGATCACAAGTAGGCAGGGATGCAGGCAGAGAGCAGAGAGAGAGAGGGAAGCAGGCTCCCCGCTGAGCAGAGAGCCCGACTCCGGGCTTGATCTCAGGACTCCGGGATCATGACCCGAGCCGAAGGCAGAGGCTTTAACCCACTGAGCCACCCAGGTGCCCCTTATTTAATTTTTTTAAAAGATTTTCTTTATTCATTTGAGAGAGAGAGAGAGAGAGTATGAGAGGAGAAATGTCAGCGGGAGAAGCAGACTGCCTGGAGAAGCAGACTGCCTGCTGAGCAGGGGAGCCCTAGGTGGGACTCCATCCTGGGACTCCGGGATCATGACCTGAGCCAAAGGCAGTTGCTCAACCAATTGAACCACCCAGGCGCCCCTAAAGATTTTATTTATTTGTTTGACAAGCAGAGATCACAAATAGGCAGAGAGGCGGGCGCGGGGGGGCGGGAGGGGGTGGTGGCTGGCGGGAAGCAGGCTCCCCCCTGGGCAGAGAGCCAGATGCGGGGCTCGATTCCAGGACACTGGAATCATGACCTGAGCCGAAGGCAGAGGCCTTAACCCACTGAGCCACCCAGGTGCCCCAATAAGTAAAATCTTTTGAAAAAATAAAAAAAATAGAAAGGGAGAATGTGGTTAGGGAAGGTGGGTGGGGGGATGGGTGAAAAAGGTGAAGGGGATTAAGAGTACACTTACCACGATGAGCACTGAGTAATGTATAGAATTATTGAATCACTATATCGTACACCTGAAACTAATATAACGCTATGTTAATGGTACTGAAAATAAATTTTTTTTTCTGAAAATAAAATTTTAAAAATAAAAATTAAAAAAGAATATGTAATCATAAAAAAATGATCATGAGGAAGTGAAAGGGAATATGGAAAACAGTAGTAAGTTACAGTTGTATAGTTTAGCAATCAACACAACTGATATTTACTTTCAAGTGCTAATATATATGCTTAATATCCGTTTTGTTAGAGTGGACGTGTTTAAGCTAGGAGTTAGAGCTCCGCCTCAGACACCAGACCTCTAGATCTGAGTCCCTGCACACAGCCGACTGGGTGTCCACTCTGCAACACTCTCATTTCTGGGAGGGGGATCATAACAGCTTCTCCTGGGGCTGGGGCTGGGGCAAGGATTCAATGAAATAACACCTGTCAGATGATTAGAACAGTGCCTGACATATAGTGACTTCTCAAATGTTTGTTATTGTTGTGATTTGTATATCGAAGTAAGTCAGTAGAGTTCTGTTGCCATTTAAGTGGGATAAATCCTTATATTTAGGGCATATGTTATCTAAATAATTGGTTTTATGTTAAAACTTGCTTTCTTGGGGTGCCTGGGTGGCTCAATGGGTTAAGCCTCTGCCTTCGGCTCAGGTCATGATCTCAGGGTCCTGGGATCGAGCCCCGCATCGGGCTCTCTGCTCAGCGGGGAGCCTGCTTCCTCCTCTCTCTCTCTGTCTGCCTCTCTGCCTACTTGTGATCTCTGTCAAATAAATAAATATAATCTTAAAACAAAAAATTAAAAAAAAACTTGCTTTCTTTGTGACTTATAATTAATGAACTAAAAACCGAATGGTTGTATCTTTAAATATTTATGCAAACGCTTTATGACCACATGTAATAAGGAAAATCTGGATAAGTGACAGTCTGAGCTCTGTGACTAGCTTGTTCTGTGACCTAAGGCAAATCACTGAGCGTTTTGAGGCCTCTCTCTCTACTATAACCTTGTGGTTCTATAGCTGTTACCCTCTCATCCTGCTGTCCATGTCACCCTGGTCTCGCTTGAGGATGGCACAGGGCTGATGGACCAGGGACACAGGTGGGAGTCCCAAGTCAACTAAACATAATTAGCTTTGCCTTATAATTTGGCTATCCTTGTCCCAAACTTGGACTTGAGGACTTATACATGTGTGCCATGGTCACAGATCACAGTCTGGAGCGTTCAGAAACTTTAGTGAATAGGGTTGCCTGGGTGGCTCATTCTGTTAAGCATCTGCCTTCAGCTCAAGTCATAATCCCAGGGTCCTGGGATTGGGCCCGCCATGGGCTCTCTGCTCAGTGGGAGCTTGCTTTTCCCTCTCCTTGCTGCTCCCCCTGCTTGTACTGTCTCTGTCAAATAAATAAAATCTTTTAAAAAAAAAATCTAAAAAAAAATTTTTTTTAGCCATGAGATAAGCAAAAAACTCACTAGTTTATAAAAGAACAGTTGGATCCAAACTGATTTTCTGTGAAATGGAATGAGTTAAAGTTACCTGCTCAGATGGCTAAAGTTTTGTCTACTAGTATCTGTGGAGAAGACTAATGATTTATTTTTTATAAGATTTTATTTATTTATTTGACAGAGATCACAAGTAGGCAGAGAGGCAGGGAGAGAGAGAGGAGGAAGCAGGCTCCCCACTGAGCAGAGAGCCCGATGTGGGGCTGGATCCCAGGACCCTGGGATCATGACCTGAGCCAAAGGCAGAGGCTTTAACCCACTGAGCTACCCAGGTGCCCCCGAATGATTTTTTTATTTGTCTAAATTTATTTTTTTTCTTAAGTTTTTTTTTTTTTTTAAGATTTTTTAAATTTTTTTTGTGAGAGAGAGACAGAAGGAGACACAGGCTCCCTGCTGAGTAGGGAACCCAATGCAGGACTCCATCCCAGGACTCCGGGATCATAACCTGAGCCAAAGGCAAACACTTAACCATCTGAGCCACCCAGGCATCCTCATTTGTTTAAATTTCAAATGACCTTTTCCCCTTATGATTTACTTCTAATAAAGGGTTCCTACTTTAAATATTTTCATCTCAAAGACATAGGTTAAGAATGCCATTTTCTCCAAGAAAGACTTAGGTTTCATAAGACTCATAATTTACAAGGCTTTTGGGATAAATAGAGGAGGTTTTGGGATTCGTGGAAGGATAAGTGAACTCTGAATTGCCTCTAGAGCCACATTTCTGTTTTTTTTTTTTTTTAAGATTTTATTTATTTATTTGACTCACAGAGAGAGATCACAAGTAAGCAGAGAGGAAGGCAGAGACAGAGGAAGGGAAGCAGTCTCCCAGCTGAGCAGAGACCCCAAAGTGGGGCTCGATCCCAGGACCCTGAGATCATGACCTGAGCCGAAGGCAAAGGCTTAACCCACTGAGCCACCTAGGCACCCCTAGAACCGCATTTCTGGTTCTATAAAGATTTGTAAGATAAGGACAGTTGCTTTTAATCCCTCAAAGATTTGGACTATAGCCTCGCTATTAAAGAATTAATCTATGTTGGAATTTTTTTTTTATTTTTACTTTTACTTTTTCCCTTAGCTGCTTCAAGAAATAACATAGCACTTTACCAGAAAATCCTCTAGTCTCATCACCTCTGGGAAGGGCTCACCAAGGGTTCTTCTTTGAAGGATGATATGGGGGTATCTGTTAGATCATCAGCTTGGCAGACTTTTGTGTAAAGGCAGTTCAGACAGAGGACAACCGGAATGGATGTTCAAACACAGAAGTGTTGGAGGAAGCAGTAAGAAGGATGTCCATCCTACGTATAAGGTCCCTCTTGTGTCTTTTAATTTTTCATCAGCTTTTTGCAGTTAAACTTTCAATGGAGTTGAACTTTTTGCAATCTTTGAGGCCTTTGCTTTTAAGTGCACTTCTTAGCGATCTTATTTAACTGGAACTCTCTTCATAAGGACCATTGCAATTCTAGGTTGTAAGTTCCCAGAGGGCTGATAGCAGTTTGGTAGAACCTGAGCCAAAAATGGACTTTAATCCATATTTCTGCCCTGCCATGTCTAGCCACAGATGGGGGGAGGGGAGCTCCCCTGTCTTTCTGGCTGTGTTTTGGGGCTCCCAACCTGATGGTTACCAAGTTCTTCAGGACACAAAACAAGCTTAGTAATATTTTGCTCTTTTTTTTTTCCCCTTCCAAGATATGTATAGCTTTCAGGACCATAGATCTTGGTTATGAAATAAACAGGTGTGCTGGAAGGTGGTGTGTTTAACTCTTTAGACTTCAAAGATCGCATATTATTATTATTATTTTTCTTTTTCTTTTAGCTAAGCCCTTACCCCATGCACACATTGACGGAAACCAACAGTAACCCAGGGAATGGAAGTGTGGACCCTGCCAGTAACCAGAGATCTGGGCACTGGGGAAAGGATTGAGCCAGCAGACCTCAAAGAATGGAGGCTGTTGGACTGGTTCCCAGTGAATGGAGAGCCAGAGCTGCCATCAGCAGTTCCCAGAGTGGAATCTGGGGTTTAGAACTTCCTGTGGACTGGCCAACAGAAGGCCCTGTATGTGCTACCCGCAATTCCCAGTCTAGATGAAACCAGCAGACTCCAGTAAATGGAGACTGCGGACTGGAACTGGGGAAAGCGATTCCACACAACTGGAGAACTGCAGACTGAACCAAGGGCCAAGGACTGACATGGTGTTAGAGCCTCCTGTCTGTCCAGACAGACTCGTGAACCCTGGGCTCAAAAGCTGATTGGCTCAGGAGCTCAACACAAAAGGAGCAGAGCTCAGACCAAGAGGAGCTTACCCAAGGCCTAGGAAACGGTGAGAAAGACATCAAACTCACAGGGGTTCCCAGAGCAGCAAGCCTGTGCTTCTCACTGTCCCTAAATGCTGTCAGAAGTTGACCTTGGATGCTCTAGATGATGTAAGTGCATGGTGTCTAACGCAGGAAGAAGCTGCCCTGGTCCAGCTTAGGCACTTGTGCCTCTGATCGTGAAGTAAATATCAGTCCTGGGTTGTAAAATAATAAAACAAACACACAAACAAGCTAATAGAATATAAGTCAGATAGTGCCTCTGCTCAGAAACCTGCTGTGGGCTCCCAGGGCACTAAGCATGAAATCCAAAGTCCTGACCATCAGAAGCACCCCCAAACACTCTGATCTCAGGACTTCGGCTCATCCCCCTGCTGTCCTCAGCTGCCCCGCGGAGGCCCTGCTCAGGGCCAGTGTCCTTGCTGTAACCTGTGGAAACCACACAGTGTGGCCTCACCTGCCGCCAGGCCTTCCCTGATCACTCCGCCTCCAGCACGTCCTATGTCCCCACCCTGCCTCCTAGCACCCACAGCATTCACGTGTACCTCTTCTCCCCACAAGGAGACAAGCCTCCCAAGGCCAGAGACCCTCTTCTCCTGAGTCCCTGGCACCTGGAATAGGGGCCAGCACCCAGGAGGTGAGGTGCTCGGCACCCCCAGATCCCTGCCAATCCCCACACCGTGTGCCCTGTCACTAGGCACCCCCCCACCCCCACCCCCACCCCATGGCTGTGAGCTCTGCCTGCCTCTGCTCTGAGGCACTGCTCTTCCTCCGGCTGTCAGGGCGAGAGTGGAAATTTCCACCGGAAGCTGGAAGGACAGCCGCCCTCCCCAGCTGGGCTGAGAGGAAATTTCCACAAACCGTGTTTGGCAGCATGATGAAGCGGCCTGGGAGTCCGGGGACGGGCCGCACACGGTCTGTTTCCAGAGGTGCAGATCAGGAAGGCCATCTGGGTTTACTGCCCGCCAGGAGGTCCCGCCTGCTAGGGCCTGGTCTGGCCCACCCTCCAACCCTGGAGCCGGAAGGATCTCGAGCCATCATTAAGTTCAATCCCCTCCTTTTTTCGGGTGGAGGTACTGAGGCCCAGAGAGGGGAAGCAATTTGTCCCTGGTCACACAGAAAGTTAGTGACAGACAAAGGACTCACACTCATGGCACCGCCTGGGGTGCGGCTTCTCTTCTTCTCTTCCATTCTTGCCCTCCTGCCCCCCCCCCCCCAGTTCTCCAACTAACCTTGCCCCAGGGCCACTTGGGGCCAGCCCGCTGCCCTCAGCCCCGAGCTCCCTGCCCTGCAGCCTTAGGCTCCATCAGACCAGGTCAGTGCCACTCGGATCAGATGATCAGAGCTGCTGGCTTCCCCTCACCTCGTCCTGGCCATGATCCTGCTACACCGTTACAGCTCACGATGCCCACTTTGCTCCCCGTACTGATGAGATCGGAAAGTCTTGGGGTGATGTACGGGTACTAGTATATTTTATAGACCCCTGGGAGTTTTCACTTGCAGCAGGGTTGGGGAACCTCTGTTTTAGCCTTGATTAATGATACCAGGGTCCCCAGCTACACCGCTGCAGACCACCTAGAACCTCTTTCTACCTACCCCTGCCCTGATCCAGGTTTACTCTTCAGATTCATGGGTTCCACTAGCAGTCCTGTGTCCCTCCTTGCTCTGGCCCTTTGCCTAAACCCGGGCCTCCAGGCTGCCTAGATTGCCTGAGCTGACCTGCCTCGCCATCGCTAGGTGTTCACTAAATATTTGCTGTTAATGGTGGTAATGACCTCAGTCTGGCCAAGAGGATCCTTGGCATGAAAGAAGGAAAAGGCTTTGGGGTCAGGAAAACTTGGATTCTAATACCAGCCAGTTCTGCTTGCTGTCTGGGCCTCGGTTTTCTCATTTGTGAAGGCAGATGGGGCAGGGAGGTGGGTGAAAATGCCTGTCTTGTAGTTTGTCGCAGAGGGCCCAGCAGCTCACCAACCAGCCTCTCTGGGAGCCGGCTGCTCTGGCCTTGACCTTGGGGAACGGTGACTGCTTCCATGGGTAGGAAGGAAAGTTGCTGTGAGCCTTCTGATGAGGACCTTGCCCACGGGGTGTCTTCTAGGGCAACTGCAGCAGAGTAGTGAATGGGCGGGGGTACGGAAGCTAAGGGATGGGGGTCAGGAGAGATCAGCTAGGGAGTACCACCACCCTGCATGGGAGGGTGGGGTGAGGTCCCTGGAGGGAGGTTCCCTTGGGAACCCACCAAAGTGCCCTGTGGGGACAGAACCAGCATTTGGGTGTCTGCCACGCCCAGAGGTGCTAAGTCCTAATTACAGCCCCGCCAGCAAAGAATTCTCCTGCGCCTGTCTCTTCCTCGGAGCTCTCAGGGAGGGGAAGCTTGAGACTGAATAGAACACAAACATTGAGAACAAACAGGACCAGAATTTTTTTGTTTTTTAAGATTTTATTTATTTATTTGACAGACAGAGATCACAAGTGGGCAGAGAGGCAGGCAGAGAGAGAGGGGAGGAAGCAGGCTCCCTGCGGAGCAGAGAGCCCGATGCGGGGCTCTATCCCAGGACCCTGGGATCATGACCTGAGCCGAAGGCAGAGGCTTTAACCCACTGAGCCACCCAGGCGCCCCCAGACTTTTTTTTTTTTTTTAAGATTTTATCTATTTATTTATTTGAGAGAGAGAGAGAATGAGAGAAAGCGTGAGAGGCGGGGAAGGTCAGAGGGAGAAGCAGACTCCCTGCTGAGCAGGGAGCCCAATGCAGGATTTGATCCCGGGACTCCAGGATCATGACCTGAGCCAAAGGCAGTCGCTTCACCAACTAAGCCACCCAGGTGCCCCAGGACCAGACTTTTTAATACATGGAAGATGAGCCTGTGCTTGTCCTGTGAACCCCCAGGTTGGAGAAGCCACAGGAGCATCTCAGGCAGGAGCAAGTGTCTCCAGAGAATCCAACAGAGCTCTGGGGAGAAAGAATCAAAGGGCTGCCTGTGCCACACTAAGTCTAGCTCGTTCCATGACTGCTTCCCCTGGAGGCTGTCTGGTGAAGCCCATCTGTGCCGGGCATGGACCGGGCTGCTGCCAAATGCCCATTCAGCCTTGACAAGGTCCTTTCTCTGGGCCTCAGTTTTTCTATCTGTGAAATGCCTCTCTTTTTCAAGGGCCCTTCCCGAATTTCTTGGTCTGTAAAAAGATCTGTAGTCTCTCGGTTCCAAGTGGGAAAATTAAATGCATCCTGAGCCCAAAGCCTGAAATAAGCTCTAATAGGCCTCAGGAGACCAGTCAGACAACGAGTCTGAAATCAGGCAGCAAGCCTGAAAAAATGATCTCTGTGTGGTGAGAAAATAAAAAGTTTTTTGAATTTGTTGTTTAAAGATGTGAATTGCAATGTCATTCTTAACAGTTTCATGCAGACATAGTTTACATACTATAAAATTTACCTCTTCTGCATATACAATTCTGTGACTTTTAGTGAGTTTTCAGACTTGTATAACCATCACCACAGTCTAATCTGAGAAAATCCCATCATCCCAAAGAGATCTCTCATGCCTGTTCCCACCCCCGCTCCTGGCAACCACTAAGCTACCTTCTGCCTTCGCGATTCCCCTTTTCCGGACATCTCGTGTAAATAGAACCATGCATTATGGTTCTTGCATCTGGCTTCTTTCACTGAGCATAGTTTCTGAGGTTCGTCCATGGTGTAGCATGAATCATACTTCCTTCTTTTTTATGGCCAAAGATTATGCTATTGAATGGATATACCACATTGTAGCTATCTATTTCTTGTTGATGTAGGTTAGGGTTGTTCCCACAGTTGGGGGTTTATTATGAATAATGCTTCTACAAACATTTGTGCAGAATTCTTTGTGCAGATATATATTTCAGTTTATTTACTTATTTATTTTTAAAAAGATTTTATTTATTTATTTATTTGACAGACAGATCACAAGTAGGCAGAGAGGCAGGCAGAGAGAGAGGGGGGCAAGCAGGCTCCCCGCCGAGCAGAGAGCCCGATGAGGGGCTTGATCCCAGGTCCCTGAGATCATGACCTGAGCCAAAGGCACAGGCTTAACCCACTGAGCCACCCAGGCTCCCCATTATTTATTTATGTATGTATGTATGTATTTATTTATTAGAGCACATGAAGTTGGGGGGAGGGGTAAAGGAGGAGGGAGAGAATCTTCAGCAGACTCCAAGCTGAGTGCAGAGCTAGAGGCAGGGCTTGATCCCATACCCCTGAGATCATGACCTGAGCGGAAACCAAGAGTTGCATGCTTAACTGACTGAGCCACCCTAGTGCCCCCTTTTCAACATCCTCTTTGACAGAATGTTAGTTCAAATCCTTTGCCCCCTGGGGTGCCCGCTTGTTATTCTCTCTCCCTCTCCCTCTGCCCCTCCTCCTGCTTGAATGTGCTCTCTCTCTCTCAAAACATAAATAAATCTTAAAAAACAAATCTTTTGCCCCATTTTTAAATTGAATTATCATTTTACTGAGTGTGAGTTCTTTATATATCCTAGATAATTCAAATCCTTTAGTAGATATATTTTCAAATAGTTTCTCCCAGTCTGACTTATCTTTTTTTGTTTTTGTTTTTCTTTTAGTTGACTTATCATAAATGTGAGGGTTATTTCTTTACCCTCGGTTCTAGTCCATTGATTTATGTATCTACTTTTATGCCAGTAACATAGTGTTTTGCTTGAATAGTTTGACAGTATATTCTGAAATCAGGAAGTCCTCTACTTTGTTCTTCTTTTTCAGAATTGTTTTGACTATTTTGGCTCCTTTGCATTTTCATATACATTTTAGGATCAGATTGTCAATTTTAACAAAAAATGTCTCTTAAGAGTTTGATAGGAATTGAATAGATATATGATATTGAGTCTTCCAATCCATGAACATAGACTGTCTCTCCATATACTTACACCTTTTAAAATTTCTTTCAGTAATATTTGGTAATTTTATTCTAAAAGTCTTCTATGGGGACACATGGATGGCTCAGTGGATTGAAGCCTCTGCCTTTGGCTCAGGTCATGATCCCGGAGTCCTGAGACCGAGCCCTGCATCGGGCTCTCTGCTCCGCGGGGAGCCCTTCCTCCTCTCTCTCTCTGCCTGCCTCTCTGCCTACTTGTGATCAATGTCAAATAAATAAATAAAATCTTTAAAAAAAATAAAAGTCTTCTATGATCTAATTCCTCAGTATTCACTTCTTTTGAGGTGATTCTGTGCAATGATAGGCTTTTGCAATGTTATTTTAATATGGAAAAAAGAGAACAAAATAAAAATAAAAATATCCTGAATATGCAACATTTGAGAAATTATCAAAGCGTGATCTGTTCCATTGATGGGATATTCTGGAGCTCTTAAAAGTGATTGCTATGTGTTTCCCCCAGAAAGATCACTCTGATCATGTAGGACCATGGAGAATGTTGATGATAGGGACAATATCACATCAACTCCCTTTTCCCAGGAGAGAGCAGATGGCTGAGCTAGACTGTGTGCTCCATGAAATAGCTCTCAGTGCTGGCCACCGAATACTTTGTTCCTTCTCCCACTGTACTTCTCCACTCCTTGAAGTGAGCTGTGGCCCCAAGGCTTGTTTAACCAATGAAACATCACTCCTGAGCAGAAGCCGTAGGAGCCTGTGTGCAAACTCCCATCCTCTTAGCCCCGGCAGATGTGGCTACAGGCATGTGGGGCCTGGAGTTAGGATGACAAGTACAGTGAATGTGAATTACAAATGGATTTAAACCCCTGAGAGATGGGTGGTGTTTGTTACTGTAGCATAACCTGGCCAATCTCATTCTGACTAGTGTAAGCATAAATGAAACTAAAGAGTAGAACGTGAAATTCTGTCTTCTCTGATTGAAACTATGGAAAACAATGCCTGAATATGGGCTGTACATTTTAAAATTATTTTTTATTATTTATTATTATTTTTAAAAGACTTTATCTATTTGACAGAGAGAGAGATCGCAAGTAGGCAGAGAGGCAAGCAGAGAGAGAGGGGAGGAAGCAGACTCCCCGCTGAGCAGAGAGCCCGATGTGGGGCTTGATCCCAGGACCCTGAGATCATGACCTGAGCTGAAGGCAGAGGCTTAACCCACTGAGCCACCCAGGCACCCCGTGGGCTGTACATTTGAGGAAATTAAAGCCTGCTAGAGTGTGGGAAGAGGAGGTTGTGGGTGAATTGTTTCTCTTTTAACCTTTTAAAAAAAGATTTTATTTATTTATTTGACAGGGAAAGAGACAGTGAGAGAGGGAACAGAAGCAATGGGGAGTGGGTGAGGGAGAAGCAGGCCTCCCACTGAGCAGGGAGCCCAATTTGGGGCTCGATCCCAGGACCGTGAGATCATGACCTGAGCAGAAGGTAGACATCTAACGATTGAGCCCCAGATGCCCCAAACCCTTTTTGTTTTTTAAGATTTATTTTTTTATTTGAGAGAGAGAGAGAGAGCACAAGTGGGAGGGGCAGAGGGAGAGGGAGAGACAGAATCTTAAGCAAATTCCACCGATGCAGGACTCCATCTCACAACCACCAGATCATGACCTGAGCAGAAGCTAAGAGTTGGGTGGCTTCACTGAGTGTGGATCTCAGGTACCCCAAATTACTTCTCTTTTATTTTATTTTTTTTTAAGATTTTATTTATTTATTTGAGAGAGAGACAGTGAGAGAGAGCATGAGCGAGGAGAAGGTCAGAGGGAGAAGCAGACTCCCCATGCAGCTGGGAGCCCGATGTGGGACTCGATCCCGGGACTCCGGGATCATGACCTGAGCCGAAGGCAGTCGTCCAACCAACTGAGCCACCCAGGCGTCCCTTACTTCTCTTTTAAATGTGTCTTTTGGGCTCCTGGACCCAGTACATTGTCATATCACATGACAGTGTATCCCAGGGTGATGCCACTCAGGTTCGCAGGCTTCCAGTTCCATCTGGTCAGGTTCCAAATGCAGGACAGCAAGACTCGTCTAGGGAACGCATCCCCTCAGCTGGGTCCCGTTCACACAGACTCAGGTCTCCCAGGCTCGAAACCACATGGCGATTCGGCTGCATTTGGCAAATGGGGTGAAGGGTGTCCTGCCCATTCAGGCCTTTAGGAATTCTGACATCAGATTTGAAGCACAGTCAGTTTCTCGCTTAGGAATCATCCCTCCTTCCGGCTCTAGTAGTCACAGCCCTGGTCCTCAGACCACTGCATCAAATAGGGGGAGAAAACGGCGGAGGTGATGTGGGAAAAAGAACACCCGCTCCTTCCCCACCCCCTCTTGCCCAGACCCATCAGAAAAACAGAGACATCTATGCAGTGCGGACACTCCGTGGGTCCCTCTCATATTGAGTGTGAGCACACACTCACGAGGGTGTGTAAGCCAGCCCTTCATGGAAGCCGCCCCCATTTCATAACCAATCTTGCAACAGCCCATCCCAATTCTCTATCAAACTGGAACTCTGATGAGAATCTCTCTCTGCCTCTTGGTGGACATTATGCGCTGTAAAGTGTGTTCCTTGGTCCGAAGAAATGGTGATCTGCCACCAAATGGGGTCACTGCCTTCTGTTCCGGTTCTTTTACTGTATTCTGAGCATTTGCATCTACCTCCAGTCAGCAAAGCCTCACTCATCAGAAGCATCTAGCCCCTGTCAGGACCCACTTGCAGCCCCCCCGGCTCCAGCCCCTAGCCAGGCTCTGGGCAGCGCCTCCCTTGCCAGCCCAGGGAGTCCGCCGCGTGGCCATCGGCCATCTCTGTCTCTTTTGTCCATGGACAGACCAGCACACAGACCATGTGCCTCAGAGGATGCAAAGGGAGTGTGTGAGACTGAGCCTGTCTCTGCATTGCTCCAGCTCCCCCATGCCCACTGACATCAAGGATCCAGATGGTCACTTTAAGGGGATGTACCAAAAGAGCCACTTGGTTTTTCTAATCACTTTTTGAACCTGGAAGGGGGCTTTTCTGATGGGTATCGACATGTCCTACTTCGGGGGGCCTTGTAAATTCCCAGAGTGATTTACATGGGGCTGCCCCGCTGTGGGCATTCCCCCAGCAGTCTGGTTTTCCTCTGCTCATCTCCCCGATGCTTCCCTCACTGCTGGGACCATAGCACGTGGTTCAGGCCATGGAGCTGATTCCTTCCTCCATCAGGGTCTTTCTATCTGCTGGTCTGAATGCCGCAGCCTTCCAAACAGGAGGCTGTGCTTTCTCCATGGAGCTGCCATCCACAAGCCAAGCAACATGTCGTTGTTTAATCGAGAGCTGTTTGTAGTGTAGGGTCCATGTGGCAACAGGTTCCGGGAAGGTGGTTCCCAAGTTGGTCCTGGGGGAAAAGAGGCTATGTCCTGGCACCTGCAGTGTGTGCCTCCTTGCATCCCCCCATTGGCATGCTCCTGTAGAAACCATTTCCACTTTATTACGGAATTCTTCTGGGCGCTGTCTCCTTTTTAGAGTGTTTGTCTGACCCGACATCACCCAGACAGTATGGGTGTCTCAAGTTTCAGGGTTATCTTATCTATTATCTTATTATTGATGTCCTTTGGTCTTTAATTAATGATTGATAGCAAGGTTGTAAATATCCCTCAAATGAAAATTCTCTTATCCAAAGTCCCCAGTAGTCATTGCTGGGAGGTGCCCACAAGCTTTGGACCTAAGTCCCAGGCGGGGCACCACACAGGGCAATCACAAAAAGAATTTGTTCTTATGAGCATTCCGGAGCATTCTACACCATGTGGGCTCAGGCGGTCTTACTGATTCTCATTTATCGTAACTAATGAATATTGCTCAAAGAGCAGATTTATACGCCTTTCTGTTTCACAATATCAGGTAAGGGACATATGCCCCAGCCAGACGCAGTGCCCATCCCCAGAGTAGAGTCAGGTGAGAAAGACATTCTACCTAAATCCTTTAAACATTCCAATTTTCATAGTTTTATTGGCTCTCCCATTTTTATGTCTCTCAACCAAAATAGACCCCATGCCACGGCTTCCATACCACAGTGCGTAGAGCTCCTGTGTCAAGGAGCCCTGATAAGTTTTCTTCGCCACCCCTCTGAGCATTTTGCCCACTTTTTGTGCAAAAGACTTTGGGTCCCTCATGAGGGATTGAGCCAGGGGACCCTGGCCCTTTGGTCAATCTTTAGCTTTTTTTTTTTTTTTTTTTTAATCTTTAACTTGATTAATCTGCTTGGCTACAGCTGCTAAGCACACACGATTCCTCATCAGGTCTGGCACTATAATCTCTGCCTTCAAGCTTTTAATATTTTTCTAAACTGGGATAGATTGGACTCGAAGTACTTTAATAATGAGGGATCAGTAAGAGGTCCTTTGGCCCACCCAACCTAAAAGCTTTGTTTCAACCCCATCAGTGTCCATTTTATTCACCCCATTTGTTAAGAACCGTCCAGAGATTCCCACCCCGTGGACAAGTCTTGTGACTCTCCCCTCTCTGTTTCCCCTTCATTTTGCTTCTACCAATATTCACTTTATTCACTCCTTTCTTTCTTTTTTTAAAGATTTGTTTGTTTATTGAGAGAGAGAAAGTGTGAGTGGGGAGAAGGGTAGAGGGAGAGAGAGAGAGAATCTCAAGCCGACTCCCCGCTGAGTGCAGTGCCTGACTCAGGACTTCGCCCCAGGACCTTGAGATCATGACCTGAGCTGAAACCAAGAGTCTGATGTTTGACTGACTGAGCCACCCAGGCGCTCTGATTCACCTTATTTCTTAATAAAAGTCTAAAAATTTCCATCTTGTTGGGAAGAGTCCCTTGACTTTCCCTTTGGCTCTTCTCATCTTCTTATAACCTAATGTTTTTGTTAGCATCCAGAAGACCCCTGAGGGGAAGCTGAGACAGCAAATGTGATAAGGTTTTATGAACTGTTTTTTTGGTTTTTCAGCAATAAGGTTATATAGGTTATGTGTGTGTGTGTGTGTGTGTGTGGGTGTGTGCACGTGCGTGTGCATGTATACATACATATATATATACGTACATATACATACATATATATATGAAAGGAGCCCCCTTAGCCACAGCGTTCCCCGTGACTTGGGTAATGGGCATGGTCAGTGGGTAAATATCCAGGTGGTCATAAGCCGTTCCCAAATGATTTGCACATGAAGCCAGCAGCTGCTTCATCTAGGGTGTTTCACAGACATTTATGGGGGAAGACGGACAGTCTCCCTCCTCAGGGTAAACAGACCTTACAGCAGTTTGTACCCAGTCCACTTGTTAGCCCTTCCCTCGGGAACAACCCCCTGGTGTGTCTGGGTTGCGTATAGCCGTCTGTGATTGTTCCAGAGTGAGCTGAGGCGGCTGCATAAACCCGACATGCCCTTCCCCTCTGCAGCATTCAAGCCACAGATGCTGCCCTGAGATTAGGTACATTCACAATCCATCCAGTAAAGCTTCCTCAGGAACCCGATCATACAGATCCACGTGGCCACCCAGGAATCAAAGGTTTTTCATCCCCAGATTTTCATCTTTCTCTTCCCAAATCACATCTTTCTACGATCCAGGGATGTCCTAGCAAATTCCGCTTCACCACCACCAGCTCTTTTGGGTTCTTGGATCCGATTCCAGTGTCTGGGCGTGGGAGGGACTTCCCCACAAGCCCAAACAATTCTCAGACATCTGCAGGCGGTTGAGACTTCAACCTGCTATGGACCCAGAGCGAGAGCATTAGATCTCACAGGTTCTAATGAGACAGCTTCCTCCCCCACTTCAGATACTGGTCACAAACCCCAGTCATGATTCCTGCTTCTGACCAGATGCCCAGTGATCAGAGGCTCCAATGGCCCCTTCCTTCGCTTTGGTTAATTTCTCAGTGGCTCACAGAATGCAGGGAAACCCCTACTTATATTTAGCAGTTTATCGAAAGATACAGATGAACACCCAGATACAGAGATACACAGGGCAAGGTGCGGGAAGGTCCCGAACCCGGGAGCTTCGTTGCGCATGGAGTTAGGGTACATCATCCTCCAGGTGTGGCTGGGTTCATCCAACTGAAAGTACTCCAAACCCCATACTATTGGGATTTTATGGAGACTTCATGTAGTCTTGATCAATTATTAACTCCATTTCTAGCTCTCTCCCCTCTCTGGAGAAGCAGGGGGTGGGGGCTAAAAATTCCAAGCTTCTAATGGTTTGGAATTTCTGGTGGCTTGCCCCCACCTAGGAGCCACCCAGGAACCCACCAAGTTGCTTCCGAACAACAGATGCTCTTAGTGCTCGTACCACTTAGAAAATTACAAGGCTTCAGGAGCTGTGTGCCACAGAGGTGGAGACCAAGTATATATTTCTTACAATAAATCACAACAACACAATGTGTTTTAGTGAATATGCAGCCTCACCCATAATAGGAGAAATTTGAAAAGAAGACTGAGATTCCATTTTTCACCCAATTGGCAAAAATCAAAAACTTTGATACCACAGTCCATTATTGAGGGAAACAGGCATGTTTTCCCCCCACTTTATGGTTGTATTTATTTAATTTAAATGTAATTAATTAACATATCATGTATTATTGTTTTAAGAGGTAGAGTTCAGTGATTCATAAGCCTTTTTTCTTTTTAAATGATTTTATTTATTTATTTGTCAGAGAGAGAGATTGAGAACACAAGCAGGGGGAGGGCAGAGGCAGAGGAAGAAGCAGGGTCCCTGCTGAGCAAGGAGCCCAATGCAGGGCTTGATCTCAGGACACTGGGATCATGACCTGAGCCGAAGGCAGATGCTTAACCGACTGAGCCACCCAGGCACCCCAAGATTTTATTTTTAAGTAATCTCTACACCCAATATGGGGCTCAAACTTACAACCCCAAGATCAAGAGTCACACACTCTATTGACTGAGCCATCCGGGTGCCCCATTGTGTAAGGGGACATTGAAAGAGGCATCTGAAGGCAGTGGAACAGCAGACAGAAGTTCTGCTGATGGGAGCCACAACCAGCTTCCTGGCCATGTGACCCATGCTGTCAC
Organism: Mustela nivalis; assembly: GCF_964662115.1. Taxonomy (NCBI): domain Eukaryota; kingdom Metazoa; phylum Chordata; class Mammalia; order Carnivora; family Mustelidae; genus Mustela; species Mustela nivalis. The sequence goes on along the minus strand of NC_139029.1, from coordinate 18,046,798 downwards.
ATAGGAACTTGGGTCAGGAGGGTCCCCGCGCTTGGTTTCATGTTCTGTTCTCATTATATTGAAATTCTCAATTTTTGAACAAAGCTTTGCATTCTCATTTTGTACAGGACCTCAGAAATTACGCCAGTCCTATCTGGGGCAAAGTGAGTTCCAGGCAGAAGGCATAGCCAGTGGAAAGGTCAACTTGAAGTCTGGAGTAGGAGGGAAGTCCATGGTTGGCTTGTTCTCTATTTCTGCCCTTTGAGCCTCCTCCCCTGCTTCTCACTGACCTCTCCAGGGCTGCCCAGGAGGGAACAGGAAAGGTGGTGAAGTTTCAGGTTCAGGAAAGTTCTGCCTTACCCCCTACTTGTCTTGAGCATTCTGGGCTTGGCAGGTGTTTAAAGCTGACTCTCTTTCTTGGGGGGTGTAGGAAGGGGTCCCAGTAGTCTTTGCTTGGTTTTCCCCCAAAGCAGAGCCCGAGGCAGAGACTTAGGTGTGAGTAGTTTGTTTGGGAGACAACCCCGGAGAGCAGAAGGATGGGAGTGGGGAGACAAGGAAGTAGGCAAAGCCCAAAGGAGGATGGATTGTATCTTCCAGATTGCTGCTTTGGGTGATGGAGCCTGGATTCCAGAAGGCCTAATGCAGACCAAATGCCTCCCAGAGTTTTATTCGGAACAGGAGGCTGGGGCTTTCTCCAGCAGCTTCCACGAGGGCTGGGCCGTTGTCAGGGCGCTAAGTGCCTGAACTGCTGAGCTACAACTTCCAGGAGAGCCCAGAGGCTGGAAAGTGGAGGCCTGCCTGGCAGAAGCTTGGAGGGGGGCTGCGGTAGGCATGTGTGGGGCTGCCCACCCCTGCTGAAGCTGTAATCTGATGGGCCAGTCTCGTGTGTTTGCCTTGCCGGGGACAGTCATCATGAGGCCCTCATCTGGGGGTCCCTTAAGGAAGGCCAGCTGTTTATGATGGCTTCCCCCAATCCCAGGACCCTTCCAGCCCCCACAGGAGATGTTCTTGGGCAGGATCGAAGTCTGTCTCTCTCCTGCCACACAGTCCCGACCTGCGGGCAGCACACACCTACGGCCAGCATCCCTGCAAACCCAGTCCGCTCCTCCCACCACTGTGGTCTGCTGCTATTGCCAACCCTTCCCCTTTGGGATTCTTGGTCAAGAGTCTGATACCCAGCCACGAGTGCCAGAGGATACCTCTACCTTTCTGACTGCTCTCCTTGAAGCCCCCTCACCCCTTCCCACTCCTCTCTCTAATCTCTGCCTCCAATCTCCGCATGGCCTTCAGGATAAAGCCCTCTCACCTGGGCAAGACTCTCTTCCTTCTAACCTCTCCCTACATTTCTTTCTTTCTTTCTTTTAAGATTTTATTTATTTATTTGACAGACAGAGATCACAAGTAGGCAGAGAGGCAGGCAGAGAGAGAGAGAGAGAGGGAAGCGGGGTCGCTGCTGAGCAGAGAGCCCGGTACGGGGCTCAATCCCAGGACCCTAGGATCATGACCTGAGCCGAAGGCAGAGGCTTAACCCACTGAGCCACCCAGGCGCCCCCTCTCCCTACCTTTCTAATGTCACTTGCTGCCCCCAGGCTCCCTCTTCTCCAGCCCTAGAACATGATGGCTCCTTCCCTAAACCTACTTCACCATTCACACCTCCATACATTTGCACATACTGTTCCCACTGTCTGGAAAGTTCTTTCCCTCCTCATGGCTCGGAGAACCCTTCCTCATCCTGTAAGGCTCACTCCAAGTGGACCTCAGGCAGAGAATTTCTGTCGGCAGTCGGTGTCCCTAGCGCCATGTCCCCCCCCTGCACCACACACAACTGAAATTGTGGTCTTGGGTCATACCCCTGCCTTTGCATGCTGGCTCTGCTGTGCGTATGAGTCAGGAATTGCTTCAATAATGCTGTGTACCAAACCACCTTAACACTGGGGGCAGACAACAAAGCCTTTATTTTGCTCCCTTATTGGCAAAGAGGGGGAGAAAGGAACCGAGCTAGAGCAATAGCACGATACATCTGGTGCCATGAGTACTGTATGTGATTTCCTTTACTCTTCATGCCAACTCTAAATGGAGGGCGCTGACCTGTTTTAGGATGAATGAACCAGATATCCAGAGAGGCTACATAACTTGCCTGGGGTAAGTGGCTGAGCTAAGGTGTGAACCCAGGCACAATGCACTCATGTGCTTCACTGCTTTGCTGCCCCCCCCCCACCATGAATGGATACCCTTGTTTGGGGGAAAATAAAACAATGTGTTCAGGACAGTCAGGCCTCACATATTTTCTTTCTTTAGGTGCACTGAAGCCCTTTCTGATAGTCTCTTAGCTCAGAGCCTGACTTCTGAGGCCTTTTGACTCTTTAGGGCCTCCCAGGAATCTAGTCTCCCTGGAGACCCTGTTCCTCCAACAGCTGAACCCAGCATCTGGGAGGGCAGCTGGATGACACACAGCTTACTGCACAGGTTACCCACCTTCCTTCCTCTTCTAGGGTCTGGACTCAAAGGATTTCAGAGCTCTGGGCTCTTGGAGCCACGGAGTCACTTGGCCTCACTCAGGTGTCTGAGCTGGGGAAGGGCAGCCCTGGGCTGGAAAATGAAATGGGGCACAGCTGGGTAGGGAAGGAATTGTCCTGGCCCTACAGCTTCACTCCTTGTTACCAGTACTGTCTAGCAGATAAGAGCAAGGCTGGGATCCAGGCCTGCCTCTAGCCAACTGGGTGGCCTTGGGCAAGTAGTATCTTTCGGAACCAGTTTCCCCATCCATGAAATGAGACAAGGAAACCACACCCTTATGGGCTTACTGTGCAAGGAAGGGGCTTTGCCTTAGGCCGGGCACATGCCAAGTGCTCCATACCTGATCACTATTCCTACTTTTAAAAATTTTTATCATTCAGCTCCCAAATATCCATAGCCGAGTTTCAGGTTCAAGTGACTTTTCTCTCTGCTAGGCACACCTCTAGATCCATTTCTCAGAGCCTAAGTACATCGGGAGCTACGTGACCTGGAATATATAATTTCTCCCCTCCTGGCCTCAGTTTTTCTGTCTGTAAAATGGGGGTCCTAACACTCAATTTCTAGGAAAAGATGAGGTTAAATGAGATAATATAACAGTCCCATGTCCCTTTTCTAATCCTTAGTTTCCCAGTTTGTAAAGGGGTTAATAGGGTTGTCTGGCTCAAAGGAGATAACTTGACAACTATTTAGTACACATAGCAAGAGTTTAAAAGACTGTAACTTAATTTTTTTATTTTTATATTTTTTAACTGTAGCTTTAAAAACATGTCCATTACAGAGCGGGTGTTCAAAAACTGCGAGAGGAGTCTAAGTCACCTTCCAAGCTTTAAATTTGTATTCACTATGATAGAATATATTCCATCATATAGACTATAATTTCCATAATGTCCTTACTGGTTTTCATTTCCCATACCGTACCTGCTCTAAATGATTGACTCTTCTATGCCACCTTTTCTATGCACATGGATAATAGAGATTTAACTAATTCTTAGGGTTATTATGATTACGATTATGCATGTTTTGTTATAATATAGCAAGGAAATATACATTCCTCTAGTATTCATTGCAGTTGACAAAGAACCTTCATACCCACTGTTTTATTAATCCTCCTAACAACCTGTCAGGTATTATTACTTCCATTTCACAGGTAGTAAACTTGAGGCCCAGAAAAAGACTTGCCCAAGGTCACATGGTGAGTTGGGGGTAGCACCAGGACTTGAATCCAGTCATCATGCCCATGCCCCACACGTGGGACTCCCCGAGGGTGGAGCTCCCCAAGGGCGGAGCAGTGTCCCCTCTCAGACTGTCCCCTCTTAGCTCGGCATCCATCAGGCTGTGTGCCCCCCAGATGGGGGTGGAGGTGTCTCCCCACTCTGTCTGGTCCAGGTCCAGAGGAGTCAGTCTTTGCTGAGGGCCTTCTCTATGCAGGGATCCCTCACCCTTTGGGGGCTCCCACTTCTGCGGGGAGATGTTACACTAGAGGGTAGGAAGTGGTGTTTTAACAGAGGTTAAAATACCATGCCTTGGGCCGGCCGCCCAGGGGAAGCGGCCCACGGAGAGGGCTGAGGTGGAATCTTGAGTAAGACAGGGGTGCAGAGCCAGTGTGGGGCTCCCGGAGCAGAGAGAGGAAAATGGGGAAGGCCGGGCCCATCGAGACCAGAAGTGCGCGGGGCAAGTGTGGAGATCCTGGTGGCTTCGGGGCTGGGCGGCGGGCTCTCGCTGGCAAACCTGTCCGCGCTCCTGCTACAATTCGCCCGGTGCCCGCCAGTCGGTCGTCCAGACTCCAGAGCTGGTGCTTCCCGTTGGCGGAAGCGGGACCCGCTCGGCTGGAGCCTCCACAGCGCCGCCGCCTAGCTGGGGGACTTGGGCAACCCCTTCTGCCCTCCGGGCCTGTGTCTACCCATCTTTCTACACGATGGCCATAGGAACACCCACGACTCCGTGGTTGCCGGGGTCGGGGAGCCCTCCCCGCCTCCCCGCCTCCGCGGGCAACAAGTGGGCGCGGCGGGGGGCGGGGAGGCCCGCGGTGCCGCCGCTCCCCTCCCGCCCGCCGCCGCCGCCCCGCCCCCCGACCGCCTCGGGGCGGGGCCACCGGCCGCCCCTTTATCTGCCTGCAGGTCGCCGGGGACGCCGAGGGCCGCGGGTCCTAGGCGACCTGGCTCCCCGCCAAGCTCCGGCCCGCAGCAGGTACGGGGCTGGAGAGAGGGGGACCGGCGGCTGGCGCAGGGGCTGCTCCCGGGGGCGGCGATCCCGCGCGCAGGGGGCGGAGCCGGAGCCGGGGCTCCCCAGGGTGAGAGCGGGAGGACGCTGGGGGACCCGCTGGAATGGACGCATCTGAGAGAGTGGGCACGGCCGCGGTGGCCAGGAAGAGGAGAGGCCAGGGGTTCGCTGCTCCCGCGGGAGAATGTAGGGAGACTCCAGGGGCAAAAGGGGTGCGACTACCTGGAACTGGATGATGATGTGAGAGGGTCGCACTTGGGGGCCATCTAGGCTGGTTGGGATGGGGAAGCCTGTCTTGGTGTCAGGAAAGCATAGAGGTTTCCCTACCCAGTGAGGGGAAGAGGAAGGAGCCCCACACCACCCCATAGCATTTGCTCCAAGCATGCAGGCTTTGAAGACCCCCGGAGGTTTCCCTGGGGCAGCCCATGCCGGCCTGGCCTGAGTGAGGGGCCTGGCTAGGCCACAGCTGGAGAGTTTGAGAGTTTGATGGAGTCCCAGAGCCTGGCTGCACCTGATTGGATGGCCCAGGACCTTACGTTTTAGCTCCTGTGGGAGAGGGTTCCAGCCTCACTTCAAGGGGTTTGTGCCACCTCAGAGCCCTTGGGAAGAGGCAGCCCCACTCCAGCCTCAGTTTCCCTGACTAGACGGGCCCTTGCTGGACAGAGGTGAAAGTTGGGTCCCTCTTCCATCCCTTGCTGGGTGACTATAGCCAGCTCACCCAACCTCTCTGAGCCTGCCTTCTTCCTACAGGTTCTTCCCTGTCCTCAGAGCATTAGTGAGTCTGAGTTCCACAGAATTCCTTTGACTTACTTATTCTATTCTAATCAGAAATCGTGGCCCAGGTGTGGTTACAAAAAAACAAAAAAATGATTTTTGTTCAGTTTTGGAAGAAATGGAAGACTTTTTCTTAAACACATTCTGCCGAGTTGGGGAATTGGTTTGCATTGAGGGAGGTGACCCAGTTGCTGGGAGATCGGGAGGCCAGCCAGGGACGAAAACTTTGCTTGTGTAATCTGTGGCCACCCACCGGATGCCTGGGAGTTGACTACAGTGGATGAAAGTCAAGAGCACTGGTTTGGGAGTCAGATGTTGTGCCCGGCCATCCTGCCTCCTGAGCTGTGACAGCAGCTTACATGGAGGACCAGAGTTGCTTTGAGGGAGACTTGAAATATATGTGAAAGTTCTTTGTAAACAGCAAGCCACTGTAATTATTAATGTTAGCATCTAATCTTATTGATAATATTTGGGCTCTTATAAATCATGCTTGTCAGGACCCTTCAAGAACATTTACCTCTAACAACTCTTGTGTTAATATGGGCCAGACCTTACTATTATTATTATGATTATTTATTAATTTATTAATAAATTAAAATTATTATAAAATAACAATTATTATTATTATTATTATTTTATTATTTATAATTATTATAAAAATAATTTATTAATTTATTATTTATTATTTATTATTATTTAAGTGGGCCCAGGCCTAACACGCAGCTTGAACTCACGACCCTCAGATCAAGAATCTCATGCTCTACCTACTGAGCCAGCCAGACGTCCCCCCTGCCTTTCTATTATTTTTTATCTGAGGTTAGACTTTGTCTTCTATGGCAAGATAAAGCTGTCTTTAAGGGAATGTGCTGAATAATCAGGTCCCAGAGAAGCAACAATGAATATTTTGCATGCCAAGATGGAGGCGAGAGAGAAAGTAGAGTTATAACTGATTAATACTCGTAATAGGCATTTTTTAGTTAGGCTATTAAGCTCCAAGAGGGCAGGGTATTAATACCCTTAGTTCTTGCCCTTAGCTGTTACTTGCAGGGCTGTTGGTTCCATGAGGAAAGTGTCTTAACTGCTTTGTTCACCGCTGAATCTCTAGACCCTGGCACACACTCGGCTTGGAACAAATATTGGAACATCTCAGGGCCTGAAGCGCCCTTTGATGTTACCAGTAAATTCACTCTCTCCTTTGACATTTGGAGAAACGGGGCCGAGAGGGGAATGGACTTGTCCAGGATCCCATAGGGATTGAATGGCTGAGCCAGGACTCAAACCCAACAAAAAGCGCAGACAGAGTCAGGCTTTGCTGGAGCCAACAGCTTGCATCTATAACTTTGTTTTGCTTTCACAAGAGCCCAAGGGGTGGCTGTTACTATCCTTTGATTATGAATGAGAAAATAGGTTTAGAGAGGGTAAGGACTTAAAAAGCGAAGTTACACAGCCGATGAGTGTCAGATTTGAAATCCCACTCTCACGTGAAAATAGGGACCTGGCTTCTCTCTGAAATAGCTGGCCTGAGGCAAGTGGTAGACACCCTCCCTTGGAGAGTCAGCTGTCTCCAGTGCTGCACGGTCACCACCCACGTGCCCTCTCTCCAGTTGGACTTTCCTCAGCCTCTAGGCATTTCATTTGTGTGGGAGAGCCCTGTCTGGGCAGGGAGTCTGTATGCTTCCTTCACCCTGTGCCCCAGCCCTGTAGCCTTTGGCCTGCCATGTGCACTGAATTCAGTGGGATGGGTAAAACCTGGGGCTCTCCCACTTTGAAGCCCATTTATTGCCCCATCCCTACAAGTTTGTCATCTGTTTTGCTTCTGGGTAAAAAGAGGGTTAAAAGAGGACAGTTTTTTTTAGACGATGCCAAGCGAATCTCTAGGGCTGGGGATATTTCAAATACTACGACTCAGGCTGGGGATAATTAAAATAATACTACTATTAATAACAATGAGTTACTACTACTATTTATAATTAATAATAATAACAATCATTTATTAAGTCCCTCAACTGTGCTACAACTTTATTCTAATGAGTTTAATCTTTACAGCCATCTATGCTAGAGATAATAGTATAATTCCTGTGAGGGCGCTAAGGCTCAGAGAAGGCGAATCACTTGTCTTAAGTCACACAGCTTGTATGTAATGGAAGCAGGCGTCAAACCTGTTTTTTCTGAATCTGAAGTCCATCTCCTTCATGAGCCTTTATGGTGTCTCCTTTCTCCTTTATTTCTAACTTCTTTCTGTTATGATTCCTGGTGAGTAGGGGACAGAAGCTGGTCAAGTGTGCCTGACATCCATCGACCAGTCCCTGGTTACCTGGTCTCAGCCCAGCTTTGCCCATCTTGCTGTGTGAATCTTGGGTAAGTCCCAACTTTTTAGCTAGCCCTGGGTTTCCCCAGACATTTCATGTGGAGGGTGATGCTGACTTTCTTTCTGCAGCTGAGGCCTGGCTAGGAGGGCTACATTTAACTGGGATTTGACCAGTGTGGGCATGGTGTTGGTTGGGGGAAGGGAGAGGTGGAGGTTTCCTTTAGCCCCACCCTCTGGTGACATCACACAAGACACCTCCAGTCCTTGGAAGCCCCGCCCCTAGTGACCCTCACCTGTGGAAGTGCCACCCAGTGCCTGGCATCTGGTGAAATTGCCCAGTCCCACAGCGGAAGCCATCGGCCCCCAGGCTCCAGGAAAACCCCTAGGTAACCTAGGCTTTGGCGGAGGGTGGTGGAGGGTGGCCCGAAACAAGCAGGTCTTGACAGCCTGGTGGGCAGATGACTCTGAGGATTCTCTGAGGGTGGTCTCTGGATACCTGCCCTCCTCCTTCCAACTCATGCTAGACCCCTGCTCCTGCACCTTTCCCCTGGATGTGGGGACCCCTTTCCATGGAGTCAGGAGATGGGAACTAATTCTAAAAATAGACAGATCCAGCTGGAATCGGGCCTGTGGGTGAGGTCTAAAGGAAGTAGGGAGCAAGATCTCTTTATCCTAGTATGTAACCTCTGGGTTAGGCCCCACCATGCTTAGGCCCCACCATGGCTGGTGGAGGAAGAGGGCCCTGCGGGAGCTATGACAACCTGAGGAGGTGGCTGTGAGCTAGGGCTTCACTGGTGTAGAGCCAATGGGTGGCTGGTGGGAGGGGACGGACGACCCTGGATCCGTGTCAGTTGCTAGCAGACTAAGGAAATAATTTATGGGAAAGGCCTTGGCTACCTGCTTTAGACCATTATTTTATAAAGTAGTTCTGTGGAATGCAGATTGACAGTGACAGGAGGCAGGGTAGCCTCTGTGTGTGTGTGTGTGTACACACATGTATGAATGTGAGCATGTGCACTTGGGGAAGAGCTCCTAACCTCTCTGAGTTTCACTAGCCTCAAAAAGAAAATGCGGGGGGGGGGGGGCGCCTGGGTGGCTCAGTGGGTTAAGCCTCTGCCTTCAGCTCAGGTCATGATCTCAGGGTCCTGGGATCGAGCCCCGCCTCGGGCTCTCTGCTGAGCGGGGAGCCTGCTTCCCCCCACCCTCTCTCTCTGCATGCCTCTCTGCCTACTTGTGACCTCTCTCTCTCTCTGTCAAATAAATAAATAAAATCTTTTTATAAAAAAAAAAGAAAGAAAATGGGCATAATACCTACCTCACCAGTCTAGTTATGGGAATTAACTGCAACAAGGTTATAAAGAGTGAGAATGCAGTAAGCACACATTTCAGCTGGCTCTACAATGTAATTATTACTAGGAAAAGAATCTTTGGTCAGGCAGTCTTGACAAATGGAGGTTCAACAAAGCAAAGCTGACATCTATGCTGCAGGACTTCTTAGAGCCTTTAATAGGCTGTTATGACTTAGAAAGTTCTCAGTGGGATATGGAGCCATGGACTAGATTTAATGGATCACAGGGACCCAGGAACTAGGCCTCCATCGGATATTATCATTTCTTGGTCTTCTCCCTTGTGGGGGAATGGAAACTTGGCTGGATTGGGCAGCTCTGGGGAAAGCCTGCCTGTCTCTGGGCTCTTGTTTCCTCAGTGTAAAACAAAGGTGCTGCATAAGACATTTTCAGAGGCCTTTTCGGGCTTCCTGAGGTTCTGAGTTGGAAAGCCAAAGTGGTAGACAAGGGTAGAGGCTGAAGCCCAGACTCTTGGGGAGGAGACCCGCCTCCAGTGCTGGCTCCTCCACTAGCAAGGCAGGCCAGCGTGGGGTGGAGTTGGGAAGGGGTTCTCATGGATGGAAGCGGCCAGCAAGGTCGGCTTCCTAAACCTGACCTGTGCCATGCTGTCTGGGGAATGGGAAGTGGGAGAGTCCTGCGCTCCCCTGTCAGAAGCACCCCTTGTGCAGTATTGTAGTGAGTTGTTTAACTCCTGCCTCCTCACTGGACTAGGAGAGGCCAGTGACCAGAGCTGACTTGAGACATGTCATGTAGGGGGCACTTAGGGATGCAGGTCAGGCTAGGGTGAGGAGGAGGGTGGTTGGGGGCTTGTCTTGATACTGCCTTCACATAGCAAGCTCCCTGCATTTATTGGACTGTGTGTTAATTACTGGGGAGCTTTGGGGGGTGATTGAGGTGCTGTTGGTGGCAGAAACATGAGAGCTTTATCCTACCTGGATCTCCTTGCCTCTTACAATGACTGGTGCAAAGGTAGTTGCAATAAATATGTGATGAAAGACGGACAGAAGACCAGGGCGCTGAGTCCAATAAGCTCATCGGAGGGATGGGAGTTGTGGGGCAGGTGCTAGTGTTTCAGTAGATATTTGACTTAATGACTGACACAGCGAATGAAGATAAGCCTGAATTAAGCAACTGGTTTCAGGCCAAACTATAAAGAGAATATTTAACTATGAAATGATTAATGGCACTTGCCACCTTGTCTTACAAAGGGCAGTTCAGGGTAGTGGTTGCGATTGCAAAATGAGTCCAGACCGTGCCTCTGCCACCTCCTAGCTAGTTGTGTGGGCAGGGTCCTTCATGTCTCCTTGCCTCAGTTCCTTATCTGCAAAATGGTACTAATGATAGTACCTACTCACAGGATGTTATGAAGTATCAAGGAGTCAATTATATATAAAGTATTTAAAACAGTGTCTGACACAAAGCGGGTACTGTATAAGCATTTGCTATGACTTATTTTCCTTTTGATAATCTCCACATACTGTGAAGTTCCCAGGGGGCAGGGATTAGATCTTTTTCCTCTCTGCCCTCCCTGGGACCCAGCACAGGACCTGAGGCAGAGAAGGGACTCAGTAATTGTTTGCTAAATGACCAGATGAAGAGTGAATATGTTTTATATGGTATATTATATAACAGACACAGGAATAGTAGATGGGGAGGGGTGGCGAGGGGGGGGGTGAAGTAAGGAGGCCCCCTGGAGGTGGTAGGTAGAACTGGCCCTGATGGATTTTAGTGGAAAGAAAGGAAGTTGGCACAGGGTGTGATATTTGGGTTAGGTGGGAAATAAGGGTAGGAGCAGGGTCTTGAATGGCAGGGTGAAGGGTTAGATTTGATCCCTTTAGAATTAGCAGCCGTGGATGGGAGTGGAAAGGCTGGAGGAGGAGGACCTTTTGAGTGGAACTATGGCTAAGGGAAAGGGAATCAGATTTTTTTTTTTAAGTTTTTATTTTTTCATTTGTCAGAGAAAGAGAGAGGGAGAGAGCACAAGCAGCGGGAGTGGCAGGCAGAGGGAGAAGCAGGCTCCCTGCTGAGCAAGGAGCCCGATGTAGGACTCAAACCCAGGACCCTGGGATCATGACTTGAGCCAAAAGCAGATGCTTAACAGACTGAGCCACCCAGGCGTCCCTATAGAATCAGTTTTTAACTGGGGACTTTCAGGGGGAAAAAGTGGCTTTTTGAGTTGGGGACTAAGGGTATGAAGTGTTACCAGGATGCTGTTACGCTCTTTGATTCAACAAACACTAAGTGTCAGCTACCTCCAAAGCCCCACAGGTTCACAAAACAATGAGGCTAACTGCCTACCCTTCGTGAGCTCACATTAATGATTTTAATACCCATGAGAAATGTTAAAATGGTCAAAAGATGGGTATCTTATGGTAGACACTCGAGAGGTCATCATCAGAGATCTGGGGGCCAGGGAAAGTATCACAGAAGATATGGGTTTTGAGGGATGAGTAGGAGTTTATCAGGTAGGCAAGATGAGGAAGACAACTCAGGCAGAGGGAACAGCTTGTGTAAACCTCTGGACACATGAAACAGGCTCAGGGGTGTGGTGAGGCTGTAGCTGGGTTGGTAGTACATTGTGGCTGAGCAACAGGACAGGAAAAGATAGCAGGGACCAGATCATGGAATTTGATGGAGGGTCAGTGGGAGACCTGCCACTCTGAAGGGGCTAAAGGAAGAGACTGTGGGCCTGTTGTTAGCAAGGTCACTGTCACCAGCAGGTGAACACAGATGTCATCATGAACACAGGAGAAAGCAGAAGGGCTGCTGTGTGGACCTGGACTGGAATGGAAGTGGCTGAGGTAGTGAGCCACCTCCATTCATTTCTCAAGCATTGACTGAGCCCCATATGGCACACCAGGCACTGTTCTAGGTACTTGGGATACATCAGGGCCCAGAACAGTGGTAGGGGCAGAGCCATGATCTTCCTTAGGATGACTCCTCTCTTCAGAAACTCAGAGTAGGAATAAAGGGGAAGGGAAGGAGGGAATAAAAGCCCGGCTCCAGAGCCTCCCAGCTGCTGCTCATGGAGGGCCAGGGTGCCCTGACTCTGCTCTGCCCTTCTCCCAGTTTGCTGCCTGGCCCACAGCCATGGCCACGATGGTGGCCCAGAAGCTCAGCCATCTCCTGCCCACTTTGCGGCAGGCCCACCGGGAGCCGCAGCCATCCGGACGGCCAGAGCCCGTGTTCACGGTGGACCGAGCCGAGGTGCCGCCCCTCTTCTGGAAGCCGTACATCTACGTGGGCTACCGGCCGCTGCATCAGACGTGGCGCTTCTACTTCCGCACACTGTTCCAGCAGCACAATGAGGCGGTGAACGTCTGGACCCACCTGCTGGCGGCGCTAGTGCTGCTGCTGCGGCTGGCCATCTTTGCGGGGACCGTGGACTTCTGGGGAGACCCCCATGCCCTGCCCCTCTTCATCATTATCCTTGCCTCCTTCACCTACCTGTCCCTCAGCGCCTTGGCTCACCTCCTGCAGGCCAAGTCCGAGTTCTGGCACTACAGCTTCTTCTTCCTGGACTACGTGGGCGTGGCCGTGTACCAGTTCGGCAGCGCCCTGGCGCACTTCTACTACACCATCGAGCCTGCCTGGCATGCCCGGGTGCAGGCCATCTTCCTGCCCACGGCCGCCTTTCTCGCCTGGCTTTCTTGCACCGGCTCCTGCTACAACAAGTACAGCCAGAAGCCAGGCCTGCTGGGCCGCACCTGCCAGGAGGTGCCGTCGGCGCTGGCCTACGCGCTGGACATCAGCCCCGTGGTGCACCGCATCCTGGTGTCCCCCGACCGGACCGCAGATGACCCCGCTCTTCTCTACCACAAGTGCCAAGTGGTCTTCTTCCTTTTGGCCGCGGCTTTCTTCTCAGCCTTCATGCCGGAGCGCTGGTTTCCCGGCAGCTGCCACCTCTTCGGCCAAGGCCACCAGCTCTTCCACGTGTTCTTGGTGCTGTGCACGCTGGCTCAGCTGGAGGCTGTGGCCCTGGACTATGAGGCCCGGCGGCCCATCTATGAGCCTCTGCACACCCTCTGGCCCCACAACTTCTCTGGCCTCTTCCTGCTCACGGTGGGCAGCAGTGTGCTGACCGCCTTCCTCCTGAGCCAGCTGGTTCGGCGCAAACTTGACCGGAAGACCCAGTGAGGGGGAGGAAGAGGATGGGGGCTGGTAGGGAGGGAGGTAGAGTGAGAGCCCGGGGATCAGGGCTTGGCTCCAGAGGGGAACAAGGCCTGGTAAAGTTGTTTGTGTCTGGCCTGCGATGACTTTCTGTGAACGCTTCAGCTGCCAAAGGCGGTACTGGCCTGTCCTTAGATTTGGGGATTGGCCCGGAGCAGCTGGGGGGTCCACTCCTGGGCCTACCCCAGCCCCTTGCCCTGGGAGAGGAAAAGAGATAAAGATGAGGGCCAACCAGGCTTGCCTCTTTCCATTGTCTCTCACTAAGGGTGAGGATCAGGGGTCAGCTGGGGCCAGGACCCCAGTTGGGAGCTTCCAGATTATCTGAGGGGGGGTGAAGATAGAATTTAGGCCAGAGGCAGATTTCACTGGTGGATAGGGAAGGAGCAGGCCCCGAATATATGTAGGATCTTATCATTCCTTGAGCTCCGGCCTGGAGCTTTGGAGTTCCACAGAGTCTCCAAAGGTAGAAGATTGTGGCAGGTAGAAATGGATCCCACCCAGGGCCCATACATCCTTTGTCACCATCCCCTACAGTGAGCCCCAGCCTTTCTTAGCTCTGTGACCCACACATCCTGTTCCCAGCCTTTCTCCTGGTTTCCTTGTTCATGATTCAGTTATCCATTCAACGTTTCCTGGGCAACCTCTGGGTCCTTTGGATCCATGCAGGATGATGAGAGCTTTAATATGCGAGTGACCTGTCAGGGGAAGCACGGGGAGGAATAATCGGTGCTGTCTGCTGCCCCACTCAAGGTCAAGGGTTGGGAGGGGTGAATAGGAGTTTGCAGATGAAGGAGGGCATTCCAGGCAGAGGGTAAAGCCTCTACAAAGACCAAAGAGGTACTGAAGGGAGTTCAGCGGAGCTGGAGGTAGGGGTGATCTGGACTCTGATATGTCCTGGATTCAATAAAGTGACCAATAACAGCAGCCTCTTTGCTTTTTGCCTCCTGTCTTGGGAACGGGGCCCTGGGGCCCCCATGGACCTGCCCAACATGTTGAAGAGGTTTTCCAGGGAGTGGCTGGGGTCCCCAGGGGTGGAAACAGGGAAGACAAAAGTAGTGGATGCTTTTTTCTTTGCCTAGGCGTGATTGGGGCCTTTATGCTATATATATGAACTCTTTCTTTTTGGCAGGGAAGGGGGGAAGTTGTATTACTAAATAAGTTTTAGAAGTTAAAGGAATGTGTGAAGTTTTAAATAATCCTACTTAATAATTTGATAAAGATTTCATTTTTTGGTCTTTCCTTCAATCAGGAAGGATTTTATATGTTAACTTTTATAATACTCCTTTTCTAAAGGAGTAAACTAAAAATATAGTTTATAATAGTTTTCCACAGCACAGTGAAGGAAAATTAGGAAGTCCTGATTTAAAAAAAAAAAAAAAAGCCCAAGTGAATAAAAAATTTCACTCCGCTGGGTGCCTGGGTAGCTTAGTTGGTTAAGCGTCTGCCTTCAGCTCAGGTCATGATCCCCAGGTCCTGGGATGGAGTCCTACACCAGGCTGCCTGCTCAGCGGAGAGTTGTTCCTCCCTCAGCCTGCTGCTCCCCCTGCTTGTGTGCCCTTTCTCTTGCTGACAAATAAGTAAAATCTTTAAAAAACCACTCTATTGCTAAAGTATCTTGTTTATAGGGGTGCCTGCGTGGCTCAGTTAAGCATGTTGGACTCTTGATTTTTTTTTTTAAAGATTTTATTTATTTGACAGAGAGAGAGAGCACCAGCAGGCAGAGCTGCAGACAGAGGGGAGAGGGAGAAGCAGGGTCTCGGTTGAGCAGGGAGCCCCATGCGGGGCTCAATCCCAGGACCCTGGGATCATGACCTGAACCAAAGGCAGCTGCTTAACCAACTGAGCCACCTGGACTCTTGATTTTGGCTCAGGTTGTGATCTCAGGGTTGCAAGATTGCGCACTACATGGGACTCCATGCTCAGCGGGGAGTCTGCTTGAGATTCTCTCTCTGCTCCTTCTCCCACTCTCTCTCTCTCTCTCTCAAATAAATCTTTTTTTTTTTTTTTTTTTTTTTTTTTTTTTTTAAAGATCCTGTTTAGGGGCTCCTGGATGGTTCAGTCATTAAGAGTCTGCCTTTGGCTCAGGTCATGGTCCCTGGGTCCTGGGATCCAGCCCCTCATCCGGCTCTCTGCTCAGTGGAAAGCCTGCTTCTTCCTCTCCCACTCCCCCTGCTTGTGTTCCCCCTGTCCCTGTGTCTATCTCTGTCAAATAAATAAAATAAAATAAAATAAAATAAAAGAATGTCTATGGGGGGACGCCTGGGTGGCTCAGTTGGTTAAGCAGCTGCCTTCGGCTCAGGTCATGATCCCAGCATCCTGGGATCGAGTCCCACATCGGGCTCCTTGCTCCGCAGGGAGCCTGCTTCTCCCTCTGACTCTGCCTTCCACTCTGTCTGCCTGTGCTCGCTTTCGCTCGCGCTCTCTGACAAATAAATAAATAAAATCTTTAAAAAAAAAAAAAAAAGAATGTCTATGGGGACTGGTTAGGGATGGAAGAATGAGTGGGATGCCAGCACTTCTGAATTTCTGAGGAACTTTCACAATCTGCAAAGTGCTTTCACAAATATTACCTCACTTGATCCTCTTTAAAACTCAAGGTCACCCTTAAGCTGTAAAGGCAGGACTAGGAGATAGTTCTGGAGCTGACAAGCCTGGGACTCCAAATTTTTAGCTTTCATTTTTTATATTTTTAGTTTCATTTTTTCAAAAAAGATTTTGACTGAGCGAGAGCACAAGCAGGGGGAGCTGCAAGGGGAGGGAAAGAAGCAAGGTCCCTGCTGAGCAGGGATTCCCAACACAGGGATGGATCCCAGGACCCAGGGATCATGACCTGAGCTGAAGGCAGACACTTAACCGAATGGGCCACCCAGGCACCACACCCCTCTTTTTTTTTTTTTTTAAAGATTTTTATTTATTTATTTGACAGAGATCACAAGTAGGCAGAGAGACAGGCAGAGAGAGAGATGGGGAAGCAGGCTCCCTGGCGAGCAGAGAGCCCAATGGTGGGCTCCATTGCAGGACCCTGAGATCATGACCCAGGCGCCCCCACCCACCCCCCTTTTTTTTTTAAAGATCACGACCCAAGCTGAAGGCAGAGGCCCCAACCCACTGAGCCACCCAGCTGCCCCTCACCGCACTGTTTAAAAAAATTTTATTTATTTGAGAGAGAGAGAGAGAAAGGGAGACACAGATTCCCCCGCTGAGCAGAGAGTCGGAGCTGGGGCTCGATTCCCGGACCCTGGGATCATGGCCCAGCGGAAGGCAGACTCTTACCCGCTGAGCCACCCAGGCGCCCCCACTCCTTTTAAATAAAGATTTATTTATTTATTTATTTGACAGATCACAAGTAGGCAGAGAGAGAGGGAGAAGCAGGCTCTCTGCTGAGCAGAGAGCTTAATGCAGGGCTCCATCCCAAGACCCTGAGATCATGACCTGAGTTCCAAAGGCAGAGGCTTAACCCACTGAGCCACCCAGGCGCCCCCTTTTTAATGTTTTCTAGATCCTTTCCCATGTGGTTTCATAGTTATGCTTGGATTTTTTTTTTTTAAATTTCAGAAGTAATTCATAAACTCGAGTGTGTGGTTACCACGTAAGGTAGTGCCGGGGACACCGGCTTTGGAACTGGCTGACCGCAGCCTCGGCACTACCCTTCCTTTTGGGATGACCAGGAGGATGCAGCTGTTGAGACTGGAAAACCCTGAGCCCGGGGTTGTTATGTTTACCGCAAGAAAGGGCAACTAATTTAGCGAAAAGAAATGCATATTCCTTGTGCAATGTCGCGAACACGTTCAAGCAGCCCAGTCGCAGGAAGGCAACTCGAATTAAAAGATCACAAAGCGCGCGAAGGTCTTGGTAAACCGAAAAGCGCTCCACCCACCAGACGACCCTGTGAAGCCCCGGGCGGAGAGAAAGGGGCGGTGCTAGGGCCGGGGCGGGGCTGATGCTGGGGCGGTGCTTGCGTCGGCGGCTGCGGCGTAGCTCCGCCCCCGGCGTTGGCGCGAGATCCGAACGTCGGTGGAGGCCGTTAGAGCCATTCTGAGAGGCAGCTGGAGCCAGAGTCGGGCGTCCTGCTGGCTGGGTGTCGGCAGCGGCCATGAGGCGGAGAGGCCATGAGGAGGAGGCCTGCGGTGTGTGGCTGGACGCGGCCGCGCTGAAGCGGCGGAGAGTGCAGGTGGGATGTGGGGGCGTGAGAGGGTGTTGGAGGAGGGGTGAGAGGCCTGGACCAGCCTGAGGGAGAAGGGAGGCGGTGGAAGTCTAGTCGGGGTCCGAGAAAGAAACAGCTTTGGGAATTCTGAGGCTAGAAGGATTGGAGCCTGCAGAAGGGTGAAAAACGGGGTTTGTGAAGAGTGGAGAGGAAATGGGGCGGAAGGCAGGCAGGCTGTGGGTGGGTGAGGAAGAGACTGGGAAAATAAGGCTTCGAGGTGTGGTGAGAGGGTGGAGAGAAAATGTGCTGTGAGGACTGTTGTTTCTGTTTTGTTTTTTTTAAAAAAGATTTTATTTATTTATTTGACAGACAGAGATCACAAGTAGGCAGAGAGGCAGGCAGAGAGAGAGGAAGGGAAGCAGGCTCCCTGCTGAGCAGAGAGCCCGACGCGGGGCTCGATGCCAGGACCCTGGGATCATGATCTGGGCCGAAGGCAGAGGCTTAACCCACTGAGCCACTCAGGTGCCCCTGTTTCTGCTTTTTAATGGAACTATACTTGACATTCAATATCTAGTTAGTTTCAGGTGCACGTGATACTTATTCGATATTTTTATACACAAAGAATGCCACAGGAGAAGTCTGGTTGCCATGGTCACCATTACAAAGTTACTACAATATTATTAACGATATAACCTAGGCAGTGCTTCACCTCCCCATGACTTATATATTTTATAACTGGAAGTTTGTGCCTCTTAATCCTCTTCCTTCTGCTCCACAACCCCTCCCCCCTCTGGTAACTAACAGTTTGTTTCCTTATACCTGTGAGTCAGTTTCTGTTTTGTTTTGTTATTTAGATTCCACATACAGGAGAAGTTGTATATATTTGTCATTCTCTGTATAACTTAGTTCACTTAGCATAATACCATAATACTAGGTCCTTCCATGCTGTCGAGAATGGCAAGATTTCATTCTTTGTGGCTGTGTAATACTTCATTGTATATATTTGACACATCTTTACCCATTTATCGATTGATGGACGCTTGGGTTGTGTCCATATCTTGGCTGTTGTAAATAATACTGCAATGATTATAGGGGTGCATATATTTCTTTCATTTGGTGTTTTCATTCTCTTCAGATGAATACCCGGAACTGGAATTACTGGATTGTAATTCTACTTTTAATTTTTTAAGGTTCTTCCATATTGTTTTCCATAAGTAGCTGCACCAATTTACATTCCCAGCAACAGTGCATGAAAGTTCCCTTTTCTCCACAACCTCTCTACACTGTCTGCATCCTCTCCAACACTTGTTATTTTTTCGTCCTTTTTTCTTTTTTGTCTTTTTGATAATTGCTATTCTAACAAGTTTGAGGTAATATCTCATATTTTCATTTTCCTGATGGTTAATTAATGATGTTGAGCACCTTTTCTTGTGTCTGTTGGGCATCTGTGTGTAATCTTTGACAATAGGCTTTTCAAGTCTTCTGCACATTTTTTTGTTTTATCTTTTTTAAAGATTTTTTAAATAAAATGTATTATTAGCCCCAGGGGTACAGGTCTGTGAATCGCCAGGTTTACACACTTCACAGGAATCACCTTAGCACATACCCCCCCACCAGTGTCCATAACCCTACCACCCTCTCTCTACCCCCCTTCCCCCGGCCCCCTCAGTTTGTTTTGTGACATTAAGAGTCTCTTATGGTTTGTCTCCCTCCCAATCCCATCTTGTTTCATTTATTCTTTTCCTACCCCCTCAAACCCCCAACATTGCATCTCCACTTCCTCATATCAGGGAGATCATGTGATGGTTGTCTTTCTCCTATTGACTTATTTCGCTAAGCATAATACCCTCTAGTTCCATCCATGTCGTCGCAAATGGAAAGATTTCATTTCTTTTGATGGCTGCGTTGTATATATATACCACATCTTCTTTATCCTTTCATCTGTTGATGGACATCTAGGTTCTTCCAAAGTTTGGCTATTACGGACATTGCTGCCATAAACATTCGGGTGCACATGCCCCTTCGGATCACTACGTTTGTATGTTTAGGGTAAATACCCAGTAGTGCAATTGCTGGGTCGTAAGGTAGCTCTATTTTCAACTTTTTGAGGAAACTCCATGCTGTTTTCCAGAGTGGTTGCACCAGCTTGCATTCCCACCAACAGTGTAGGAGGGTTCCCCTTTCTCCGCATCCTTGCCAGCATCTGTCATTTCCTGACTTGTTAATTTTAGCCATTCTGACTGGTGTGAGGTGGTATCTCATTGTGGTTTTGATTTGTATTCCCCTGATGCCGAGTGATGTGGAGCACTTTTTCATGTTTCTGTTGGCCATCTGGATGTCTTCTTTGCAGAAATGTCTGTTCATGTCCTCTGCCCATTTCTTGATTGGGTTATTTGATCTTTGGGTGTTGAGTTTGCTAAGCTCTTTATAGATTTTGGATACTAGCCCTTTATCTGATATCTTCTCCCATTCTGTCAGTTGTCTTTTGGTTTTGTTAACTGTTTCCTTTGCTGTGCAATTCTGCCCATTGTTTAATTTTTTTTTTTAAAGAATTTATTTATTTATTCGACAGAGAAAGATCACAAGTAGGCAGAGAGGCAGGCAGAGAAAGAGGAAGCAGGCTCCCTGCCTAGCAGAGAGCCGGATGTGGGACTTGATCCCAGGACCCTGAGATCATGACCTGAGCTGAATGAAGGCAGAGGCTTAACCCACTGAGCCACCCAGGTACCCCTAATCTTTTTTTTTTTTTTTAAGTGTTGTGTAATTCTATATTTTGGATGTTAACCCTTTATCAGATGTATGTTTTGCAAATACCTTCTCCCATTCAGTAGGGTGCAGTTCTGTTTTGTTGATGGTTTCCTTTGCTCTGTAGAAGCTTTTTAGTTTAATGTAATCCTATTTGCTATTTTAGCTTTTGTTGCCCTTGTCTGAGGAGATTGGTTCAAAGAAATCCTACTGAGACTGATGTCAAAGAGCTTGCTGCCCATCTTTCTTTTTCTTCCAAGAGTTTTATGTCTTCAGGTCTTAACATTCAAGTCTTTAATCCATTTTGAATTTATTTTTATATATGGTGTAAGATAGTGGTCTAGTTTCATTCTTTTGCATGTAGCTTGTCCAGATTTCCTAGCACCATTTATTGAAGAGACTCTCTTTTCCCCATTGTATATTCTTTTCTCCTTTGTAGTAGATTAATTTTCCATATACATGTAGGTTTATTTAAGGGCTCTCTGTTCTATTCTGTTGATCTATGTGTGTCTTTGTGTCAGTGCCATACTGTTTTGATTACTATAACTTTGTAGAATAGTTTGAAATCAGCATGATATTTATAGCTTTGATCTTTATCAAGATTGCTTTGTCTGTTTGTGGTCCCATACAGATTTTAGGAGTACTTTTTTCTAGTTTTGTGGAAAATTGTATTTTGATGGATTGTATTGAATTTGTAGATTGCATTGGGAAGTACTAATATTTTAACAATATTAATTTGTCAGTCCATGAGCAGAATATATCTTCCCATTTATTTTTATCATCGTCAGTTTCTTTCTTCCATGTCCCGCAATCTTCAGAGTACAAGTCTTGCACCTGTTTGGATAAATTTATTCCTAGATATTTTATTCTTTTTGATGCAGCTGTAAATGGGATTATTTTCTTAATTTCCATGATAGCTCATTATAGTGTGTAGAAATGCACCCGTAGTTGAATAGCTGTTTATGGTAATAGCTCCCTTCCTGGGGCAGGTCCTCTAAATTCTTTTAAATAGTTGGGGGAAGGTCAGCAATTATTCCTAAGCCTTCTGTTCCTTAAAAATAATCAGCCTAAAATAGTACATATGCCAAAGAGACACATTTTGGGGTGGCAAATTTTGCTCCCTTGCAGTGGCTACAGTCTCCTGAACAAATTAAGGGCTGTTAAAAAGCATCATACAACTAAAGTCATTTTTTGAGAAATAACAAATGAACCACCTGTTCCTTTAATTTTTTTTTTTTTTCTTAAAAATGAGGTAGGTATGTTCATCTGGTACATAATTTAAAACGTATGGCAGTGTTAGGCAGTGAAATAACTCCCTAATACTTTTAACCATCCTTGGCCCATCTCAGAGGCCACAACTTTCTTGCACATTCTTCTACACATATTCTATATACGCACAAGCAAACAGTATCTATTCTTTCTTGTAAATAGTAGCATGTTCTACATTGTTCTGCAACTTGCTTTTTCTCACCTATTGCATCTTATGTATCATTTCATATGCATCCACCAAGAGCTGCTTTATTCTTTTTCTTAAAAAAAAAAAAAAGATTTCATTTGTTTATTAGAACACAAGTGGAAGAGAGAGGCAGAGGAGGAGAAAGAAACACCAACAACTGCCTCCCCCACCCCTACCCCTGCTGAGCAGGTAGCTGCTTTCTTCTTTTTAAAGACTTGATACTATTCCATTATATGGAATAGTATCCATTATATGCAATAGTATTGCCTTGGTCTACTCAAGCTGACAATAACAAAATAGTATAGACTGGGTGGCTTAAACAACAGAATTCATTTTCTCACAGTTCTGGAAACTGGAAGTCCAAGATCAGAGTGCTGCCATGGTCAAGTTCCAGTAACGACTTTCTTTTTGGCTTGCAGACAGTGAGCTGCCTTCTCCCCGTGTGCTCAGATGAACTTTTGTTGGTACATGTGTGTGTGGTGAGAGATGTGTTAAAAATTTAGGGGGTGGGCACCTGAGTGGCGCAATGGGTTAAGCATCTGACTCGGTTTCAGCTCAGATCATGATTTCAGGGTCGTGAGATTGATCCCTATATCGGGCTCTTCACTTAGAGTCTGCTTGAGATTCTCTTTCCCTCTTCCTCTCCCACTCATGCTCTTTCTCTCTCAAATGAATAAATAAATCTTAAAAACAATTTTTTAAACTTTGTTAGAAACTAGTTCTTTGACTTTTTAAGACCTCCACTCCAGAGCAGAGTACTAAAGATTCCCTTTCACAGGATGTAGAAACCTGCCTTTTCCTAGAGTAGCTATCAATAGGCATACATTTGTTTGAGTTTTAAATATTCTTTTTTTTTTTCTTTAAAGATTTTATTTATTTATCAGAGAGAAGGGGGGGAGAGAGCGAGCACAGGCAGACAGAATGGCAGGCAGAGGCAGAGGGAGAAGCAGGCTCCCCGCTGAGCAAGGAGCCCGATGTGGGACTCGATCCCAGGACCCTGGGATCATGACCTGAGCCGAAGGCAGCTGCTTAACCAACTGAGCCACCCAGGCGTCCCCATTTGTTTGAGTTTTAATGTCAGTCATTAATAGACAGTTGCTCATGACCAGTGTTTTAGAAAATCTGCTCCTTCCCACCTGATCCCTCAACAAACTGCTATTTGGGGGCAACTAATGGGGTGGTTCATAATTTTGCCAGAAAATAAATGCCTATGTTTGGAGTGAGTTTGCTTCTCTCTTGGTCCCACAAAAGCATGATAAGCTTGGCCTCATTACTTAGGCCTTGATATGGAGGATACTGTATTTGTCTTCATTTCATTTTTTTTATTGTGAAAGTAATATATGTTTGTTAAAAAAAATCAGTATAGAATTAAGTAAAAAACAAAACTTCACTGGTGGTAGCTGCTTTTAACAATTGGTATTCTTTGAGATAGTTTCTATGTGTATAAATATGTTTTCCCCACAAAAGAGATTATTTCAAACATACTCACCTTTCACAAAATATATGGAGAACTTTCCATGTGAGACATGAGTTTTAGTATGAATTTTTCAAAAGGACTTTTTATTTTATTTTTTAAAAGATTTCATTTATTTATTTGACAGAGAGAGACCGTGAGAGAGGGAATACAAGCAGGGGAAGCGGGAGAGGGAGAAGCAGGCTTCCGGCTGAGCAGGGAGCCCAATGTGAGACTCGATCTCAGGAGTCCACTGTGGGGCTCCATCCCAGGACCCCAGGATCATGATCTGAGCTGAAGGCAGATGCTTAACAACTAAGCCACCCAGACGCCCCATCAAAAGGCCATTTAAATTTACATGATTTTCAAATTTTGTATTTTAACTTTGTTACCTCTTTATTAAAACACGGAGAAATATTTCTGAAAGGTTTCTCCCACAATAAAGAGTTAAAAAGATTTAGTATGTATTTTGTATATTTGCTATCTTGTAGGTGTTTTCTCATTCTTCTTCATCTGTAATGCAGCATACTTTCTTGCCCTTGAAATATATGTAGCAGAGAAGGAGAAGTGAGCCTAAGAAGGGGACAGAAATGCGAAGATAACAGAAATCTTGGCTGAGTCATCAGTGGTTTCTGACTGCCTTGGTGGAACACGGAATGCCACTGTGACAGTCTGTAGCTTCACTAACATTCAGTCCATCAGCAAATTCTCTGGACTCTGCCTTCATATGTTCAGAATCTCATAATTTCCTACTATTTCTACCACTGCTACCTGATCCAGTATGATTGTGACCTTTTGCTCACTGTTAATTTTAAAACCATCTAGTGGTTTGCTATCTTCTGGTAAAACCCAGAATCTCTGAGGGGCCTACAAGGCATGGCTTGGCCATGTATGTTTGCCTTCTCCTACATTTTAGACCTCATCTACTACTCTTTTCTCTGCCTGACTCTGTTGTAGTCATATGGGCCTTCTTGCTGGCCTTCAAGCCAAGTATACCTCTGCAGAGAGTTTTGTACACCTTGAAATGCATAGGGATTAAAATACCACATGTTCTTTCATTTGTTAGTTTGTCAGCTTATTGAGTCCCATTTCTTAACCATAAAAACGCCTTTCCCTTATCCCCTACTCCCTAACACCTTAGTCTTGCTTTGTTTATCTCCATAGCCCTTTACCATTAGATACACTATATACTGTGTATTTACTTTTCATTTATGATCTTCCCCTACTAGAATGAAATTTCCATTAGGCAGTCCTTCAAACAGTGGCACATGGTAGGTTCTCACTACAAATTTGCTGAATGAGCGAATCAATCCATCTGAGCTTTGCTTTCAGAAAACCTTTTAGATATGGTCATAGTTGCTCATTCTTTCTTTCTCTGATGAGAAGATAAGTAGGAGGACTTTGAGTTTTTTAGAGCAGAGATGGATGGGAGAACGCCTCCAGTAAAATGGCAGTTAAAGTGTGTACTTAACAGGAGTACCTGGGTTTCTCGGTTAGTTGAGCCTTTGAGTCTTCATTTCGGCTCAGGTCATGATCTCACGGTCGTGAGATGAAGCCCTGCACTGGACTCTGTGCTCAGCAGACGGTAGTCCGCCTTGAGATTCTCTCTTCCTCTCTGCCTCCCCACTCTCAAATAAATAAATCTTAAAAAGAAAAAGTGTGGACCTAACAACAACAAAAAAACCCTCTGTGATACTTACTGAAATGCTGAAAAAAGAAAAACAAAAATAGAGGAGGAAAGTATGTCATTGAAACTGAATAAGCTTAATAATAATACTGAAGTCTGTGGTAGCAACACTGTTGGGGTCGGTGCTGTAAGACTGAAAAGGATCTGTGAATGTAACTTGACAAATATTTATCAGTATGACCTTTATGTAATGGCTTATGGTTTGTAAACGTTTTTTTACACGTATTGTTTCACCACTTCCTCAGTAGCTTTGTGAGGGAGGTGAGATTATCTCCATCTTGCAAATGAAGAAATTGAAGTTCAGATAGAGATTTGCTTCAGATCACATCAGAGTATGTGCAGCTCTATGGCTTGATTCCAGGTCTTCTGACTCTTGTTCCAATGTGGGTTTTTTTTTTTTCCATAATGTATAAGGTGTCCTCAGATGATAAAAAGGTGAATAATGAATAAGGTAGTTCTAACCCTGGCAGCATGGAATATGGTAGGAACGCAAATAACCGTCAGACAGACAGTAAGACAGTAAGTTAGAGGCATAAGGAAATTCTAAGCATTTAGAGAAGGAAGAGATTACGTTTTATTACAGGTGGAGGGCTGGTGGTTTTAAAATATGTCCACAAATTCTTTGATACCTCTCTCTTTAACAGGTGGATGTTAAATCCCCTCTTCCCCCACCAAGTGTGGGACGTACTTAGTGACTCTGTTGACTAGAAGGTGATGGAAGTGTTCGAGTTCTGAGGTTAGGTCATAAACAGCATTGCAGCTTCAGCCTTCTTCTGCCTTTAGGGGAAGTCAGCTCTCACGTTGTGTAGACATGCAGGCAGCTCTATGGAGACCTCCATGTGGTGAGGAACCTTATTGAATTTGCTAGCAGTTGTGTGAGTGAGCCTCCTTGAAAATGCATATTGCAACACTGCTTGATACCTTAAATGCCACCTAATGACTGTGAGCCAGAACCATGCAGATAGGCTGCTTTTCAATTCCTGATGCATAGAAGTTGTGAGATAATAAATGTTGTTTTAAGCTGCTAAATTTTGTGGCAATGTGTTAATGCAGCAACAGAAAGATAATACAGATTTGGTTTTTGCAGTGGAGTACCACCTAACGAAAACCTAAAATGGGGGAGTGGCTTTGGCATGGGGCAATGGGTGGCAGCTGGAAGGACTTTGGAGAGAGTGCTAGTGAAAGCTTGAAGAGCTTGTAAGAAACTATTTCTAGAACTGGGATGGCCTTTGAGGAGACTTGTGGGTAAGGGTTTAAAGGAAACTAGTTTACTGGAAACTAGAGGAAAGGGAATCCTTGTTATGTGGTCACAGAAAGTTGCCTTCAACTCCTGTTGGTTGTAGTAAGGTGGAAGACAGAGAATGTACCTGAGGAACTGGGCAATGTGATGTAGCTAAGGGGGTTAACAGGCAGGGCAGAAGGGCTACCGGTTTCTTCTCACTGATATAGCAAAGTGCCAGAGGATCGAGAGAAGCTGAAGGAAGGCCAGTTAAACAAAAAAGAACCTAGACTTGCTGGTTTTGAAAATTCTCAGCTTCTTCAGGTGGTACACAGTGGATTTTTCTTTGCAGGAAGTTTTAAAATTGCTAATTTAATCTCTTGTTATAAGTCCATTCAGATACACTCATGGAAAGAATGTCATTATTAGTCACTAGGGAAATGCAAATTCAAACCACAAGCAGATACCACTTCACATCCACTAGGATGGTTATAATCAAGAAGATAATACCAAGTGTTGGCAAGGATGTGGAGAAATTGGAAACCTCTTGTATTACATGGTGCATGCATACAGTGGTATAGACAGTTTGCGGAACAGTTTGGCAGTTCCTCAAAATGTTCAGCATGCTTATCCTATGACCCAGCACTTCTGCTTTTTTTTCAGTATAGACCCAAGATATGAAAAGATAGTCCACACTAAAACTTGTACACCAGTGAACGAATGTTTGAATGTTTGTAGCAGCATTTCTCATAACAGCTAAAGAGTGGAAACAACCAAAATGCCCCCAAATGATGAATGAGTAGATAAAATAGTATATCTAAACAGTGGAATGTTACTTGGCAATAAAAAGGGATTGAAGTATCTGACATGCTACAGTGTGGATGGACCTCCAAAAGGTGCTCAGTGAGAGAAGCTGGTCACAAAGACCAGATACTGTGTGATGTGTGAAAGGTCCAGAATAGACTGATCTTTTTTTTTTTTTTTTAAATTTTATTTATTTGAGAGAGTGCGGTGTGAGCATGAGTGGGGGAGGAGCAGAAGGAGACGGAAAAGCAGGCTCCTCACTGAGCAGGAAGCCTGATGTGGGACTCGATCTAGGGACTCCAGGATCATGACCTGAGCCAAAGACAGATGCTTAACCAACTGAGCCACCCAGATGCCTCCATCAGCTGTTTTTGGTCAGACTTCTTAAACAGTCCTCCTTAGAGTATCCTTATTAGGTAGTGTCCTTTTAGCATGGCTTGATAAGGCATGATAGCGGCTGATTGGAAAAGGTTTTCTATGAGAGTGGAGGTGGGGAGTTGGAGAAGTGGGAAGAGATGAGTATGGGACCTCAGAAGCATAAAAGAAGAAGTAACATAGCAAAAAAAATTAAACACATACACTTATGTTTTCTGAAGCTATGTCAATATGTAAGGATAATGAGATTTCGTTCATAAATTCAAGGCCAGTGACCCTAATCAGAAAAGTAAGTTGAATCAAATTATATGCTAGACTTGAAGGCCATATGAATAATAAAAAAGGGGAATTAAAATGGGTTGAAAGCAGAAATTTAAGACAAACTTGCAGGTAAATTATCAGAAGACATAAAGATAGAATGAGAGCTAAACTGAATTTATTTTTTTTTTTTTTAATAGTTTTTTTTTTTTTTTTTTTAAGATTTTATTTATTTATTTGACAGAGATCACAAGTAGGCAGAGAGGCAGGCAGAGAGAGAGAGAGAGGAGGAAGCAGGCTCCTGCTGAGCAGACAGCCCGATGCGGGACTCGATCCCAGGACCCCGAGATCATGACCTGAGCCGAAGGCAGCGGCTTAACCCACTGAGCCACCCAGGCGCCCGCTAAACTGAATTTAAATGCCATGAAATCATGAAAACATTTCCTAGTAGTAAGGGTGAATTGTATGAACCCAGGTCTGCTTTGATAATAGAGTTGTGGTGTTTAGGAAAGGGCCAGACTCTTGGGGTGACTTGCAGCCATGAGAGGTGTTGTTCTCTGTAGGAATACACCACAGGTCATCCTTGTGATAGCAAGAAAGTAGGAGCACCGTGATTGTAGGAAGTCAGTTTTTCCTTCTACCATTCTGAAGGAAGAAAACTTGATAGGAACATGAATATGATATACTGAGGTACTAGAGATTCTTTGGTTTGGAGGGAATGTATTTCTTGAAGGTAGATTTTTTGAGGCATTCTTACAGGGTAAGAATTGTTAGTACCTAGGCTGTGGCTTACCAAGGTGTTTTGTCCTGTAGGAACCCTATGTTTTTTTAGACAGGCTTTCTTATACTATGTGATACACACACATAGGCTGCCTTTATTTTGAGGTAAGAATATTTAGCTGAAGGACTACCTGGGTCCCTTCAGTTCCAGATGACCTATTCTCACTCAGAGTCTAAACATTCCACTGAGATAAACATAGTTCCTTAAAGCTAAACTCTTCTAAGGGAGCTATAACTGAGAAGCAGTATCACTCTTGACACTGCTTTGACCTAAGTAAGGAATTATCTTACTCTTGGCTAAGATGGCCAACTTGGTGAAAAACTTTGTTCCTGATGTTCTATTAACTGAGGTCTTACTGTTTTCTGATATTATTTAGTTTGTATGTCTTTTTTTTTTTTAAAGATTTTATTTATTTTTTTGAGAGAGAGTGAGCTCGAGCTTTTGGGGGAGGACAGAGGGACAGGGAGAGGCAGATCCCCACCGACTAGAGAGCCCAGTGCAGAGCTTGATCCCAGGACTCTCAGATCATGATCTGAGCTTAAGGAAGACATTAACTGACTGAGCACCTAGGTGCCATGTATAAGTCTTTTTAGAGGACTTGGTATGTTTTTTAAATTTTATTTTAAGTCCAATATAATTAAAATACAGTGTTAAATTAGTTTCAGTGATTAACCATTTCATATATTACTCAGTGCTCATTAAGATAAGTATACTCTTAACCCCCTTCACCTCTTTCACTCATCACCCACCCGCCTCCCCTTTAGTAACCATCTGTTCTCTATAATTAAGAGTCTGAGTCTGTTTTCCCATTTGTCTCTTTTTTTCATTTGTTTGGTTTCTTAGATCCCACATATGAGTGAAATCTTATGGTATTTGTCTTTTTCTGACTTGTTTTGCTTATTAGCTTTATACTCTTTAGATCCATCCGTGTTGCAGATGGCAAGATTTCATTCTTTTTTTTTTTTTTTTTTTTTTTTTTAAAGATTTTATTTATTTATGTATTTGACAGAGATCACAAGTAAGCAGAGAGGCAGGCAGAGAGAGAGAGGAGGAAGCAGGCTCCCCGCTGAGCAGAGAGCCCGATGCGGGACTCGATCCCAGGACCCTGAGATCATGACCTGAGCCGAAGGCAGCGGCTTAACCACTGAGCCACCCAGGCGCCCCGATTTCATTCTTTTTTATGGCTGAACAATATTCCACAGTGTGTGTGTGTGTAGTACAGTACATTTTCTTTATCCATTCGTCTATCAATGGACACTTGGGCTGCTTCCATAATTTGGCTATTGTAAATAATGCTGTAATAAAGATAGGGGTGCATATATCCTTTTTGAATTAATGTTTTTGTATTTTTTTTAAAAGATCTATTTATTAGAGAGAGAGTGCACAAGCAGGAGGGGCAGAGGGAGAACGGAAAAAAATCTCAAGCAGACTCCACACCAAGTGTAGAGCCCAATGTGGGGCTCAATCTCCTGACCCAGAGATTGCAGTCCCACCCAAAACCAGGTTTCAGAAGCTTAACCGACTGCGCCACCCAGGCACCTCTAGTGTTTTTGTACTCTTTGGGTAAATACCCAGTAGTGTGATTATTGGATCATATGATAGTTCTATTTTTAATTTTTTGAGGAAACTCAGTGGCTATACCAGTTTACATTCCCGCTAACAGTGCATGAGGGTTCGTTTTTCTCCACATCCTCGCCAACACCTATTGTTTCTTGTGTTTTTGATTTTAGTCATCTGACAGGTATGAAATGATATGACATTGTAGTTTTGATTTGCATCTCCCTGATGATGAGTGATGTTGAGCATCTTCCTGGGTCTGCTGGGCATTTGTATGTCTTCTTTGGAGATACGTCTGTTTATGTCTTTTTTTTTTTTTTTTTTTTAAAGTAGGCTCGGTACACAATATGGAGCCCATTGTGGGGCATAAACCCATGACCCTGAGATCAAGACCTGAGCCAAGATCAAGAGTTGGACATTTAACCAACTGAGCTACTCAGGCACCCCTGTTCATGTCTCTGCCCATTTTTTATTTGGATTATTTGGGGGGGGGGGTTGTTGTTGTATTGTGGAAGTTCTTTATATTTTTTGTCTATTAATCCTTTATCAGATATATCATTTGCAAATATCTTCTCCTCTTCAGTAGGCTGTGTTTTAGTTTTGTTGATAGTTTCCTTTGCTATGAAGAATATTTTATTTTGATGTCTCTATAGTTTATTTTTGCTTTTGTTTCCCCTGTCTCAGGAGACATATCTAGAAAAATGTTAATGGCCCGTTTCAGAGAAATTACTGCCTGTGCTCTCCTAGGATTTTTACCATTTCAGGTCTCACATTTAGGTCCTTAAAGCACTTTTAAAAAAAGATTTTATTGATTTGAGAGAGAAAAGAGGGCACACGAGAGAGCACACAAGGCCGGAGGAAGGTAGGGTGGAGAGAGTCAGAGTAGGGGGAGAAGCAGACTCCCCACAGAGCAGGGAGCCCAACTCGGGCCTTGATCCCAGGACCCTGGGATCATTACCTGAGCCAAAGGCAGATGCTTAACCTACTAAGCCACCTGGGTGCCTGGCCCTTAATCCATTTTGAGTTTATTTTTGTGTATGGTGTAATCAAGTGGTCTGGCTTCATTCTTTTGCATGTAGCTGTCCAGTTTTCCTGACACCATTTGTTGAAGAGACTTTTCCCCATTGCATATTCTTGCCTCCTTTGTTGAAGATTAATTGACCATATAATTGTGGGTTTATTTCTGAGTTTTCTGTTTTGTTCCATTGATCTATGTATCTATTTATGCGAGTACCATATTGTTCTGATTGCTACAACTTTGTGGGATGGAATATTTGGTAGAATTAATCTGTGAAGCTGTTTTGTCCTGGACTTTTGATTGTTGGGAGTTTGTTTTTTTTTTTAATTACTGATTCAATTTCATTGCTGGTAGTCGGTCTGTTCATATTTTCTATTTTTTCCTGATTCAGTTTTGGGAGGTTATATGTTTCTAGGAATTTATTCATTTTTCTAGGTTGTCCAATTTGTTGGCATATAATTTTTCATAACATTACCTTACAATCCTTTGTATTTGTGTTGTAGGACTTAGTATTCTTGTAGTTATTTAAATAACTATATATTATTGGTCTGTCTTTTCCCGTAAGGTTTAAGCTTTACCAGAGCAGAAACAATCTGTTTTATTCCTCAGTATATTCCCAGTACTAGCATATAGGTGCTAAAACACTTGTTGGCATACTCTCTCTCATAGTTTCACATATCTAGGATGTTTCTGATATAAAATTTAGAGAGCCATGTGCTTCTTTGGGCTTCCTCATAGCATGGTAGCCAGGTTCTAAGAGGGAGGATCTCAAGACAGCAAGACAGAGTGCATGGCATTTTTATGACCTATTTTTGGAAAAAATGTAGTGTTATTTCTATCATACTTTATTGGTCAGTCACAAAATTCTTCCCAAGTTCAAGGTGAAGGAATATGAACTTTGCAACTTGAGGAGTGGCAGCTTCTCCAAATTCCAGTCTGAATGTATTCAATTAATCCAGAATGCAGTGCCTGTGTACTTTATATATTTTGGTCTGGCAAGTGATTCCAGGCATAAAGCTAGAGTCATCATAGGGCTCACCTCATTTGTTTTCCTTCTCTCGGAGCTCACAGTCCAATGCAATTCCTTTTGTCCACCATCTATTATCAGTTGTTTCATGTATTTTATTCAGTTTTCTAGTTTTGTATGTTGGAGGGGAAAGTTCCACACCAGTATTGCAAGTTACAGTATGAGTTTTACACCAAGGATTTCATTCTTCTTTTATCCACTTAAGGTACATTTTAGTTTCCAAATGTAAAAATGAAGTCAACTTTGGGCTAGAAATAATAATTTAATTTCATCTCAGACCTATCTCCAGCTTACAACATGAAAATCGGCAAATCTTGTTTCTTTGGTTTTCATGCAAACTGAATTGAATATAAATTATGCTCTTCTCAGGGTTACTTCTCAGGCATTCCATAACAAGCAAGTGGAAACAAAACCAAATCATACTAAATAAAGATGAGGTTTTATTTATAGTTAGTTGACAAAACTTACTTCCCTAACCCTTTCTGGTACAAATTGATACTATAACGTACAAAGGGGCTGAGAGTGTATAAGACTGGCTGTTTCCCTGCTTGTCCTCCTAGTAATAACCAATTAGTATTGAACTTGAGAAACTGTGTAAGCCTTTTATGTGAATTAACTCACCAAATCTTTGTAACAGCCCTATGGGATAGGTATTTCACTGTGCTCATTTCACACATGAAAATGAGACCTAGATCAAGCACTTGCATAGGGTTACACAGTACTAAGTAGCTGTGGCAGAATTGGAATTGACTTGAACCCTAGCTGTGTGAGCCATGCTCTCAACTGTATGTAAGTATTTGAAAACCACTAAAAATGTGTCAACTGCTGCTGAGGTAGAATCATTAGTTATCTTTAAGTGTAAGAGAGAGTATCATTCTTGGAATCACGTCAGTAAATCTTGTTTAGTCAGTGTGACTGAGTTCTGTGGGGAAGCAGAAAGATTGGGCTATAGTTGGAATATGTGATTTCCTAAAAAAACCAAACATCATCAGTGTGACAGGAAATAGTAGATGATGATGTACAGCAAAAACTAAGCAGAAAGTAGCAGAATAGTGGAGTCCAAAGGGCCCAGTGTGGTTCCATGAAGGTCACGGGTATTTATTGAATCTCTCCTGTCTGGCAGCTGTTTTGGTATTAATAGGTTCTATTATTTTTTTTCTCCCCCTTCTCAGACACATTTAATGAAGCCAAACACCAAAATGTTAACAACCTTTCCTGGAGAGAAAAAGGCTAAGATTTCTCTTACTCAAAGAATTCCACCTACGGGCATTCGGCAGACCAGCATTGCTTCCTTCCTCACCCTGCAGCCAGGTATGATGACCCGCCTGGGAATACCCGGGGAGCAAAAAGGAGTGTGTGCGTTTTTCCATGCTGGAAAATTTAGGAGAGGTGGCAACACCAGTGCATTGTGTTAAACTTGGCTGACTCATTAGAAGAGGATATATCAAACAACAAAGCATCCCTTCTGCTAAGCATTATAAATGTGCTTTTACTAACATTTTCTCATTCTGTGTGCTCAGTCTAATATTAAATATTTGTATTCCCTGACAGAGCAGCGAGGAGAAAGGTATGCTTGGGGAGTTGGGGTGTGCAGGGGAGCTGATCTGCCCTAGTTAGGTAAATGTCTTGGATTGGCCATAATGAGCAGTGTACATATGATTACTTGACAACAGATATTTCTGTATAATGCTTCTCAACATTCAGAGTTCAAAGATGCTTTTTTTTCTTAGAATGGTTGGCATAAAGTTGTCTCATTATCCTTTGGGAGTTTTTTGCTTACATGTCCCTTTCCAGGTGACGGGCTGCTTCAGAGCAGGGTGTCTGCCAATTGGAGGGTTTTGAGAGGAGAGCTCTAACTCCTGATGTGATTCCCAGAATTGCTTTATACAAATCTTCAAAATTCACTGTCCCTGCCCCAAAGAGAAACTTAAAATAAGCACCCTTGGCTTTAAGTAACAAGGGCAGATTTCTTTCAAGGACACCTCTGATTTCTTTTTTTTTTTTTTTATTAATTAATTATTTTTAAGTAGGTTCCATGCCCAGCATGGAGCCCAACATGAGGCTTGAACTTACGACCCCAAGATTAAGACTTGAGCTGAGATCAAGAGCTGGATGCTTAATAGTCTGAGCCTCCCAGTCATCCCCCGGTGTTTCAGAATTCTGGTATATTTATAATCTCTTGAATTTTTAGGCAAAGTTGAGAAATCTTTCACAAAACAGTTTCTGCAGTATAATTCTTGTTGGAGAAGGAAAAAGGAAATCATTCAGCTTTGTAATTAGATCTTGGTATAATTTAGGGGAAAGGTAGTCCATGTTATTCATCCTTAAGACAGAACAGTATCCATTCCATGCCTGATGAAATGGACAAGCTGGACACTAGCAGTCGTTTATTATTGTTCATCTAACTGGTTGACTTAGCATCTAATTGTCTTTATTCCCCTTCCCAAGCCATATTTGCAGAGTAGAAGCCCTAATGTTATTTGTACTGTCACCAGAAAGTTTAGAGTTGGATGGTTAATGTGATCTAAGTGCATATTTCTCAAAGGATAATATCCAGGAATATGTATTTGGCCAAGATCACTATTTAACAGAAACCATATTAAATAAAAAACAAAGGCAAAACTCATGTGCCCTGTTAAACCCCATATCCTAAAACACAGTAGGCTGTAGTCTGAGTATACCTACCACGTTTGACTTGAGTAGGTCATTAGAAGCATCATCTATTTGAGTAGTGGAATATAAGGTCTGAGGTTTAGAAGGATCATTCTGGCGAAAGCAGAGATTAAAAGCAGGAAGATCATGGGGTTCCTGGGTGGCTCAGTCGGTTAAATGTCTGACTCCAGCTCAGGCCATGATCTCTGGATCCTGGGACTGATGCCCCGTGTTGGGCTCCCTGCTGAGTGGGGAGTCTGCTTCTCCCTTTCTGCCCCCTTCCCATTTCTTTCTCTCTCTCAAATAAATAAAACCTTTTAAAAAAAAAGAAAGAAAGAAAACAGGAAGATCAGCTGTAAATGTGTGTGATGAGTCTAACTAAGACCCCTGTGCTAGATGATGATAGTAGCCGATACAGATTTCAGAAAAAGCCAGCTAAATCCTGCTCAGGGCAGAGATTTCCTGCAGAATAATTATTCACATCTATTTTGCTAGGAAAGACAAATGGTGGTGACCAGAGGAGTGTTTCGTCTCATATAGAAAGTCAGATCAACAAAGAGTCTGAGAAAGATGCAGCCCATCTAGATCATGTGTTCCAGGGCTTGGAGGACGAGTGCATGTCATCCCCATTAGCCACTTCAACCCCTGCAGATACCCAGGAAGCTGGACTTTCTCTTCATTCCCTCCAGGCTTCTGACCACCACAGAATGGGAACTCCATTTTTGACTATGCTGTCTTTGCCCCAGCCTGACACCTTGGTCTGTGCTGGAAAGAGCAAAGCCTCGTTCTCTTGTTCCTTCACTCAGAACTTGGAAAGTTCTTACTTGCTGGACCAAAAGGAAGGAGATAAAGACTCTTTCTGGAAAAGGGAATGGCTTCATGGATCTAAGGAAAAAAACTATCAGGATGTGGAGAGACACATTCAACCACCCTGGGGCAAGGGCCTTCACTCCTTGAACAAGATTAAATTGGGAAAGGTGTCTGCCCAAGAAACCAGGCAGGACCCCATCCTCCTTCAAACATTACATTTCCAGAACGGAGAAAACACAGACTTAGTGAAACAAAGCCCTAGTCCTGTCCCTGCGTTTTCCTGGGACAGTGAAAAGAATGACTCCTGGAGTCAGCTTTTCACTGAGGATTCTCAGGGCCAGCGGGTCATTGCCCACAACTCTAGAGCTCCTTTCCGAGATGTAACGAACAATCAGAATCGGGACTTAGGGCAGTTGCACAATAGCTCTTGGGCTCAGTGCCAGGAGAGGCCAACTTATTTAAATCTGCAGCGTGATTTGCTCTTTACCCAGGACTCTGAAGGTAATCAAGTTATCAGGCACCAAGTCTAAATACCTCTATGATGGTTTGGTTCTAGACGTACCTTGAAATGACAGAGCTATAGGAAAATATTGGGTGGGAGGGCAGCGGAGGGAGGCAAGGGATGAAGTTACTGAGCATTTCTTTGTGTAAATAAACCAGGTGGTGCCACTTGTTGAGACTGTATGTTTGGCGTGGTGCGTCTCCCCGGGAAGAGGTGGCTGGTAACCTTGGCCAAGTCTGTGATGAGCACTGAGAGGAGGTAGGGCAGGTACTTATCCTTCTACAAAAGAGCCCTTACTCAGCCTGCATAGCCCCCTCTTTGCCCTTTCAGATGCCTGACTAGGACATTGCTTCTTACGAATGTGTTCTAATCTCTGGCTGTTATCTTACCCATGCAGCCTTGGGACCATTATTCCTGACACCGTTTTGAGTTATAAGGCATATTTCCTGGGTCCAGGGGTATGGGGGCAGGGAGGATAGAGAGATAAATAGTAGAATGATGGTAGGGTGTTTTTGTTTTAAAGTAGGCTCCACGCCCAGTGTGTAGCCTAATACAGGGCTTAAATTCATGACCTTAAAGACTTGAGCTGAGATCCAGTCAGATGCTTAACTGACTGAGCCACCCAAACACCCCAATGGTAGTTTTTCTTTTTGTTTTTTGTTTTTGTTTTTTTGTGGGGACTTTATAGCATTTTAAAGTTTTATATTCTATGTTTAAACATCTCTCTAAAAAAAGCCTGTGCTGGGGCACCTGGGTGGCTCAGTCAGTTAAGCGTCTGCCTTCATGATCTCTGGGTCCTGGGATAAAGCCCCACATCGGACTCCCTGCTTAGTGGACAGTCTCCCTCTCCCTCTGCCCCTACTTACCCCCCCCCCCCCACCTTTTGCTTTCTTTCTCTCTCAAATAAATAAATAAAATCTTTTAAAAAATAAAAAATTTTGAAGCCTGTGCTATTAAAAAAAGCCTGAGGCTACATAGCAATGATATCACTCTGCTACACAAGGTATAAGAGAATTCCCTTTATAAAATTATGAATCCAAATAAAGCTGTTTACAAACTTGACTCTAATGGTAACTAAAACATAACCATTTTATTTCTGAAAAAGCAACTTTTAATAGTTATATGTTCTATCATTTTCATGGATCCCATCTCAACACCCATGTTCTAACCAAGATGTTATCCACCAGGTGGCGGTTTCTCATGTCACAGGTGTGCTAGCTACCTTAGGAGGCTTAAACACCCTCTACAGGGCAAGTGTGCAAGTTCTAAGATGGAACTACTTTAAGAGTTTAGGGTCAATCCCTACAGAAGGGGACAAGAGGCTCCCTATGGAAGTTTTCTCCTATATAGGCAGGACTTTGTAAAGAAAGAGGGAAAGCCAGGAACCTGTTCATGAAAGTTCACATACCCTTAAAATTAGTAGGAATCCTATACTCATGAGGGATACCAGGTGGTTACAACACAGAGACAAAGAGCACATGCAGTATCTCTCCATATCCTTCATTTAATATCAGGTAGTGCTTCAACCCAAACACACAGGATACATACCATAGAGAAAGGGACCTGAGGGCATCTGAGTCATGCATGGTGTGGTAGGTACAAACCTTGGCCCAGTGCAAAGGAGCAGTCAAGGGCCTGGAAGAAGGATGGTACTGTTTCTCCTTCCCATTTCTCTTTCCTACTGGGCTTAAACTAAAGTCCATGGAAGAGAAAGGGTTTTCAATCAGTGGAACCCATGAGGTCCCAGGGCCTGGGAGGATAGATTTGGTTGTATAGTATTACAAAATATATTTAAGAAAAAAACAACCCAGGCCTCCCAGCAGTAGCCCAAGTGTCAGCTGGTCCAGAGGTCCGACCTCTACATCTAGGGACAGGAAAGAGGGAGAATGTGATTGCTGGGCACTGGTGTCCGTTTATGATGGAGCAGCATAAGATTTTCCCTGCCCTGTCAAACATACAAACATTCATAGCCCCTCACCCTCAGCCCTGCTCTGCTGCAAGGAAGCTGCTGAGAGTGACAGCTGGGCACAAAGTGTCTGGGGAGACCAGTTATGGGGTCTAATGCAGTGAAGTAAGCCATTCATTTAGGACCTATTTTCACACAGAGGCAAGGAAAAACCAAACTTCCGTCTCACCCTTTAGACTGAGACATTCCGAACTATACATTTACCTGTAACAAGTGTCTTGGTGCAAAACAGCCCTTAGCTTCTGCTAAGGTTTAAAGCAAAGGAAGCAAGATCCAACTCTTCTCTTTCAGTCCAAGCTCTAGCTTTCGGCAAGACTGTTGCAAAAGATTTCTAACTGAGAGGCATAAAGGTCTGTGGTGAGGAAGGCAGCTATTGAAGGAATTCCAGGAGCATGAGACTGAATTTGCAGAGCTGAGTTCTGTCAGTTTCCTTTTCTACTAATATCTTCTTCCTTCAGAGCAAACTTCCTCCTTAGGACCTCAGAGATAAGGACAGCAGGGTCTTCCTCCTTCAATAAACTCCGGTTCCTGGAGATGAAATAACAGCTTATATTTATTAAGTACTTGGTCTTAGGCAGTGTTTTGTGTCTTTGAATACATTATCTCATTTAGTTCTCACAACAATCTTACAAAAAGAAGTCTTTTCAGATGAGGAAACTGAAACAGAAGGGTTCTAGAGTCTGCCCAAAGTCACTAGGCACTCAGCCAGTAAGTAGCAATAGCAAATCCAGAGTCCGAAACCAAGCTAACTGGTTTCTTAACTAGAATGCTTTACTATTTCCTGAAATGGCTATAAAAATGTGGGCAAAAGTAAATGACTGTCAACTGGTTGGGTTGGCCTATGGTGGCTAAAGCTTCTCCACCCACCTTCTGGTGCTGTCTTTTCTTAGTAGCATTTCCCCCGGTTAGCAGGGGAAGTGACTACGGACTTGACTATTCTGACCTTTATTAGTTATGGGGGAAAGGTGTGCTGAGGATTTCCTATAACCCTGCCTGCTCACCAGGGGAACACTGAGATGTTTTTAATTGGAAAGAACACTTAACATGATTTCTACCCTCTTAACAAACTTCTAAGTGTATATAATACATTACTGTCACCTATAGGTATAATTTTTTTATAATTAAAAAAATGTTTTCAATTTCTTTTTTACCTTTGACACCCTTCACCTATTTTTTCCGTCCCTACCCTGAGCCTCTGGCAAGCACCAATCTGTTCTTTGTCTTGGTTTTTTTGTTTTTTTGGGTTTTAATTTTTAATTTATATTCCCATATACGTGATCATATAGTTTTCTGTCTGGCTTGTTTTGCTTAGCATAATGCCCTCAAGGCATTAAATTGTTGCAGATGGTAAGATCCTTATTTCTTTTTCTTTTCCTTTTTTTTTTTTTTTTTTTAAGAGATAGGGGGAAAAGGACAGAGGGAAAGGGAAAGAGAGAGACTCAGGCAGGCCCCATACCCAGCACAGAGCCCAACACAGGGCTCACAACCCTGAGATCATGACCTGAGCTGAGATCAAGAGTCATACGCTTAACCCACTGAGCCACCCAGGCACCCCCCACCGCCACCATATTTTTTAGAGAGGGGGAGAGAGAGAGAGGCAAATGGCAAGATTTCAATCTTTTTTTAAAGGCTGAATAATACTCCAATCTGTATATATACCACAATTTCTTTATCCATTCATCCACTGGTGGACACTTAGTTTTTTTCATATCCCAGCTATTGTAAATAATGTTGCAGTGAATATGGGGGTGCATATACATCTTCTCAAGTGGTTTTTTTTTTTTAATTAAATAATACCCAGAAGTGGAATTGCTGGATCATTAGGTAGGTTTTGAGGGGGCACTAGTGAGAAGGAGAAAGAGATTCTTAAGCAGGCTTCATGCCCAATTTGAAGACCCTGAAATCATGACCTGACCTGAAATCAAGAGTCAAGAGCTGAGACACTTAACTGACTGAGCCACCCAGGCACCCCCATGTGGTAGTTCTATTTAATTTTCTGCATACTGTTTTCCATAATGTGTGTACCAATTTTTTTTAAGGTTTTATTTATTTGACAGAGATCACAAGTAGGCAGAGAGGCAGGCAGAGAGAGAGGAAGGGTAGCAAGCTCCCTGCCGAGCAGAGAGACTAATGCGGGGCTCGATCCCAGGACCCCGGGATCATGATCTGAGCCGAAGGCAGAGGCATTAACCCACTGAGCCACCCAGACGCCCCATGTGTACCAATTTACATCCTACCTATAGTTAACAAGGGTTCCCTTTTCTCCACATCCTTGCCAATATCTTTTTGATATAAGTCTAACGGGTGTGAGGTAAAATTTGGGGTTTTGATTTGCATTTCTCTGACAATTAGGGATGCTGAACATCTTTTCATGTGCCCATTGGTCATCTATACGTCTTCTCTGAAAAAATGTGTTAGAGTCCTCTGCCCATTTTTTAATCAGACTGTGTTTTTGGTCTTGTCTTTTCCTTTCTTGCTATTGAGTTGTATGAGTTCTTTATATATTTTGGATATTAACCCTTATTATATGATTTACAAATATTTTCTCCCATGCAATAGGTTGCCTTTTCATTTTGTTGGTTTCCTTTGCTTTGCAGAAGCTTTTTACTTTGATATAATCCCACTTGTTTATTTTTGCTTTTGTTACTTTTACTTTTAGTGTCTGGTTGAAAATCTATCATTGCCATGACTTGTGTCAAGGAGCTTACTGCTTGTGTTTTCTCCTAGGGGTTTTATGGTTTCAGGCCCAAACATTCAAGTCTTTAGTATATTTTGAATTAATTTTTGCATATGGTATAAAATAGTGGTTGAATTTCATTCACTGGTATGTGGCTGTCCTGCTTCCCCACACTATTTGTGGAAGACTGTCTTTTCCCTATTCCATGTTCCTGGGTCCTGTGTTGTAAATTGACCATATATGTGTGGGTTTATTTCTGGGGTCTGTTCTCCACTGATTTGTTTTTAGGCCAATAACATATTACTTTAATTACTACAGTTTTGTAATAGCGTTTGAAATCAGGGAGCGTGATGCCTTCAGTGTTGTTCTTTCTCAAGACTGCTTTGGCTATTTGGGGTCTTTGGGTTTCCATACAAATTTTAGGATACTTCTAGTTCTGTAAAGAATGCCATTGGACTTGTGATAGCAATTGCATTGAATCTGTAGATTGCTTTGGGTAGTATCGATATTTTAACATTATTACAATCCATCAGCAGGAAGCATTTGTTTCCTTTTAAAAAAAAAAAATTTATTTGACAGAGAGAGACATAGCGAGAGAGGGAAAACAAGCAGGGGGAGTGGGAGAGGAAGCAGGGAGCCCAATGAAGGGCTCGATCCCAAGATCCTGGGATCACAACCTGAACTGAAGGCATATGCTCAACGACTTGAGCCACCTAGGCTCCCCATTTGTGTTTCCTTCTTTCCTTGATGTCTTGTAGTTTTCAGTATACAACTCTTTCACCTCCCTGATTAATTTTTATTCTAGGTATTCTGTTCTTTTGATGCAATTTTAATTTGGGTTGCTAATTTCTCTGATTGTCATTAGTGTATAGAAACACAACAGATTTTTCCTTCTGATTTTGTATCCTGCAACATTACTGAATTTGTTTATTCTAACAATTGAGTTTTTAGGGCTATTAAGGTATTCTATTAGGGTATAATATGTCATCCACAAATAGTGAGTTTTACTTCTTTCTTTCCAATTTGGATGCTTTGTGGTTTTTTGCTTTTTTTTTTTTTTTTAAGATTTTATTTATTTGACAGAGAGAGATCACAAGTAGGCAGAGAGGCAGGCAGAGAGAGAGGAGGAAGCAGGCTCCCTGCTGAGCAGAGAGCCTGATGTGGGACTTGATCCCAGGACCCTGAGATCATGACCTGAAGGCAGCGGCTTAACCCACTGAGCCACCCAGGTGCCCTGCTTTTTTTTTTTTCTTTTCCTTTTGTCTAATTGCTCAGGCTAGGACTTCCAATATTATGTTGACTGAAGTGGTAAATGGGCATCTTTTTCTTATTCTTCATCCTAGAGGAAAAGCTTTCAGCTTTTACTGCTGAGTGTTATGTTAGTTGTGGGTTTGTCATATCTGGCCTTTTTTATTATGTTGAGGTATGTTCTTTCTATACTTGCCTTGTTGAAAAAAAAATTTTTTTTTAAGATTTTATTTATTTGACAGACAGAGAGACAGTGTGAAAGGGAACATAAGCAGGGTAAGTGGGAAAGGGAGAAGCAGTCTTCCCGCTAAGCAGGGAGCCCGATGTGGGGCTCGATCCCAGGACCCTGGGACCATGACCTAAGCCAAACACAGATGCTTAACAACTGAGCCACCCAGGTGTGAAGGTTTTTATCACAAATGGATGTTTTATTTTCTTGAATATTTTCTGCATCTACTGAGATGAATATATGGCTCTTATCCTTTATTAATGTGGTGTATCATATCCATTTGCAGATGTTGGGACTATCTTTGCATCCCTGAATAAACCCCACTTGATCATGGTGTATGATCCTTTTAAGGTGTTGTTGAATTCAGTCTGCTAATATTTTGTTGAGGATTTTTGCATGTATGTTCATCAGGAATATTGGCCTAGAATTTTATTTTCTGCTAGTGTCACTGTATGGTTTTGGTGTGAGGATGTTGGCCTTGTAAAATGAGTTTGAAAAAGTTCCCTCGTCTTCTCTTTTTTGGACGAGTGTGAGAAATACTGGCTTTTGGAAGTTTGGGAAGTACTGGTATTCTTTGAATGTTTGGTAGAATTCACCCAGTGAAGCCATCTATATGGTCCTAGATTTTTGTTCATTCATTGGGAGGTTTTTGATTACTGATTTAATCTCCCTACTATAAGTAATTAGTCTGTTTAGATTTTATATTTCTTTACGATTTAGTCTTGGTAGATTGTATGTTTCTAGGAATTTATCCATTTCTTTTAAGTTGTCCATTTGTTGGCGTATATATAATTTTCACATTAGTCTCTTATCCTATGATATCTGTGGTACTATAGCATGTCATTTCTGATTTTGGATCCTCCCCCCTCCGCTTTTTTTTTTTGGTGATTCTAACTAGAGGTTTGTCAATTTTGTTTACCTTTTCAAAGACCCATCAATTACTTTCATCTTTTCTATTGCTTTTTATTTTCTATTTCATTTATTTCTTCTCTAATCCATGTTACTGCCTTCCTTCTACTAACTTAGGGATTCATTTGCTTTATAGATTC
This sequence comes from Mustela nivalis, assembly GCF_964662115.1. NCBI lineage: Eukaryota > Metazoa > Chordata > Mammalia > Carnivora > Mustelidae > Mustela > Mustela nivalis. The sequence continues at coordinate 18,003,827 of NC_139029.1, read as the reverse complement.
ATAAGTATTTACAAATCTTATATCATCTCTTGTTGGATTGGCCCTTTTAGCATTATATAATGCTATCTTGTTATAGTCTTTGTTTTCAAGTTGACTTTTTCTGATAAAAGTATAGACACCCCAGCTTGCTTTTTGTTTCTATTTATACGGAGTATTTTTTTCTATCCCTTCACTTTGTTTTTACATCTAAGAGAGTCTCTTGTAGGCAGCATATAGGTTTTGTTTTTTAATTCATTTAGCCACTCTTGTCTTTTGATCAGAGTATTTAGTCCATTTATATTAAAGTAGAATTACTGTTAAGTATCTTATTGCCATTTCATTAGTTGTTTTCTGGCTATTTCTGTAGTTCTCTGTTCCTTTCTTTTGCTCTCTTCCTTTGTGGTTTAATGACATTCTCTAGTGGTACGCTTATATTCCTTCTTATGTTTTGTATATTTACTGTAGGGTTTTGTTTTGTGGATAAGATTAGCTTTTAAGTATAACAACTTGTATCTGTTAATCTATTTTAAGATGAAATAGTTGCCAATTTAAGATTAATCACATTCTAAAGCTCATTTTTACCCCCGTGTTTTTGATGTCACATTTTGTTTCTTTTTAACTTGTGTATCCCTTAATTATTGTAATCAGTTATTTTTACTACTTTTGTCTTTTTAACCTTAACAATAAGTGATGAAGCCACTATTTATTATTTATCTTTCCAGTGAGATTTACTATTTGTTATGTGTTCCTGTTACTGACTAGTGCTCTTTTCAGCTTAAAAAGAGGTCATTTTAACATTTCTGGTAAAGCTGATTTAGTGGTGATAAATTCCTTTGGAATTTTCCATCTGGAAAACTCTTTAGTTCTGAGTAACTTTGCTAGATAAGAAGTTTTCTTCTTTCAGCATCTTGAATATATTATGTTACTCCCTTCTGGCCTGCAAAGTATCTGTTGAAAAACATGCTGACAGGGGTGCCTGGGTGGCTCAGTGGGTTAAAGCCTCTGCCTTTGGCTCGGGTCATGATCCCAGAGTCCTGGGATCGAGCCCCGCATCGGGCTCTCTGCTCGGTGGGGAGCCTGCTTCCTCCTCTCCCTCTCTCTCTCTGCCTTTCTGCCTACTTGTGATCTCTGTCAAATAAATAAAAATCTTAAAAAAAAAAAAAAGGAAGAAAGAAAGAAAGAAAAACATGCTGACAGTCTTATGGGGGTTCCCTTTTACATATGTTATTTTTCACTTGCTCCTTTTAGTTTAGGGTCTCTTTGGGTTTGTTTTATTTGCAACTCTCTGGGCCTCCTGGATCTGGATGTCTGTTTGCTTCCCCACATTAGGGACATTTTCAACCATTCTATTTTCTTGAGAAAAGATTTTATTTATTTAAGAGTGAGAGAAAGTGCAAGCACAAGTTGGGGGAGGGACAGAGGGAAAAGCAGCAAGGCTCAATCCTAGGACCCTGGGATCATGACATGAGCCAAAGGCAGACACTTAACTAAGTCACCCAGGTGCCTCTCAGCCCATTCTACTTTCAAATAAGATTTCTGTACCTTTCTCTTATTTTGGGAGCCCTATAATGAGTACATTAGTCCATTTGATGTTGTCCTATAAGTTCCTTAAGCTATCTTTACTTTTGGGGGGGGGGGTTCCATTTTTTCTACTTGCTGCTCTGTTTGGGGGAGTTCTACTGCTTTGTGTTTGAGTTTACTTATCCTTTCTTCTATTTCACTAGAGGGGTTCAGGGCAAATAGATGAACTTTGTAGTTTGGTTAATTGGGTTCATCAGCTCCGTGACTTCTATTTAGTACTTCAGTGTATTTTCCATCTCTTTTTTGAAGTTCTTTGTTCATCCATTCTTCCTGGTTTGGTGAGCATCTTTATGACCTTTACTTTGAATTATCTTTATCAGGCAGATTACTTATCTGTTATTAAGATTTTTTTCCAGAGGTTTTTATGAGAGATCTAGAATTCGTAGTAAAACGTTCACATCACAAGGGAATCATGGGAACAAAACTAACTCCAGATTGGGATAGGTTTGAGTCATCTAATAAATACATCAAAAAAGAGTGTCCTAGATATCTGGAAAATAGGTGCTTTAAATTCTAGTGATTGATAAGATCAATCTGTCACATTTCTGAATCTCTGCTGATGGTGCTACTTTCTCATTTTTAGTCATCAACCCAGCTCTTTCCATTAACAAAGGAGAAAAGATCCCCAGACATAAGGCTCCACTCCTTTGTGGGTTCTGCTTTAGTAAGTTTAAGGTGTATTTATAACAAATCTTAGCAATTCTGCTAAACAGCCAGGTTTAGAGTCTTAAATATGTCTGGATCTGGAGAGTTGGTTTGCATAAGGGACCACTGTATTTTAAAGCAGACACCCCAACTTTATGAAATTCTCCATCAAAAAAAAAGTATCATTTTGAGATGCTAAAATAATTATCATGTAACCCCATTTTGAAGGGTGGCACATGGGAATACTTGTCACTAGCAGTTTAAGAACTGAAGTGGTAAAGCAACCCCCCGACTTTGCCCCAGGACAAAAGTTAAATTAGATGAGGCTTCTTGTAAAACTTCTACTGATGATTGGCTGAGATCACACAAACCAAATGTAAAATATTCTTTTCTCAAATTGGAGCCCCAGGTGTGATTAAGCAGGCAAGCTTTGTGAATGAAGTAGTTCATAACTACTACTGAGGACTTTGTAAATTCTTTCTATAAGATCACTGGCCACAAGTGACCTAAACAGTGAACACCCTACCAGACCTCCTTATCACATACTTACAGATCTTGGCTCTGTTTCATCCGGTGAAAGTCCTTTAGGATCCCCATCATATCTGCAAAGCTGCTGGCCTTGGACAGAGAGACACAGTCATCCTCTTCAGACGAGCTGCAGGTAGCTTTGTGTTCTGGTTTGCAACATTCAGGGCTGGCAGAACAAAGCAGGGGGACTGATGGAAGCTCAGGGACCTCTACCTCGGTCTCCTCGGTGATGTCACTAATGACAAAGGAAGTTGTAGAGTGGAATGAGGATCCAAAACAAGGTAAGGGAGAAGAGACATTTGAACTTCCTGGAGATAAGAAATCTGGCGTTAATGAAGCCGAAGCTGAAAGAGAAAACAATAGGCATGGATGGACATTGGGACTAGAATACAGCAGTAATACCTTCTCCCCACAAGCAGTGCCTATCAGACATTTATTTCCTGGGCTTGACGTCACATTCTGGGAGAGCCCAGGATGCTATCTGTAAGCTAGTGGAGGATTCCTCCATTACCCTCCCCTCTCAGGATCTAAAAATGGGAAAGCACTGAGCACGTCCAGTCTTTTGGGAGTGTGGAAAAACCCACCACATAAAGGCTTAGTCTTCTAAAAGCTCCATTCTGCAGGAGCCTTTGGATAGCCCTATGTCTACCAAAGCAACAGTGACAGAACCAAGGTTCTCTAATTGGCCTAGTGCTTCTGTGTTCCTATCTGTGACTAGAAGAAACTGCAAAAATAAAATAGTGATAGTCCTCCTAGTTTATCAAATCTTGAAAGAATTTCCAAAACAAAAAATTCTTAGTTTCATTTTTCAGGATGACAAAAATGCAGCCAATACATAAATGGAAAATTCAAGTGCAATGCTTCTATTAAACTGCCATATAAGTGAATTAAATATATAAGAACTGCAAACACCACCATGATTTTCATGTTTTTTACCAAGAGGTAAGATTTGGGAGCTATGACTTTAAGTTGACAAGAAGCAAAAAAGTGAGAATGTATAGAAGGAACAGGAAGCTTGGGAAAGAGCCAATGTTCCTGTTTCATGTACTGGGTCAAGGCAGACTCCCATCTATTTCTAGTGGTGGTTCTGCCTTAACTGCAGACAGACAGGTAGAAGGATGGAGAGGCAGTCTCTGGGAGAACAAGGAAAGGGAAGATATGTAGATAGGAAGACAGCTTAAAGGGATCTCTCTCTCTCTTAATTGGGGGGGGGGGGTCCTTATTTCTCACTGAAAAAGGAAGCTGCTTAAGACTCACGTGGAAGATGTAATCTTAAAGACACCTGATAGAGAGTATTGGTTTTTGTAGCCAAGGGAGGGAATCTGCAGGGGAGGGGGGCGGGTGGGTGTTGTCACAGGTTAAGTCAAGATTTTGTTCCTAATCAAACCAGTCAGCCTAAAATGGCTAATGGAAACAATCCAAGGAGTACTATAGGCCAGCGAGTCCTCGGGACAACTGCAGAGCCCCGGGCCTGTCTCCCTGAACCAAGGACCACCATTTTCCTACCCTTCTCCTGTACCAAAAGCCAGGGAGAAAGGAACAGCCTGCTAAATTCTGGCGCTGACTCCGGGGCTCCTACCTGCATCAGCTGCCACTATCTTAGCAATCTGGCTGCGCAGGTGGCTCAGCTCATCCTGCAGCTCTGTGGTGCGGGTTAGGGCTGGCAGGGCTGGCTTCTTCAAGGCCAGAAGCCTCTCCTCGGACCCACGCAGGTTGGGCACTGAGGCATTGCGCTGCATGACAATCAAAGGGCTGGGTTTCCAGGTATGCCTCAGGGGCCGTGTGTCACTTCTGGATCAGGGAAAACAAGTATGTCAGAGACAGCCTGCCACTGCGTTCCTTCTAAAACTTCTGCTCCCAACTCAGCCCACAGCTTTTGTTCCTACTGCCCTCAGCCCTCCATAAGCACTCCCCCTACTGGCTGCCACCTCATGTGAGAAGGAGCTCCCCCTTTCCCAGACCAGCTACTGCCTCAGCTACCTGACCCGGGCATATGTCTCCTCTTCATCTGCAGCAATCCAGGCGATGTCAGCCAGAGTAGGGACTGGGGGTACATCCCTCAGACACAGATCAGAGATGTTAGGCAGGGTCTACAGGGAAGCAAGTCATCAAAAAACATTTGTTGACATCAAGAGACTATCAAAGACTCCAAAACACATGGGAGGGGCACCTAAGTATCAGGAAGGCTTCCTAGAGAGGGGAGAAGACAGTTCCTGGTTGGAAGGACAGAAGAGATTAAAAGTAGTTCAGCACACCTAGACAGAGCTGAGGGTACAGGGTGGTTTGCAACAGGCAGGAAAGCGAATTAAAAACTTTGATTCTAAGACCAATAATAAGCTACTGGAAGATTTTAAGTAAGAATCAGATTTTGAAAGATTACTCTGGTTGCTGTGTGGAACCTGCATAAGAGTGAAGGTATCCATTGTGAGGCTGTTATATCTTCCAAGCAAAACATGGTGGCCTACAGCAGGATTGGGGCCTCTTTTTACATATAAAGTTTTATTGGAAAGTTACACCCATTCATTTCTATATCGTCTGTGGTATTTTTTAAGCTGCAGCTGCAGAAGTGAGTAGTTTTAACAGCAGTTATGGCCCCCACACAAAACATTTACTATCTGGACTCTTAAAAACATTTGCTGACCCCTGGTTGGAATAAAGATGTCTTCAGTGGGACTGGTAAGAGTTACCTTTCAACAGAGATGGCCACTAAGAGCACCTTGTTTTCTCCAGCTATGAAAATACAGGTACAAGGACATCAACGCAAAGTTTCTTGGGCTAGCTCTTTACAACTCCTCCATAGCTAATTGGGATCTACACTGTTACAGCAACGCTGTTTTAAGCAAACTTCATCATTTTATTATTTGGATTTAAGTAAAAAGATGATTAATTATATCAAAAGAATAAGAGGATTCCTTAAAGTAGCCTCTCAAACTAGATAACAAAACAACCAGGCAACAGACAAGGCTGAGTGACTTTCTGTTAAATGAAAGATCAGGAAGATTCAATCATGCTATGATTGTAATAAAGTAAAAAAACAAAAACAAAAAACACCCACATGCATTTAGAAAAAGATGGAAAGTAACTATACCAAAATATTAACAGGCACCTGGGTGGCTCAGTTGGCAACTGAGTTGGCAACTCAGTTAAGCAACTGCCTTCAGTGCAGGTCATGATCCTGAAGTCCCAGGATCAAGTCCCACATTGGGCTCCCTGCTCAGTGGGGAATCTGCTTCTGCCTCCGACTTCTCCCCTCTCATGCTCTTTCTCTCAAATAAATAAAATATTTTAAAAATTCTTAACTATTTTGTGTGATGAGTACATGATTATATATGACTTCCTATTTTTCACTTTTCATAATTTAGTATTTTTATATGGGTTAATTAAAAAAAAATCTGCAAGATTGCCTTAAATAATTAAGGTAATTAATTTTCAACAGAAATCCAGGGACAATTTCTCAAAAACCCATCTACACATGAGTTAAATTCAGATGTTTCTGCTATAGACAGGTAGGTAGATCAAAAGTTAATAGTTTTTAGACAGGGAACCTGAGTCTCAAAGGAGCAATGTGATGCTCCAGGGTTACACAGGAAAGGACTTCCACTGACCCAGAAGTTAACTGCTGAAATGGGTCATTTAGGGGAAGCCTCCATTTGTTTTCCTTTTCAGAATGTTGCTCCCCTATAGAAAATTAAATGAGTTAACACATATAAGGGATTTAGCACAGTGCCTGGCACACAGTATGTGCTCAGTAAGCGTTAGCTAGCATTATTAATACTATTCATGCATACTCCTGCCCTTACTGTCCCTGCCCAGCAGCATCTGGCCAGAGGACTGAACAGGTGATGGCCAAGCGTGGGGGCAACATCCATCAAGTCCCTCACACTTCTAGCTGTGCTTCCCTTTGTTTCTGATGCTTGAGGCAGCAAGGACCACATCCCACCATGCCCTTTAGGCAAATTCTAGATAACTGGCAATCTGGGTCACAGCATAGCCACCCCATACCACATACTTCCAACCCTATTCCTGATTCTGATACCAGCCCTGACACCATTTCTGACTCCAGGATGAGTTTCTATGATTTCACAGCTCAGCATCTGATATACTCTGCCTCCTTCATTTGTTTCCACTGGGCCCATGTTTTTTCAGGCATATATTTCTGTTTCCTCTGTGTAGGCAGAAAGCTGGTACTTCTCTTGCGTCCCAGTTCCCCAAACACATCTTAAGCATCTAGCCTGCAGCTGGTTCTTAATGACTAGTTCTTAGAGGGAGGTAGCTGGGACTAATAACTGCTACTTAGCTTTCCACTGCAGAAGTGGGTGGAGGGCTCAGACATGTGCCAGCAAGAATCTGCTGTGAGTGGGTGCTAATGGCCCTAGACACAGAGATAAGCCTTAAGTGCTCTGGTAAAGGAGTGGCTAGACTGAGCCAGAAAGAAAAGGATGGGGAGTAATGGCCTCAGGGATACATAAAAATAGGTGGCTAAGCAGTCAAGTCTTGGGGCTGGTAAGAAAAGAGAGTCTGACTCAGTCACACTGCACTCAGTGTCCCACGGAGAGACCTGCCAGGGTTGCAGGCAAACACCTCAGGGCAGAGACATGGCTACTCTGGGAATGTGGCTTGGCAAGGGCCTTTGGCCTACGCTGATGAACTGGATTGCAGGAGCCTGATGAGATCTTAGTCACTTAGTGGCACCAAAGATGTAAGATTTTTATGAACAGACTGGAAGTCTGTTGTGGTCAGAGTGTTGTGTGCAATCAGGAAGGCACAGTGACCAGTATCCATTATATGTACTTAATAAATATTTCCTGACAAAATGAAAAAGTAATCAGGAAAGCCACCTGCCTTAGCAGCACCAAACTGTGGGGCACAGAGCAGCAACATTCTCCCATAGCCTCTGAGCCTCTACTTACCCTGCCCTTTCAGTACACTTACCTCGAAGGATGCCCGGGGACATGGCTTCAGGGGCAGGTTGGTCCCAATTCTTCTCACTACACTGCGAGCAGCCCCATGTGGCTTGTTTTGCCAGATTGGGATGGTCTAAAGGAGAGAGATGAGTCTCAGAGAGTCAGGTCCAACTACTGTTCCATTCTACCCCTTCCCTTTTAGAAGGGAGACTGAAATCCCCAATCCCAGGGACAGGGCACTGTGTATGAGTTAAGTCTCAGTATAAGTGAGGGCAGGTTCCCCAGTTGTCAGCCATTTAAGGGAACATCTGCTGCTGTCAAGGCATGGTAAAAGGATCCAGTGAAAGTGAGAGGAATTAGTTGAGTGTAGGAATCATAGAGGTTTCCCTCCCTTCCCTCCACCCAGAAAGGCAGAAACACATTGACTTCTTAACTGCCCCCAAGACCACACTCAGTTTTGCCTGTTGGGAGCAGGCGGTGGGGGTATGTGGAAGAGTCGCCTCCAGGGGAAAGGAAGAATTAACTGGAGAGTCTCAGAATTTCCTACAGAATTTCAGGAGACCCAGTGCTCAACCCTTCCCTACCACAGCCCTGCCCTGGGAATGCCCCTTACCACATTGGCTTCCATCCCGGACATTTCAACCAGCTCCTGCACTTGAAGGACAAGGCAGCCACAGGGCAGCTCTGGGGGCTTGGGGAGGCTGGAGGCGTGATTTCTTCATATCAGGCCATCTTTAAGGAACACCAGATTTCCCTTCCTGTGAAACAACCCCCACAGTGGAGACTCAATGGCCACCACACAAGCCCCACAAAAACCAGGTCCTTGCAGAGCCATGACCAACACCAAGGTTTCTCTGATGTTTCACAGGGAAGAAAAACAACCCAAGAGGCTGCCCTCCCCAAAGAGTGGCTCCAAATCCAGACCCTTGAAGGTTCTGTCCCAGACCTGTGGCATGAGCTTGGCCAACGCTGGGATCTTCCAGATCCCTTGGGTTTCCTGAGGCATTACTTACAGAGATATAAACAGAACTTTCTCGGTAGTTTAAAAGCCAAACTGTAGGTACCGCTCAAACCCAGCATTCATTCTTGAAGATAGGGTGTAAAAGCCCCAGCATGTGCCACGAAGCCTAGCACTGCTGAGTCTTGGCAAGGGGGAGAGGTAAAGTAAACAAAAGAAGAATAAAACACCAGCTCTTGTCAGTCTCCCATCTACTGGGCTACAGGGAAGAGAGCTAACAATTTTCATCCTGTTTAGCCATCTACTGGTCTTGTAGCCTTATGAAAAGTCCCATAACTTTTCTGAATGTTGGTTTTTTCCATATGTAAAAAGAGTACAAGAGCAGCCATCCTAGATTACCTTAAAGATCAATCAGTGAAATAGGTTAAGATTTTAAAGTGCTGAATTAACTGTTACAACACAACACAGATGGATGGAATCACTCCTGATTGTGTTCTTCGCAGCTGCTCTGACATGGTGAGCAGATGCAATCAATGAACTCACTCCCTTGTTCATCAAACATAATAATACCTGCTCTGTGTCAGGCCCTGTGCTGGGCACTGCAGGGGCTACGGAAGGGGTAGGACACATTCGTGCTCTCAAGGAACACACAATATGAAGAGCTATTAAGACTTGAATACCCAAGTCTAGCAAACGCTGAATATCACTCTTAAGAAAGGTACACTGAGCAGGTGGCCAGGTGAATGCAGGCCCCTGACCCCAAGGCCTCATGGTGAGTTCAGAGAGGGTAGGAAGGGATGAAAAACAACAACAAAAGCACAGGTCCAGGACAGGACAGCGAGAGAGGCGTAAAGAATAGCACAGGTATACTGGGGGTCAAGTCATGAGGGCTGGGAATGCTCAGGGAAGTCACTGGGGAACAAAGGACAGGCTCTGAGCAGGGGATGGGCTGAAATCTCCCTTGCAGGATTTCTCCTTCACCTGTGGGAGAGGAGTAGTCACTCACATTACAATACAAATGCGGAAAGGAAGCTGGAGAGAGGAAGTGTCTTAAGGTTACTCAGTGGCCATGCCAATAGAAAGCACTTCAAGTCTGATCCAGATTCTGCTGCCTTCTGCATGGGCTCAGCTCCATGCAGTTCAAGCCTTTTATCAGAGTTCCTCTGTGTGCCAGGCTCTGTGCTAAATATCACCGCCTGCCACGAGTTTCACACAACAGTGCTTCCCTGTGTTTCTCACTCTAGACATTACAACCACTTCCTCTCCAAACTTACCTCCAAAGACTCAGGCCAGAGGGATCTTTCTAGGACACATTGCTCCTATGTTTAACCCCACTCCCCACCCCGCCCCACTAGAGCCAACATCTAGACGGGATGGCCTGCAGGGTCCTCCACAATCAGGCCCAACCTAACTAGACCAAACTCCAAGGCCTACAACTGGGCCCCTATACACTTGACAGCCACACCTCCCATGTTCCCCTTGCCCTTCAGCCATGCTGACCACCTCTCAGCTCCTCTCCACAGATCCAATCTGCCAGAAACACCAGCATCTTCTTCACCAAGCTCATTCTTCAGAGCTCAAGCATCACCTCCCCTCCCCCAGCACCCCACGTTTCCTTCCCAGTTCTCTCACAGTAGTAATTAGAGCCCGCGTAATCAGCTGTCTGTCGCAGGGCAGGAGCTTCCCCAGGCACAGCACAGTGCCTGCCTAGTCCCCAGTGAGCACGTCAACGTTCGCTCACGAACGAAGGAGAACTCTGGCTTAGCCTTCACCTCCCTCCCCGCCCCAAGTGTCATCCGCTAGAAGACTTCCCCCAGTTCGCTGGCAACGCAGGTTGGTTCTCAGCACCCCTACGTTCCCACGACCCCTTTCCAGGCCGCTGTCATGGCCTGTTCACACACGCTCTCCCGCATTAGACTTGGGGCTCCCCCGGGGCAGGGTTTGCTCTCATCACCCCGGCACCAAGCACACCACCGAGGTCGCCGCACTCGGTAGAACTTGGCGAGGGACAGTCCGCGTGAGCCCCAAGCGGCTGCACGGGGGGACCCGCCTCCCCTCCTCCGTAACGGTCCGACCCCAAAGGGCCAAGGTCGGCCAAGTTCTCGCCGCCGGCCCTGGTGGCCCTCGGACCCACGGGCCCGGGTCCGGGTCCGGGTCCCGAAGAAGCGAGGAGGCCGAAATGGCCTGGCTGGCCGAGGAGCGCAGCCGAAACGATAAGCTTCTGCTGTAGCACAGCCAGCGAAGCTGGGTGACTCGGGCGAGCAACTACCCCCAGGGCAGAGTCCTCCCACCCTCAGCCGAGCGAGGCGGACAACACGGGCTCCCGCGAGAACTGGCGCGGGAAGAGGAGCCGCGGGCTCCACACTAGGCCGCGTCGACAGTCGGGCTGGGAGACCGCGCTCCCGCCTCCGAAGCGGCACTCGGACCTAGTCTCACCTCAGACTCCGGCTCCGGGACTCACTCACCTCACGGCCCCTCCTACCTCAGCGGGCCGCCCAGCCTCAGCCGCCCTCACTTCCGCTGACCCGCCCCCGGAAGCGATCCATTGCGCCTGCGCACCGAGCGGCGAGCCCCGCGCGCCCTCGGAAGGCGGACAGAGGCTTCGGCGGGGGCGGGGCGGGGCTGCGGGCGGCCTCACGCGGGAATCCCGAGGAAGGGGACACGCCCACCCCCAAGACCACGCCTGCACTGGCTCAGGCCTTGGGAAAAGTTGACGGCGCTTGGAGATCCCCGCGGCCTAATTGGCCGCTTCCGCCACTGGTCTCCGCCTCCTTGCTCTTCTTCTAGGGTAGTCCTGATCCGACCTCTAGCGGCGGAGGCCTGGCTACATCTCTGCCCGCACCCGAAATTGTGTGGCGTCTGCTGTCCCTCCGCTTAGGCACACTTGAGAATCCTTCCTCTGGCGTTCCAGGCCCTCCGGACCTCCGTCTTGCCTCGCCTCATCTCGCCTGTCCGCTTTTCACACTTCTAGCTTCCCAGTCAAGATCCTCTACAGTCTTCTGTCCAACAAGAAGCCTCTCTCCCCTGTGACTACTGCCCTTTAGCTCTTCGCAGCTTGCTCGCTCTCTCGCTCGCTCTCTCTCTCTCTCTCACACACACACACGGTAGATTCAGTGAGATAGTAGATCGATGGGCAAGACGCCAGAGGTACTGGGACAGAGACCCACATTCCTTCCAGGCTCACTCACCCACTCCATCTTCCCGCTTAGACAACAGCCCCCCACCCCCACCACCCCCGTCCTGGTCCTAATTCTGGTCTCCCTGGCTTCCAGGCCTGGGTCACGTGCTCTCCTCTGCCCTCTGCATACGGCTGTGCCTGGCTCCCGGTCTCAAAGCCTGCAATCCCAGCTGCGGGCGGACAGGCTGGCTTCACAGCGGGGACAGGGTCGGGCAGTCCACACAGGACCTCTTGCTCAGAACTCCGCACTTGCTTTAACACTCTGCTGTTGCCCTCTTTAATGTGTGTGTGTCTAAATTAACAAGGGGCCCTGCAGTTTTCAGTTTGCACTAGATCCTGCAAATTACATAGCTGTCCTAGCCAGGGACCTCAGTGGTCCACCCTGATCCTTACCATATTTCAAATGACGCGGGCTGACTTCCAGGTCCAGCCTTCTTTCCAGGATGGCAAATTGTTGTTTAATCATTGATTCTCCTCAGTTGCAGGAACATGTGACTCTTGATCTCAAGGCGGATCTTGCAGATCACCCTTTCCTGAGGGTGCTAGATGCTGCCTTGGTGATCCATCCAGATCACCTCTACCCTCCCAGCGAACCCACCTTCCGGCTGCTGTGCGGGCTTCACACAGCTGCCCCCTTCTCTGGAAAATTGCACTTACAACAGGGAGCCCATAGGCCCTAACCTGGGAATTTACTCCACCTCCCAAGTCAATGACTGACTGACACAGAGTACCAAAGACAGGTTGCACTCTGTGGTGAGGCTTATATTCCAGAACCCTTCCCCCGTGATCATGCCCAGGCTAAGATTTGAGACTCTATTCCTGCTTAGCATCTTTCCTTCCCCCATTCTTCATTACTCCTTTCTTTTAATTAAAAAAAAAAAAAAATTTAAGGCTTTTTAAAAAGAGATTTTTTTTTTTAAGTAAGTTTTATACCCAACATGGGTCTTGAACTCACAAGCTTGAGATCAAGAGTCACATGCTCCTGCAACTGAGCCAGCTAGGCTCCCCTTTTTCACCTCTTCTTATACAGGTTTTTTTTCCTGAAGCGTACTCCCTTTAAAAAATAAAAATAAAAAATTACCTAAGGCCTACCTTAGGCTCTGTTTCTAAGAAATGGGTAATTAACTTCAGAATCTTTCTCATCAGATTCTAAAAACAGTACTAAGTTCTACTACTAGGTCTATCACAAACTCACTTTAAGAACATCACTTGAGTGATGTTCAGTGACAGAAGATAGTCCCCAAAGGCATTTCAGTCATGTACCCTTGCCCATCTGCCAAGCCAACCCCACAGAAGAGTCAGACCAAGGATAGAACTGACCAATATCCCATTGAAAGGAAAGGCACTTAGAACCACCCTGGTCTCTCCAATTTTATTATAGGACGTGTGAGGAGGGGAGGGAAGTGACAGGTGACAGGAGTGAGCTGGGGGCCCTCCCCTACCATAAGCTTCAAGATACAGTTGTGGTGGCGGTGGGGGTCGGGGGGTGTCAGGAAGAGGCTTGAGATGAAGATCAAAAAGCCAAGGCAATCAGTGCCTTATATGGGACAAGGATTGCTCAGTGTGCGGCGGGCCCTCCTGGACCCGCACAAGGGGAAGAGCCTACTGGGCGGTGAGGCTGAGTCTCTGCTGACACTGGGTGGCTCATGGGCCTGGTTATGCCACCCAGGCCTGGAAGCTGGCAGACAGACTCCGGTGCCCCCCTCCCTGTAAGGGGCATGGGAGCACTGCCTCCCGGAAGGACACAACTTGGTTGAGCTTGCTGGCTCCTGCCTCTTCGGGTCTAGAGATCAGAGGGGAGTGAGACATTTTGGTCTGAGAGGCTTTCTTTTTCACCTCAGTGAAGATGGGCAGGGGGGAGAGGTTGGCTGCTGTGCAAAACAAAACCCTCCAAAATCGAGACAGGCTGAGTCTCATCTCTTCCTCTCGGTGACCTTGGGCACGTCCCTTCACTTCCCTGAGACTCAGTTTCTTCATCTGCAACAGGGGAACAATTAATATCTGCCTCACAGTTTTTTGGGGAGCATTAAATGAGAAAACATGAGTCATGTTAACAGAGTGCCCCCGCTGGAGAAGGCCCGGAATGGACACTTCAGGGGGCAGACGGGAGAACTCAGCGGAGGGCAGGCCTGGGAGTGTGTCTGAGGAGATGTCTGCCTTCCTCTTCCAGGTTTAAGAGTGAGCCTCTGTGGGGGCACGTGCTGGGGAGAGGCATGGCTCCAAGGCTTTAATGAAAGCCCAAGGAGCACTCATGGGCCTGAATGGGGGACAAGGATAGAGTTGGGGGGTACATTGACCTTTTTTAAAAAGCTGGAAGAAAAGGAAGAGAGGACTGTTTCTTCCTGGAGGTGCAGCTGCAAAGACATCAAGCTGGACCCATCTAGGATTTCAGATCCAGCCATCATGGAGCTGCTGCTGCGGGAAGACATGGCCCCCTTCTTTCTCCTCAGCATTGGGGTTATCAAAAATACCTACAAACTGTGAGAAATTTCACATAAAAACACTTTTCCGCACATATAAAAAAGACTGGCTGTGGTCAGTTGGTTGGGATGTAGACCAAGTCCTTAAGAGAGGCCAAGGAGGGTCAGTGGCCACTCGGTGGTGGACAAGCTGGTCTGGGCTGGTCTGGGCTGCCCCGACAGCTGGGGCAGCACCAGCTGGGGTGGGGGTGGGGTGGGCTGTGTTCTTTGGCTGAGCTATACTTCTGTGGAGCCAGAGTCTGAGGGGCGGGATGCGGGCTCCATCGTCCCACTGTGACCCTTGCTGGGGTAGGCACTTGGGGGTGCCTTGGCCCTGGGCCTCAGGAACCCCTCAATGGCCTCCCTTGCTAAGAGCAGAAGCTTACTTCACAGTGACCCTCTCCAGACAGCCGGCCTCCAGCAAGTCCCAAAGTAGGGGCTGGGTTCCTATCATTAGGTTGGACTGAGTGTGTGGGCAGCTGAGGTCCTGGGTACAGCGGATTTTCCTTCTGAAGGATGGCTTTGCCCTGAACCTCCAGAAGGCTGTCTCCAACTCAAACTCACCCCACTGGGGGACACCAGGCAGAGGAAGACAGCCAGGAAGGAGGCTCCAAACAAGAGTGCTTCCCGGGCAAACTTTCCTTAGCCCCCAGGCCAGGGTCCCCTGATGTTTCTTCTGGGAGGTGGGGGCTGTAAGGAGAGAGAGGTGGCCCAGTCTTCCTAGCACCACTCCTCCCTGATCTTCACCCCACAAAGACCTGGACTATGTGCCTAAGCGGGTGATGTCCAGGGAGATGACCCAAGGCCCTGTTTCCGGTATCCTGAGCAGCTTCTGGAACCATGAGGGTAGTAAAGGGCTAATGGTGGCATCTGGAGCCAGAGGCTCACCCGTCCAGTCAGCCCAGGCGCCCCCCTGTCTCCCCTTCATTGACCTCAGGTCCCATGGACAGCCTGGGAGTGGCAGGGGTGGGAGTGCGAGGACCACGGGCTCCGGGCCGGAGGGGCCTGGCTTCAGCACTGGAAGCCTTTCTATCAGCTCCCCGCTCTCCCGCCTGGTCTTCCATGGCCTGAGGGCGCATTAGGGCTGGAGGAGGGGCAGGCCACGCCGAAGGCCCTCCTTCAGGAACTGCATATAGGTGGCTGTGGACGGGTCTTCAAAGGTGGACGAGAAGCTGAAGATGTTGTTCTCAACATCCTCGGGCTTCATGGAGGTGATGTCCAAGAAGTAGTTGGCATTAATGTGGTGGACCTGGGAGAGGGGCTGGGTGAGGAGAGCGAGGGGTCTGGCCCTTCCCCCCTGCCATATCTGGGCACACAAACTCTGCAAGCTCTCCCACACCCCTTCTACTGCCGAGAACCTAACACCTCTCCCCTTCCCCCACCCCACCCCCCACCCCCTCTTCTCCTCTGCTCCTGTGACCCTGAACTCCACACTCCCTTCCGCCAAAATTCCCCTGCTCTGTGTGCCTGCTTCCCCCGCTGCCTCTCACCCTGGCTGGCCAGCTCCTTAAGGGCAGGTGCCCGGCACACGAGCCAAGAAACAAGTGGACAAGCGGGACAGCGCGGTCCCCAGGCTGAGTTCTGTCCGGCCCGGCTCCATGATGCCGGGGCTCTGCCAGGGCCGGGCCCCACCAGGCTGAGCGCCAGTGAGCCAGTGGCCCTCTTCCCGGCCAGCCTCAACTCTTGCTCCCCCTGTTGAGAGCCTGGGGAAGCTGATGACCCTCGCACGGCCTTCAGTCCCACACTAACTGTCCCTCGGGACTCAAAGGGTAAGGGGCAGGAGACTGAGGCTCACATGCAGGCCCGGCTTCAAAACCAGCTGCACTTCTTAAACGTTCAACTTCCACCAAGTCTCTGGACCTTCTTGAGCCTCAGTTTCCTTGTTTGTAAAATGGGCACCTGTGATCTTTCCTCTCCCAAAGCGGCATGAGACCCCAGTGAAAGGCTGTGTGTGAGAGCTTCTCGGGGCCCCTGGGGAGAGGTAGGGTCTTGCGGCTTGGCTTAGCCTGGGGCCCCTTGGTCCTCTCTGCTTGTCACGAGGCCTGGCCCCTCTGTCCTTCCATCCCAGAGCTGGCCACAGTGGTCCAGGGTGAGCTTTCCCTCCCATGCCACGTTCCTATCCATTCTGCTGCTAGCCTGTGCTCCTGGCTTCCCAGTCCCCAAAGGGCTGTAGAGGTCCCCCTTCTCATGGCAGTGTCTCAACCCCTGTATGAGGCAGGCAGAGTGGGTGTGACAATTCCTATTTTACAGGTGGGCACAAGGGAGGCTCAGACCGGCTAGAACAGCAGGAAGCGGGGGAGCCAGCCGGGAAGCCTGAAGTCTCTAAGTCCATGTCCCTGACTGGCTTGCGGCTTCCCCTGCCCCACGTGGCCTGGCCCGACTGGGGGAAGGTACCGGGGGCGGCCTACCACGGTGCCGTTGGGCAGACAGATCATCATTTCCACAGGGAAGCTGTACTTCTCCAGGTGCAGGTCAGCTAGCTTCTTGTGGGATGGGTTCTCCTGGCTGTCCTGTGGGGACACGTGGCACACTCCTGATGCTTCCGCTGCGGGCCCTGTCCCCGGGGCTCCCGTGGGGCTGTTCCCACCCCCCTGCCACTGACCTGCAGGTCTTCCAGCTCCCTCACCAGGGACCAAGTGCTGATGAAGCTCTCGTTGAGGAGGGCGATGATGGGCGAACTTTCCAGGACAGTCTCCCGGAGAGTCCGCCCTGAACCTTTTCAGGGGAACAGCAAGGCCAGAAGGGTGAGGCCATCCCATGGGCCTTACTGGGTTTTCCAAAAGCAACAACGCTCATGGGCTGTAGGGCTGTCCCAGTAAAGTAACAGATTCAAAGAGCCTGCCGCAGGGTAGGTGCTAAGTAGAGGGTCGCTGTGATTACAGTCAGCGACATTGGGGCGTCCTGGGCTGAGATGGGGTGGTGGGGGGACTGAGGGGAGGCAGACAGACGGACAGCAGCCTCAGCCCAGGGACCTGCAGACAGTGACAGCTTCTTAAATTCACTAAACTTTAGGACCCAAGGCCTCTGCCTAGGTTATTCTACCTAAAACTCCTTTCCTCCTGCCTCTTGATAAACTTCTGCTCCTCCTCGGAAATCTCAGCTACGGTCACTGTCTCTGAGACGCCTCCCCGGTCTTGTGCCACCCTGGACCTTGCCCCGTGTGACGCTCACCACGCTTGTCCTCATTCGACACCCATCTTCTACACACATGGCTCTCCAAGGACAGGGACCACTTCTGACATGACTCCTAGCACCCAGCCGATGGGCCTGGCACAGGGGGTCCCTGGAGTGTTTGTGGACCGACTGGATACAGGCAGGGGCACGGTCTTACTCTTCTTTGTACCCGCTGTCAGACACCCCCAATCTCTGCATCCCATAGATTCTTGGGTGCATCTTCTGAATAAGTGAACGCATGGCCAGCCTCTGGCACTGTTTTCTCTCTTATTTGTGTGCAACACTTCACGGAGCACAGGCGCTCTTATGCCCATTTTCACAACTCTGGGGGGTAAGCGTATTAGCTCTAGAAAACTAAGGCTCAGGGTGGGGAAACCACTCGGCCAAGGTCTCTGCGCTGCAGATGGCTGAGTGGGGCTCTTCCTACTGTGAATGGCCGCTTCTTCTGAGCTCAGCGCAGAAGACCCCCACACCCCTGCCCTGTGTAGTCCCCAAGGCCCCCATCCCCCGATGGGACAGCCCCGTTGGTCTCGGAGCCTCCTGTATCCTACCAGGTGTGATGTCTCCCCCACTCTCTCAGCCTGGCGGGGTCTCCCTCACCTCAGCAGGACTGGTCATCCAGGGCCCCCCACAGCAGAATGGAGTGCACCAGCTTGTTCTTGGCCTTGGCTTGGTCGAAGGCCTCAGTGAATGGCAGATAGGTGACCTGGGGCCAAAGGGAAACACAGAGAAGCTACTGTGTGCAGCTAGGTTCCTCCTCAGGAGCTGTGTGGGACATGTGTGTTTGTGGTGTGAGTGTATAACTGTGCGTGCTACAAACTCTGTGTGTATGTGTGTGTGTGTGTGCATGTGTGTGTGAAAGTGAGAGAGAAAGAAATGGGCTGGGCCAGGAGACGCCTCCTGCCAAGTCTGGAATGGCAAAAAAGAGGCGCCACTGTACAGGCTGGGCCAGGCAGGGCGGTGGTCCAGCAGCAAGCCGTGTACCCAGCCTGGAATGGGGTGCCCCCCCCACTGTTCCCCCAGCTCCGGCCACACTCCCATCCAGGCCCACCTTCTTGAAGGGGTACATGGCCACCTCCAGGCGCCGGGCGGCCTCCTCCCAGCTCAGCTCCTGCTGCCACTTGATCTCCTCAAACACAAACTGGAGGGGCTCCCCTGAGGGCGGCCGGCTGTCGATCATGTTGCCATCCTCGTCCAGGATCATGGAGGGCACCGACGGGCCCAGGGCCTCCAGCTCCATCTAGGTCCCGGATCAGGAGAGGGTGCCATCAGTGAGGGCATCTCAAAGATACCCCACTTAAGGCAAAAGTGGAGGAACTGAGGCCCAGGGCAGGGCCGCCGCCGGGCTGCGGTGAGTCTGGGACAGATTCAGGGTCTGTCCAGGGCTCCTTCGACCGCATGAGGCCACATGAGGGCTGATGGCAGCTGCTGGCTTTTCTGTGCCAACATGTAGATCAGGTGGAGTCCCAGAAACCTGCTTTGGGGACAGCTGGCCTCAGCCCAGCAGGAGCTCTATCCTTTACCCGGACTGCCTGTGGCCCCCAGCCCTGCGGACCTGGGTCAGGGCCCTTTGTGTGCTCACCTGGGGGATGTAGCCAATGTCCACCTCCATGTTGCTGCTCTCACTGGCCCCATACAGCCACTCCATGTCCACGTTCAGAGACCTGGCAGGGAGGTGGGGAGGGGGAAGAACACCTTCATCACCAAGGGCCACGTCAACCTTCTCTGAGAGCACACAACCCTCCCCATTTTACAGATGAGAACACTGAGGCTTGATAAGATGAACCCAAGGTCTTGGGGCCATTGGGACTCTGACCGCAGAGCCTGGGCCTTCTTCTGTCCCTGGGCTGCCTCTTTGGAAGCACAGTAGCCACACCACGCTCAGCGGGCCCAACCCCTTAAAGTTCACAAAGGGCTTTCACAGCCGTGTCTCACATGCTGCCTATGGCTTTTTGAAGTGGAAACATCATCAGTGTCTCCCCTAGGACACACAGAGGGTCAGGCATGAGAGCCTGGTGCCTGCCTCCCTGAGCCGGCCTCCCGGGCTGAAGTCTGGCCCCACCACATGCCATCTGCAGATTGGCCACATGAGGGCGCCCCAGGACCGACAGCCGACCTCCTGGGGTGGGATGAGCAGGTGCGGGAGGAGGTCGGCAGCCGCGTGGTCCTGGAGACAGGCTCAGGAGCAGCCGGTCCTGGGGCTGGTCATTTGCCCCTGCTCTGTTTCATCAAAACAGGACCCCCACCTCCACTCCTGGGGTGCAGGCAGATGTCCTCCGGGCTGAGCCTGTGCAGTCGAGGTGGGGAGGGGGACTTGCTTGCTGAGGAAGGGGAAGGAAACCACTCCTGCTCCTGGGGGTAACTTTCTCTTCCCAGGCTCTGCCAACAATCCCTTCATTCGTGCCCAGGAGCCATTCTCCTATCTAGCAGATGAGGAAACAGGCCCAGAGAAGGCCAGGGCCCTGCCCACAGCCATGCCACAGTGGAGACTTAACTTTGGGGCTCTCAGCTCCCAGCCAAGCTCTTGTCCCTGTCCTGGGTCACTCAGACCCACTAGGCAGCCACTTGCTATCAGGGAGGAATCTGGAAAGACATGAAGCCAGGCCTTCTGGTCCCATGCTCGCCGGACAAGAGGCTGACCCTAAGCCGGCAGGGCACGCAGGCAGGTGGCTGGCATGGAGCCCTCCCGAAAGGCCCTTCCCTCCACCCCCGGGGCCTGTGGGAGCAACTGCAGGCAGTCAGGGCCTGCCCCCAGGACCACATGCGCTGCTCCCGTTGCCTGGCTAAACCCTCCTCACCCCCCTCTCCTGCCTCATCCAGGTCTCTACTTCCATGTCTCTTCCTCTGGGAAGGCTTCCTGGACTCTAGTCCCTGCCCAGCTGCCAGCACTCAGGGGCTGTGCACAGGCTGTGGTCATGGGTCTGTGGGAAGTCTGTCACCAGTGTGAGGGTGTTAGGCTCCTGCTTGGGGGACAGTCTGCTGCACTGGGTCCCAGGCACAGAGCTGGCCATCCAGGCCATCCAGGCCAACTGGGACATGGTTGCCAGATGACCGAATGACCCACCTCCCCTCGCCTCAAGCTGCCTGCTCCTGGGTCAGCTCTAGGCCCCTTCCAAGAGAGGTGCCTCTGGGAAGCAAAGCGAGGGAAGAGACGGAGGGGGCCTCTGGGCCCCTGCACCTGAGCTCCTGGAGCTGGGAGAGGGGGAGAGTGGAGCCAACTACAGTGGGGTGCAGGGCTGGTTTGGGGCCAAGGCTCCCACCTGTGGTTGGGCACGAAGAGCCGGAAGTCTCGGATGTGAGTGGCATCTTTGGAGAGAATGATGTGGCCCGTGAACTGGCCAGGTGAGAACCAGAAGGGGAAGTCAGGCGGCTCGCTGAGCTGGAACTCGGCGTGGATCCTGGGGGGTAAAGGAGCCTGGCTGGGAGCAGCCCCTGCTGAGCCACGGCCCACCTTGCTGCTTAGGTGCCCAAGCTGGGGAGCCCTTGGCCAGACTCTCCAGGGGAGGACGGGGCTGGGCAGGGTAGGAGGGAGAATGTGTGGGGCAGGGAGAAGCCACGAGGCCTTCCAAGCGCTGCCCATCCTCAGGGACCGGGTCACACGCAGCCTTCCCCGCCGGCCTCACTTGACCAGCCCTCCTCTGAGGCCTCACAGCTCCCAGGCTGTGTGCGTGCGGGTGTCACAGCGCCTACATGCCCCCTTCTGGGTGGATAACAATCAGGGCTGCCAGCTTCCTGCTAAGCATGTCCCAAGCTTTCCCCTGCCCCCAGGAGGAGGCCACCCCCCCATCCACAGATGAGGAAACCGAGGCCCAGAGAGCCAACTTCGCTTGCCCAAGGCCAGAGTGTGGGACGTGGTGGCCCTGGGGACTTCTGGACGGGGCCTGCCCTCACGGGGCCCTGCCCTTCCATGCTTCGCTGGGGTCCCCAGCCTGGCTGAGAGGCCAGGAGGGGTGTCCAAGGGCTACACACCGGAACATCACAGTGTAGTAGAAGTCGCTGATGGCCGTCAGGCAGGCCACGGCACCCTGAGGGGCAAAGCGCGTCTTCACGAAAGGCCGCGGGTGGAACATGCTCAGGAGCCGGTGGATGATGACCTGGGGGGCGGGGGGTGCAGTGAAGACCCGTGTCAGCTGGCTGGGTCCGGATCCCCCAGGGGCGCTCTGGGCCTGCAGGCCAGGGGCCCTGAGAGGGGGCCGGGGTCCAGGCGCTGAGCCGGTGCGGGGCAGAGACAGAGGGGGTTGTGCCTAGCTGGGGCTGCAGCATTGGGGGAACCCCCCACCCGCCAGGGCTCACTGTGGGCGGCCCTCACCTCTTTGCCTTTGGGCGGTGGTGGGTAGAAGCGGTTATTGGACAAGTAGCCGGTGAAGACACTCAGCTCGCTGGGGATGATCCACCAGGGCTCCCCAAGCTCCACCTGGCCCCGGGGGGGCAGGAAGGGCCGGAAGTGGCGGGCGGCGAACACCGCACTTGGTAAGGCTGCAGTCGTCCAGTTGCGGAGGCCGGACAGGGCCAGGCGGGAGACCTGGGGTGGGGAAAAGTCAGAGCTCTGGGGTGCCGAGAACCACAACGGGGGGGGGGGGTCCCCGCACCATGCATGCGGGCGGTCTCCCTGAAGCCCTGAGCCAGCCCACAAGTGAAGGGAGGCGTGAGACCCAGGGATGCTTTCGTCCTGGGGATGGCCAAAGGCCGGGCACTGTCCTGCCAGAGCCCTGGCTCCCCTCAGCTCCCCGGCCCCCAGCAGCACCCCCTTGGCCGCCTCAGGCACAGCCCAGGCCAGAGCGACAGGGCCAGCTGGGACTGGCGTAGGGGGAGGCACAGGAGGCGGAGGCTCTGTGCAGGGGTCCTGCTGGCCTCTTCCCTCCCTCGTCAAGCCCAGTCCCACGGTTCCAGGCCTCACGGACACATGGTCCTGCCTCCTGCCTCTGTGCCAGCTGGCCTGAGTGCCACCGCCTGCCACCCCCTCCACAGCCTTGCCTTCTCCCTGGCCTTCTCTCCAAGTCTCCTCCTGGGGCTCATATCCCACTGAGGAGGCTTTGGAGAGAAGTCTGAGGGGTGAGGTGGATACCACCTTTTGGGGAAAATCTGTGGGATAAGGAACAGGATGCGCCTGCCGAGAAGGGGAAGGAAGGTCTCCCCTGGAGAGTGCCCTGTACCACGCGGCTGGGCACCTGGCATGCCCGGCGTCCCTCAGCTGTTTCCCTGTCAGGAAGGCCCCGTCACCATCAGGGGAGCTGAAGCGCGGGACAGGCCCATCTGTCCCCACCTCTGGGCCACCAAGGCAGGTCCCAGGGCACATCCTAAGCTGGCAGCTGCCCCTTCAGCACCTCTTGCCGCCACAGGCAGGATGCCGGCGGGGGTGGCGAAGGCGTCAGCCGGGAGGACAGCATGTTCTGGGCCCCTTCAGGGATGCTCCGCCACCAGGGAGCTGCCAGGTGTCCGAGGGCATGAGGCTCCCTCTCCCTTCCCTGCCTTCATGGTGGTGGGGGGCCTGGCCGGCCTGGAGGAGGGAGGTCCTTGGAGCTACCCCCAAGAAGACTGAACAGGCGGGGGGTCTCCAAGCTGGGCAGGCTGTGCTGCACCAGGGGGAGCCGCCTTACCCATGGGATCCTGCCACCCCACAGGAGAGCTGCCCACAAAGGGGGGCTGCGCTCTATGGAGAGCTGCTCCTGACCCATCTCTAAGTGCAGCTGTGCCCTGGCACCCCACCAGTCCCGCCCTGTCCTCACGGCTCTGGTGGGGCGCGGGGGGGGGGGGGACTCATCTATTCGGACAACTTCTACCACCAAGTCTCCCTGCCAGCCTTCCCTCCCCAGATGCTCTGTGGGAAACCAAACCTGTGTTTCCAACCTCACTTACTGGACTGTCCCCCTGGACAGCCCCAGGCGCCTCGACTTCAGTGTGTCCAGACTGAGCTCATTCGCTCCCCACCAGACCCATTCCCTCCTCTGGTCCCCATGGGGCAAATGGCCCACCCTGTGCTTGGTCACCATCCCAGAAGCCTGAGTTCCCCCTCCACTTCCCTCCCCTGCTTTCCATTAGTAGCCATGCCCTGTCTTCCTTCCTTTGCCAGCATCCTCTAGGCTATCCTAGGAATCACCACTGCCTCCCCCCACTGCCTCCTCCTCCCCGCTGAGAACCAGTCTTCTTGCCCCCATTTCTCCCCAGGCTGCGGAGCATCCGAGCAGCTAACGAGGGAGCCCTCCTATTTCAAAATCTGCTTTGGTAATTTGCTGCTACAGAATGAAGGCCAAAGTCAGGCAACGAAGGCCCTTTGCAGTCTGGCGACTTCTCGTCCAGCCCCACTGACAGGACGCCCCTGCCTGTGTCCCATGGGCTCTGGGTCCAGCCGCACCAGTTCTCTGTCCGCAGGCGACTGGCCCGGCACCAGATCTCTGCTCATGCCAAGGTGGCCTTTCACGGGAGACCAAAAGTGAGTAGGTGTGGGCTGGACTAAGCAGAAAAGTTGCTCCTGGGAGAGGGAACAGCATCCGAGAAGGCCCACAGCTGGAAGAAAGCCTGGACATCTGGAGGGGCTGGAACGGAGCAAGCTGAGGGGAGGGCGGGGAAGGCAGGCAGGGTGTGGGGTGCCTCGGGGCCAGGATGGGCTTGAGACCTTGGCCAGGAGGTCTCAGGTGGGGGCAGAGCCACTCAGGAGAGCTTTTGTCAGGCACCCTCCCCCATCCCACGACCCCCTGCTGGGGCTGAACCTCTGGTTTGGTTCATCAGAGATCAGCATAGCCCCCTTCAGGTTGTGGGGGGGCGTTGCTGAGGAAGCACAGAAACACAGAGGTTATGCGTCACAGGCCTCGCCCTCAAGAAACTCACAGCCTGGGGCGGGGTTGGGGTGGGGGCCAGACCGACTTGAGGAAAGTAATGACCCTACTTGAGGCTCCTGCCTCAATCCTGCCTCCAGGGCCTGCGCTGCCTCCTCTTCTGCCTCTGCCTCCCCGGGCCCCCTCCTCCTGCCATGTCTCTACCACATGGCACTGCCTCCAGGAAGCCAGTCGGGATCTCTTCTTCCGGGGCTCATGCTTATCCCTCCTGCACCAGACTGTGTCTCAAACCCCAGGGTCAGCATCACACCATTTCTGGACCCCCCAGGGTCTGGCACACTGGGGGCACAGAGGGCAGCTAATAAAGGCAGGCAGGGAAGAGGCAAAGAGAAGCAGAGCCTATTCTCAGGAGGTGAGGGCGCGCAGATGGTCCTGTGTCTGCGGTCCCACCTGCGGGCAGCCTCCACCGCCCCCCACTCACACTCACCCCCAGGAACCCGTCTTTGCTCTTGGTCATGGACTCCGGGATCAGAGGCTGGAATCGGGCTTCTATGGTGAGCGTCTCCTCGCTGGGGTCAAGGGGCAGCTCCTCGTCTTCATAGCTGGCCGCAGGCGTTGACCCTGGGAGGCACAGTTGCTGGAGAGGGGTCCGGCCCTCCAGCTGCAGGCCCTCTCTTCTCTGCAGAAGTCCACCCTCCCGCCCCCACCTGCACCGGAAAGTGATTTAAGGGAGCCAGGCAGGCTTAGAGCTGGAGTAATGGGTAACGATGACCAAAGTAACAACCAGTAAGTATCACATTTTAGTTTCATAGTAGTCCCGAGAGGCAAACAATAACATCATTACCAAGACCGTTTTACACATGAGAGAGTGGAGGCTCAGAGAGGTGAAGTCACTTCCCAAAGGTCACACAGCTAGGGAGTGGGGTGGGGGTGGGGGGTCGGGATTCAAACCCAGGCTTGTTTTCCTCTAAACCCACGATCAACCATGACCCTCTTCTGAGGGCATTGTGATCTCAGAGACTCCGCTTCCTTAAAGGCTCAGGATCCAGATGATCTCGGTCCTGTGAGGGACACAGCCATTCACCAGCTGTGCGATTTGGCCAGTGGCTTGTTCCGAGGATTGGATGAGATAATCCGCATGTTGTTAGCACCAGGTTTGGTAGAGAGTGAACCCATAATAAACTTGAGCTGTGTCAACTACTACCAGAGGATTCAGGGTTAGGAGGCCGTGGAGCCAGGGCTCAAACCAAATTCTTCTGACTTCACCCCGGGCCAGGCTGGCTGGTTGGCCCGGTTCCCTACGTTCTATGAACTGAGTCCGAGATGAACTTGGTGCTGAGCCCACCAAGGGCAGCACCTGGGCAAGGCGGCTGCCTCTCCCAGTGGCTGGGGTCCCAGCGCCAAAGAGAAGCTACTGCCTGGGGTGTGGAGAAGAGAAGGCACAGGCTGGGCCTCATCTGCTCTGCTCCAGGCCGAGGTCAGCTCCGTTTCTGGGGTAAATCCGTCAGCCCCTCTGGTTTTCCTACATGGGCAATCAAGGCCATGCTGCCCTGCACGTCCCTGTTCTGGGGGCCTCTTGAAGAGAAGAAAGCCACAGAGAACAAATGAAAGCAAGGAACAGAACTGTCTTGGTGTTATTAAGCTCTGAGAGAGACAGCAACGCCATCAAGAAGGGGATGACCTTGATTTCTCAGGCCTTTTCTGGCCCGAGGTATGCCCAGTTTGGAGGAAGTGTGGAGGGAGTCCTGATGAAGGTTTGGGGAGAAAAGAAGCCTCTTTCCCAAGGGCTGACTGGTGGGAGGGAAGAGACCCAGACACCTCTAAGGGGCAAGATAGTGGCAATGCTTGTCATGGCTGCTGTCCCCGGGCAGGTCGGTGGGACAAAAATGTTGCCTGCCATCTTCTGGCAAACTGACTGACAGGCCCCCTGGGAGCATTCAGAAAGATTCTTAAATAGGAATCATCAGAATCCTTTGGGATGCCTTTCTAAACTGCATACGCCCAGAATCCTCCTCAAACCTACTGAGTCAGAATCCTAAGGGGCTAGAGTCAGGAAGCTGTGCTTTTAGTCAGCACACCCCAACAGCTCCTCATGCAAAGCCCTTTTCTGAAGAAATCACAGTTATTTCTACATTTGTAAGCTGATGTTGCAAAACCTGCCAAAGAGCAATCTGGAAACCTCAGAGGAAGGGAACAGTTAGAATGTGCAAGCTTATTCTTCTGCCTTGCTTTTTCAAATATTTTACTCTTATCACAGATAATTATTAATACCCATGTCCAGCATGTTATGGCCTTTTAGTTTTTTTCATAAAGTTTTATTTCCTGACTTCTAAGTAACTCATCACAGACAATTCATAAAACTTTTAAGATAGAAAGAAAATTAAACACACTCATAACTGTGCCAACCAGACAAGCTGCTTCTGTTTCCCACATAGATTTGAAGTTTTGGGCTTTTTTATTTTATGTTTTCTTTTCTCAAAACTTGGTCCAGTCTTGTACTCCTAGCGGCCGAGGTGGTAAGGGAGGGAAACAAAGATTTATGTGAAAAAAATTACTAGTGCCTTCGAGCCAACATGTCATTTTGAGGGAACTCACTCCCTCTGTCCACAAAAGAGGACAAGGAGGTGGCTGAGTAGATGTTCTACGAAGTGTTTGCAGAATAAGAGGTCAAGGCCAAGGCACGTGAGGCTGACCTGTTTACCTGCCCATCTGCCTTCACTGCCAAACTCAATGCCACTGAGAGTCACTGACCCACATCTGCTCCAGCAAATTTGCATTTTTCATCTGAGCCTCCTCTTCTGGCAGGGACTGGTCACTGGACCAACAAGTGGCCAACCTACCCAACCCCCACCCTGAGACACAGAAGGCCCATCACTGGCCTCTGGGCATCTCCTCCTTGCCTTTCCCATCTATTGACCTACTTACACCCAGCTACTCAGATAACAAGATCCCAAATTCAAGAGATGTCATAAGACGTTGGAGAGAAATGGACACAGAGGTTGGGGTGTTGGTGATACCATGAGAGAAACATTTAATAATTTGTGAGATTATTTCAGCACCTCATCTTTAAAAAAAAAACAACAAACAAACAAACACTGATTATAACTAGATAAAAATGTTTTCACCGGGACAGGCTAGAAATCCAACACTGAAGCAAGAGTTTAGTCATTAATAATACTGGGAAGAGCTCCTTCCTGTCTACTGAGCAGCTACTGTCTACTGGTCACTCTGCACATTTTCTCTCTAATCCTCAAACCTGTGAACTGGTGCAAGACCTGGAGCCAGATGGCCCCGGTTCTAATCCCGGCTCTGCACCTCCCTGTGCCTCAGTCTCCCCAGCTGTAAACAGGGGAATTAGGACAGTAGCTATTTCCCAGGACACTGCAAAGATTAAAGAGAGAACTCACGTGAAGGGCTTCAGGTCACGTCTAGAAGCGGTCAGGGGGTGTTAACTAGTATTTGCCCTTGAGATGGGCTCAGGTGGCGCCAGGGCAGCTCGCCTGAACCACCAGCTGGGAAGGGTCAGAGCAGAGAGGACCCCAGGGCTGCCAGGGTCCCTCATCTCCCTTTCCAGGTAGCCTTCCTGCTCAGAGCAGACACAGTGGCCAAGAAGCTGAGGGCCATGACTCAGGTGCCCCCCTCCCCAGGGCCCAGCCCCTCCTGGTACCTGTCAGCTTCTCAGCAATGGGCTTGAACTCCTCGGGGCTGATGTACATATCCTGGTCTGTGTCCAAGGAGGAAAAGAGAAAGAGGCCTTCTGTCCCCAGGGCCTTCAGCGCGGACTCCTGCTTCAGAGGAAGGGGCTCCATTGAGCACCATTTGGATACCCAGCTGGGGTCCCAAATAGACGGAGGGGGCAGTACGCAGTGCCCAGCACCATCTTCCTCAGTTCTCCCAACACTTCCCAGTCCACCCTTCCTAATGTCACCTCTGCACCGACCCGGGGCCGCAGCCACCTCCCGGTCCCTGCTGGGCCTTGCTTCACTCTGCTCCTTCATCCACTATCCACTAGGCCCAAGGCTGTGCTAGTCTCCTTCTATCTGCCCCGTCCCCTTGTCACATTCTTCCACCAGTGTCCTCCCCTGTTCCCCCAGCATTGCCCGGGCCACCGCCAGACTCTCCCCAGTCCCAGCTTCACTCCCGCTGTCCAAGCCACTGCTGGGACCGCCCCTCGGGTCTGTCCCAGGCCCTGCCTCACGCTGGGCCAGTGTTCTGGCCTTTCTGCACAGTCCTCCCAAGTCAGCTCGACACCCCTTGTCCCGCCCTTTCATGCCACCCTCCCCGGCCCATCGCTCCCTACTTTCCATCCCGCCCCTTCCCCCAACCCGGCCTCCCGGTCCCCTCCCCCCTCCCTCGGAGTCCCCCCACCGCCCCCTCCGACACCCCCACCCCCTCCGGACCCCTTCCCCCGCCTCCTCCCAGTGCCCACCCTGGGACCCGACCCCCCCCCACCCCCCGAGCCCAGGACCCCCCGCGCGCCCCGCGCCCGCCCTTCCCACCCCGGGGCCGGACCTGCCGCGCGGCCGCCTGGGCCTCGTTGTGGCGGGCGTAGGCTCGGGCAGCGGCGGCGGCGGCGGCGGCGGCGAGCAGGGCCCCGAGCAGCGCCAGGGCGCGGGCGCGGCGGGGTGCGGGCGGCGCCGCGGCGGGGTCAGGGCCGGGCCGTGGGCCGGACGGCTCGCGTTCACCCCGCGGGGCCCGGCCCATGGCGGCGGCAGAGCGGCGGACTGGCGGCGGCGGCGGCGGCGGCGGCGGCGACGGGGCGGGGCGGCCTCCCGGCCGCGGGGCGGGCGCGGGCGCGGGCTGGGAGGTTTCCGGGGGCGCCCGGGGCGTCCGTGCAGGAGCGCCGGGGACTCCCTGCCGCCCGCCCTCCAGCCCTTCCTGCAACCCGGCTCGCAGTAAGAGCGGGCCTCAGCGTCCGGTTCAGCCCCGCAGAGGCCTGGGAGGCGGCGGGGCGCGAGGAGAGGAACGGGAGGGTGGGGGAGTTGTCCGCCACCTCCGAAGCTTGCGGGGGAGGGGACTCAGGGCCACCAGGCTTCGTTGGCAGATGTGAGGGAGGCCATGGGGGGGAACCCCACCCTCCACCCTTACCCCACCTGCTTTCTAAACCGTCTTCAGTCCTCCAGAAAATAAAAACTTTACAAAGAAAGTTCTACCCCTAGTCCATTCCCTTCAGGGTCCAGCTGGACGGCGACCACTGCACATTTGTGGGGGGCGGGGCGGCTACCTGAGGGCCACACGCAGGTGCTGCGGCCCTGAAACCCCTCACCTGAGGGGCCAGAGTGTCCTCACCTATGGGGTGGGGGGGTGTCAAAAGAGGCCCTCCCTGTGGATTGTGGTGTGAAAGAAATGCCTGGGTTGATGGGGCTGGGCTGGCAGCCCCTTGGCACAGGCAAGGCCGGACTGTAACTTACCAGCTACCTCTCCTCTGCTGGAAGTGGCACCATGGCAGGAGAGATTTCTCCAGAGAACAACTCTTGGCGTGCCTGGAGGAGGACCTTGGGGATGCGGGTGGATGGAGTTTGAAGAAACACTTTAGGATCTGCCAATACATTTGGTTCCTGTCTCCAGAAGCCTTGGTTCCCCTGGGGACCTCTTCCATCAATCCAAGGTCTCCAGGAGCTAGGGGATGGCCCTGTCTTTCCCAGGAGACGGCAGCAACGCTTAAGCCTCTCTCTAGACAACCCTGGCCTCAGGGGAGCAGCCACCATCCTTGGAGACCCCTGCCAACCCTAGTCCATGTGCACCTGCCAGGTCCCGGATGTTGGAGGGACCACTGTGTGCTGGACCTGGTGTTGGGAGCTTCATGCTCTTATTTGTTCTCAAGCAACCCGGTGAGGTGAGGACTGTTTGCCCACCCAGGTCTGAGTCCGTTACTCCTGCCCAGCTGCCTCCCAGGAGATGGCCCAGCGGAAGGATTGGGGGAGAGGACTTTCTTCTACCACCACTTTTGTCCTTCATGGATAACCAGCCATGACAGCCCCTTGTGGGCGGGGCCCCAGCTTCCCAGAGCCCACGCGGGACCTGACACATGGTAGGCACTCCAATGTCTTTTGGATGGATGACTCCCAGGGACTGAGACTTGTGGGCTCTGGACCTAGCTTCTGCCCAGAGCTCTGGCCCCAAAGCCTCAAGGGGACCCACGGAGGGCCTGACATCTGCTGTTGGCTTCTGAAGGCTTCAGACCGTGCTACTTCCAACTCATTACTGCTAATGTTTGGGGACACCCTGCATACAACAGATGCTATTAGAAAACCAAATTCTGCTCTATCAGGAAGCAAAGCTAACAGAGCACAAAGCAGGTTAGGAGGGGAAGATTGATGAGCCAGGGCCCCTGGAAAATAAATGAGGGAAGTTTTCTTTGCCAGAACACTTATTCATTACACTTAGTTCTTATTAAAGACACAGACACCCCACTGATCTCTGTGGTCCAGGGCTGGGGAGATGGGTTGCTGGGATTGGGAGGGCGCTGGAGGAACGTGGGTTTTCAAGACTTGACTTAAGTCAGTGAGCCTCCGGCAAAAGGATCCCTGTTGGGACCCAGCTCTGGGAAGACAGCTCTGGGCTTTGGCATTGGAGCCGGACTTGGTGTCCCTCCGGTGGCATCCTTCCCAGGAGGCTTGACTCCAAAAACCTTGGGCAAGGCCAGGCCTTGAGAGATTGGGCCAGGAGGGTCGCTCCCATCAGCGGTGGCGCTGCAGGGCCTTTTGGCACCTTGTCTCTGAGCCCTGAGTGGGCAAGGGTGGTATTCGGGGGTAGCGGCAAATGGAAATGAATCACGGTAAGTAGCATGCTGGCTATGTCCTTGAGGGGCTCCCAGGTGAGCCAGAAAATCATTCTTACATCTGCTCAACACATACTTATGGAGGGTCTCCTATGGTTGATTCTGGGCAATGGGGTCCATCAGAGAAGAAAAATGGACTCTCTGCTGTTGTAGACAAGTCGGTGGGGTCTATGACTCCCCCACCCCCACTGTCCCCAGAGGTAAGTGATCTGAGAGAGGGATGTATGCAGAGGAGGGGGCCTGGGAGGGTCTAGAGGGGCCAGAAGAGGCCTCAGAGTGGAAGGCCAGCCAGGCCTGAGTTCAGGAGGTCGCCAGTCAGAGCACCAGGGGAGGTTCATTCCAGGGGCAGGAAGAGCAGAGGCAAAGGCCTGGCGGCATGAACATCAATGGCACGTCTCTGGCATGATGAGGGTTTGAGCAGGGAGCCACAAGGGTATGTGAAGGGAGACGGGGCAGGAGAGACAAGCTGGGACTCCAGGCAACTGGTGGAAAGCTTGGACTTTATCCTCAAGACAACAGAGTCATCTGGAGAGCAGGACATCTAGCCACAGAGGTGCCCTTCCGGCTACGGAGGTGGGTCCTTCCCCTCCCTATTGTGTCCACTAGCGGCCACTGGGACAGACACCCCGGGCGCTCCATCCACCTGCAGGAAGACAAGGCAGGGCCGGGGGCACTGCCTCGCACCCTCGCCTGTTCTCTCTCTCTCTCTCTCTCTCTCTCACTCACACACACACACACACACACACACACACACACACGTGCACACACACCCCTGCCTGCCCTCCAGTAGCATCTTCTTTTCCTCTTGCTGTTTCACTGGGCCAGACTTGCTGGGGAGGGGCCCCTGCTGCTCTCCAGGGAGAAGAGCAAATTAAGGTTTCTTTTTTTCTCTTTTTTTTTTTTTTTTTAAAGATTTTATTTATTTATTTGACTGACAGAAATCACAAGGAGGCAGAGAGGCAGGCAGAGAGAGAGGAAGGGAAGCAGGCTCCCTGCCAAGCAGAGAGCCCGATGCGGGGCTCGATCCCAGGATCCTGAGATCATGACCTCAGTCACTCAGGTGCCCCGCAAATTAGGGTTTTCGACTCCAGCTCTAGGAAGATAATGACCTGGGGTTACAGGAGGAGAAAAGCCAACTGCTGCTGGGTTTTGTGCTTTTCCTCCAGCTCTAGGAACCTGGATAGGTAGAGGGTTTTTTTCCCAGACCCCAACCCATGACCTGTTGCTGCCCAATCACAGGACCAGCATTTGGGAGCAAAATGTCACTTGGGAAAGGGGAGGCTTTAGCTGCCTGGACCACGGGCGTCTCCCTGCAAGCTCAGGTCCTACTGTGTGCCCGGAACTAGTCTAAGGTCCTGGCACACAGTGTGAAGACAGACGAGGTACTTCCTCTTTTGGAGCTGAATATTCTAGCAGGAAGAGAGAGGTGATATACCTGCAAAGAAGATGGATTTCGGATAATGGTGACTGTGAAGGGGTGAGACAGGGAGGGTCAGGCAGCTTCCCGAGGATGTAGCATGTCCACAGCCACTGGGATGAAAAGCAAAGAAGAGGCCAGCTCCCGGAGAGCAGAAGGGAGGGCCTCCCAGGCCCAGGGGCCAGCACAGAGGTCCTGAAGAGGAAACAAACTCCATGTGTTCAGGAAACGTGAGGACGGCAGGGCGGGCTGTGTGGAGGAACCGGAAGGGTCGGCGGGAGAGCGCGGGCCGGGGTCCCAAGGACGGTGCAGGCCACGCAACAAGCTGCCAGTGGATACCATGGAAACTATGGGAGGCTTTTAAACAGGGTAGGGATGTGTCCTTTGTTTTTATTTTTATTACTTTTTTAAATTAAGCTTTTATTTTAATTCCGGTGTAGTTATCTGATGTGTCTTCAAACAGAACTTTCCAATAGCCAAAAAGGAGAGATAACCCCCAGTCTCCACTGGCGAGTGGATGAACAGAATGTGGCCGATCCACATGGTGGAGGTTTCGGGGCAATAAGGTAGAACGAGGCCCTGTGACCTACAACGACATGGACAAGTGTCAGGGACATCACACTGGAACAAAGAAGCTGCACAGAGACCACACACCTACTGTAGGATTCCATGAGTGTGGCAGGTCCAGTAAGGCCAGTCCAGAGCCAGGAAGTAGATTCCTGGTTGCCTGGCTCTGGAATGGGGGTAGGGAGTGGTTGTTAACGGGCACAGGCTTCTTTCGGGGGTATAAATGTTTTTAAAAGGACATTATGGTGATGGTTGTACAAATCTGTGAGTACATTACAAAACACAAATTGTACACTTTTAGTGGGTGAGCTTTATGACACAAACATTATGTCCCGATAAAGCTGAGGTTTTTTGGTTTTTTGTTTTTAAGACTTTTCTGGTTTCCGAGTAGAGAACGGACCGAGGGGAGCAGGGGTAGACAGAGGGAGTAGGGGAGGCTGGTTCAGTCTCAGCCCGAAGACATCGGGCCCTGGGTCGTGCAGCCCGTGTCAGGTACAGAGTGGCGCCTTCCTTCCTTCCAGAGGTAGGAAAGCCTGCAAGGCTCAGGCTGCCATGCGGACATGACCCTGAGCTGCCGCAGTGTCAGGGGAGGGGGCATGTGCAGGAGTCTGCAGCTGTGAGCGATGGGGACCATAAACTTGCAAGTCACCAGCCTATAAATGACACTAAAGCCACGGGAGTCAATGAGATCATTGAAGGAGAGAGAAAAGGCCCTTGGTCTGCGTGGCCTCAGCAGCTGGTACGTGGCCACAGATGTGGCCTTGCCTCTACGTGCTGAGTGGCTTCGGCTGGATTCACAGGCACAAGGCTGATGCCGTGATTAGCCAGAAAAGAGATGAATTGTGGGAGTCACGACTGCCTTTGTCTAGGCTCTCGTCCTGTCCAGGCAGGGAGACCTACTTCCTGGGGTCAGGCAAGGCCCCCCAGGACTCTGCCCATGCGGACAGCTTTATTCTCAGCCCCATGGGCACAGGGTTGTGTCGCCTGCTTGCTGCTAGAATCACCTGGCTGCCTGGCAGCTCTGACGCACGGGTCTGGGTTGAGCATCACTGAGCTGGAGGGAGTCCTAGCTGAGATTTCCTGGGTGGGCCGGGGCGGGGGGCATTCTGGAATGCTGAGCAGGGAATAACAAATCCGGAAGAATTTTTCCTCCTTATTAAAACACGCTTCCTCCCATCTTGTCGCTCCTTCAGGACTGGAGGCCAAGCTCTCAAATACAAAGACAGGCAAGTTTCATGCAAGCTACAAAGAATGAGTGGGACATTTGGGGGCCTTCAAATGGTTAGGTCAGGCCCAGGAGAACGGTGCTGGGTCAACAGCCTCGAACTCTGCTCCTCATGTCTACCCTGAACTATGGCTGGGGCCAAGGAGAGAACAGGGTTTGGGATGGTCCTGCTCACGGTTTGCCCAGGATGGAGGGGATGCCGAGAGCCTGGGGGCTGCTCAGAGTTCTGGGCAAGCTGGGAGGAGCTGGCCCCCTACCATGGGAAGGACTGGTCTCAGGGTCCCTCGAGGTGCTTACTCGTACATCTCACCGGCAAAGGGGTAGAAAAGGGCTTTATAATGATCAGACAAAAAAGCATTAGAGCCCTGAGTATAGAGGACGTAAGTTGTTACAAGTTGTCTCTTATTAATTTGAGACTGAAAACTCAGTGGAATGTCCATAATCTGAAGACTAAAAGGGAATTCAAATGCCGTGTGCCTGAAATCAGTCCGAGGTGGGAGAGCTCGGCACAGGGTTCGCTCCCAGGGTGGTGGGTATTGGCAGACAGCAGGAGGGAGCTCTCCGCATGCTGGGAATGTTCTCTAACTTGATGTGGGGGAGGCTACATGAATGTGTACACAGGTGAACATTCCCGGAGCTGTATACTTAAGTTCTGTAACTTTTGCACATGTGACTGTGTCTCCACTATACCTCAGTCAAAATGTTCTTTTAAGGGGCGCCTGGGTGGTTCAGCTGGTTAAGCATCCGACTCGATCTCAGTTCAGGTCTTGAGCTCAGGGTTGTGAGTTCAAGCCCTGCACTGGGTTCCATGTTGGGCATGGAACCTATTTAAGAAATAAGAAGTTCTTTTATTTTTATTTATTTTTTAAAGGTTTATTTATTTATTTGAGAGCGAGGGAAGAGGGGGGCAGAGCAGAGAGAGAGAGGTGGAGAGAGTCCCAGACTCCATGCTAAGTGTGGAAGCCAATTTGGGGCTCAATCCCATGACCCTGAGATCATGACCTGAGCTGAAACCAGGAGTCAGAGGCTCAACCGACTGAGCCACCCAGGTGCTCCCCCAAAAAGTTCTTTTTAAAAAAATTTCATTCGGGAGCACCTGGGTGGCTCAGTCGGTAGAGCAACCACTGGATTTTGGCTCAGGTCATGATTTCAGGGTCATGGGATCGAGCCTTCATTGGGCTCCACTCAGCAAGGACAGCAAGGAGTCTGTCCCTCCCTGTCCCCATCGGCCCCACCCCCCTACTTGCACTTGTGCACACTCTTTCTCTCTCTCTCAAATGGATAAATAACTATAATCGTTTAAAAAAAAAGTTTTATTTAAAGGCTCAAGGGAAAAAAATGGGACTAATTTAAAAGACGAGAGCCATGGAAAAATAAAAAGCTACATGAAGGAAGACACAGTGATTGGGCTGGAGGGAGGAAGGGTGTCCGGTGTCCTTAAGAGAAAGATCAAGGATGTGGAGACAAAGCTGAAAGAGAGAGGAGGAGGCGGATCGCTCCTGACCTCTGCAGAGAGGGGATTAGAAGGTTGGATCTGTTTGTTCTCCAACAGACTGTCTGTTCTGGGACAGATCCCAGAGAGCTTCCTCAGTGGAAGAGGCAGTAGGTCAGAGAGCGGGTGAGATGTCTTCCTTAGGGAGCAGCAACAGGTCCCACTGGGAGGGCCCTAAAGCCACGGTGGGTGGTAGCAGTCAGGGTGGCCCCCTTGGCTGGTGATCAGGCGGGCTTGAGACAGGAAAGGTGCCAAGGCCACGTGGTGATTGTAGGTGGGGAGCCTCATGCTGGGAGAACATGGGAGGCTGGAAAGGTGACCCAGCACAGGGTGGGGTACAACCAGGGGACACAGGTAGATAGATCAAGGCCTGTGCGGAACCCTCCATGGAAAGCCATCTCCTGGTTGGAACGGCCCATGGGGGAGGGGTGAAGGTGGACCTAAAACTAAGTTTGAGACCCAGAACTCACTGGCGTCATACCCCCCACAGATCCGGAAGATTCTGAAGAGAAAAGAGAAGGCCCCAGAGCCAGAAAACAGTTTTGGCTCCGCACAGGCTGGCTGACGAGACGGGCCATCTGAGGAAGCAGCTTCAGTTATCAAAAGTGCAGCTGGACCAGCTTGACAGGAGTGAGGCCACAGAGGGGAGTGGAAGCTGCAGGAACAAAGGTCAAGGGAGGGGCTCCGGTCCCCCTCCGGATGGGAAGAGTCCAGAGCACCATGGAGACACAGGGCAGGAGACCCTTATTTCTCGGTTATTCCTGGGGCCAGGGGGGTGGGGCGGGGCGGGGGACCAGTCTCAGAAGCTTCTGCTTCAGAACCCGAGACAGATGTTAGGGTAAGATGAATCCGAGGCCTCGTCCCTCAGAAGTCAGAGGAAACTTTCAAAAACGCGAAGTAGGTCATCTCATGGCCCTGCTTTGGCCTATTCCTGGCTTCCTGCTGCTCAGATTAAAGTCAGACTCTGCCCTGGGCCTGCCTTGAGGCCCTGCAGGACGGAGGCGGGTCCACCCGAGCTGCTCCGGCCCAAGGGACAGCACCCTGCATTCACCACTGCCCTCCCTGTACTTCCTACCTCTGGGCCTTTGCACTCGCTGTTCCCGCTGCCTGGAATGGTGTGTCACACTGTCCGCTCCCCATCACCACTGTCCCCCTATCACTCTCTTACGTCCCCTGCTGGTGGCCTCCCAAGCACCGAGCTCTGCCTGCACGCCAGCCCCACCTTGCCCCTGGTCTGGAAGCCGCATGGGGGCGGAGACCTTGTCTGTCTTGTGGAAGCTGCACCTGCAGCCCCTTGCCCACTGCCCAGCAGAGATGGTTAAAGGCCACCTGTGGAATTACAGAGCCTGGAGGGTTCTAGAACCGTGGTCTGGGCAAGGAGTCCCATAACCTGTGAAGGTCTGGGGTTCAGCCTGAAAACTTGCATTTCTAACAAGCTCCTGTTGCTGCCGGTGCCTTGGACCCAGCTTCCATACTCAACCACGGATCAAACAATGGCCCAGTGCTGGATCGTTCTATGGGCCAAAGCAGAAACCCCTGCCTCAGGTGTCAGGGGAACTCCCAAGGGAATAGTGACTGGTGGTGAGCAGCTCCTGAGCGTCAGGGCAGGAGGGTCTGGGTGTCTCCCCGCAGGGAGACAGCCACACCCCTGATGACTGCAAGGTTGGCCGATAAATCCAAAGCCTTGGGAGAGGGAAGTTGAGGTGTGGGCGTGCATGTGTGTGCACGTGCCTGTCTCAAGGGAAGGGTAGAGAGAGGTCAGGGAAGGCTTCCTGGAGGAGGTGACATAGAGGCAGCCTTGAGGAATGAAGAGGAGTTTAGTAGGCATACCTGGGGGTTGGGGGGGTGGCGCAGAGGACAGTCCAGGCAATAGGCACAGGGATGGACATGGACGGAGGTATGTGAGAACATGGACAACTCTAGATTGGTTTCTAAAAGGAAAGATCTCTGGGCTATTTGCATGCTTTTCTGGGTTGGGTTTTGCCATTCTTTGAAACACCGAAGGCTTCTGGGAGAGATCTCAGATATCCTTCTTTACATTCATACCAGGGAAAGATCATCATTTTTGTCCAAATCGGGACCCTTTTGAGAGCAGAGGGGGGTGTTGTTAATTACTGGGCTGGAACAGTATGTCTAAAAACTAAACCGTCATGAGCAAATGTTCGGAAGAGGATGAGGGCCACTCTGGATCTGGGGTCATTTATGTGGGGAGGGGAGAGGAGGAGTGTGGCCGGGGGACCCCTGTGGGCATCTGCCCAGAGGTCAGGAATGGCTGTTTGAGAGACCTAAGAGACCTAAGCAGGTCTCTCTAGGCCTTAGTTTCCTGCTCTGTAAATCTCTGCCTGCCGTGTCTTCCTGCCAGAGCTGTAGGAAGGATTCATCAGGTACATCCTGAAGAGGACAGATAAACCGGACCTCCCCCACCACCCCACCACCCCACCAGCCCTTCCCCTGCAAGCGGAGAGCCTCTGCTAGATTCTGGGCAAGCTCCCAGCATCTTCTTTAAGCAGCAGCCCCCTTCCCCCTGTCTCCCTGACAGCCTCCCCCCGCCACCCCCCCAACCAGGCCAGCCCCTGGAAGTCCTTGGATCTTTACCCCAGTTTCC
The DNA here is from genome assembly GCF_964662115.1 of Mustela nivalis. Lineage (NCBI taxonomy): Eukaryota > Metazoa > Chordata > Mammalia > Carnivora > Mustelidae > Mustela > Mustela nivalis. Next base: position 17,965,561 of record NC_139029.1, on the reverse strand, counting down.
CGATTTCATAGATTCAGGGCTAACGGCAAAATGCTTGCTCAACGTGAAAAGCAGAAAATGTTCAGATTTATTGCTTTGAGATTAGGGGTTGTCTCCTGGGCCTGGTTGATGCAGTTTCCTCCAAGTTTCAGAGCATTTTGTTTAAAAAGAAGGATTTTTGACAGCAGTGTTTTCTAGTTTACAGAGAGCGTTCACATAATAGCAGTAACAATCATTACTATATGTACTGAGTTACTACACTGGGGAACTCAATTAACCCTCGAAATCTCCCTCCCTTTCCACAGAGACAGGCAGAGGCTCAGAGAGGTTAAGGGGCTTGCCCAAGGTCACACAGCCCAGGGAAAGGGCAGGTCCATGGTTTCAGTCAGTCCGTGCTCACCCTCTCCTGTCCTGCCTTTCTGATTTTCAGATTGACCTAATGCACGCAGATTTGCAGACATACAGTGGGTGAGAACAAAACAAAACAAAAACCAGAGGCTGTTGTTGAAAACAGACACCGGAATGAGTTTAAACAGGTACGTCCAAGGGAACCCTCACCTCCCCAAACAATATATTTTGTGCTAAGATTAGTTTTGTAATGATGCAGGTGGTAGAGGGTCCAGTGGGACAAGGATTCAGTGAGCAGAGGACTGGTTTTCTAGATCCTAGGACTGAACTGTCCAAAATGGCACCCAGTGACCACCTATGGCTATTTAAATTTAATTAAAATGAAATAAAATTTTAAATTTAGTTCCTCAGTCGTGCTTGCCACATTTTAAGTGTTCAATATCCACCTGGGGCCGTCCTATTAGACAGCACAGAGATAGAGGATTTCCATCACCACAGAAAGTTCTCCTAAGCCACCAGCAAGCCAGCTCCTGTCTCATCCAGACTATGCTGGAGGCCGCGGGGAGCCGCTGATGGAGGTGATAGCTTCCTCTGCCACCAAGGCAGATGCCATTCCAACACCTGAGCCCCTCAATTTGGGGGAGGTTACGACTCCATGGATGCAAATAATTTTTTCAAAAGATTTTATTTATTTATTTGACAGAGAGCTAGAGAGAGAGCACAAGTAAGCAGAGCAGCAGGCAGAGTGGAGAGCGAAGCAGGCTCTCTGCTGAGAGCCCGATGTGGGGGCTTAATGTCGATCCCAGGACCCTGGAATCATGACCTGAGCCGAAGGCAGCCGCTAAACCAACTGAGCCACCCAGGCGCCCTGCAAATAATTTTTTTTAAAGATTTATTTATTTATTTGAGAGGGAGAGCACGAGCAGGAGGGGCAGAGGGAGAGGATCCCAGGCTCCTTGCTGAGCCCGAACCTGACACTGGGCTTGATCTCATGACTCTGAGATCAGGACCTGAGCTGAAAACCAGAGTCGGAAGATTAACCCACTGCGCCACGCAGGGGCCCCTCCATGGGAGCAGATGAGCAGAAACCAAAGGAGCAGGCATTAGCAGAGGCCTCGCTACTCAGTGTGGTCTCAGGCCCGGCAGTATCCGCATCTCCTGGGAGCTTGTTAGAAACTCAGGAGCTTGGGCTCCGTGCCTGACCTGCTGAATATGAATCTGCATTTTAACAAGATCCCCAGGTGATTCAGGTGCACGTTCAAGTTTGAGAAGCTCTGTCTTAAGAGACAGGAGAAGCAGGATCAAAGTATTGTTCCAAATATAGGGAACCAAACATATTTTTGGATACTAAAAAATAGCATTAGCACCCCCATTACCGTGTGATTGAGCTTTAGTCACAGACGGCTGAGTGTCTGTGTGCCACATAATCAAGGAGCAGAGCCCCCGTGGGGGACCTGGGAGGAGCTGGCCCTTCCCTGTCTCCAGCACGTTGGCGAACCTTGAAGAAGTCCCTCCCCAAAGCCAAGGAGGCCGAGGTGAGATTCACATCATGGGTCTCAAGGATGCTGCCTTTAAACCAGATTTTCTGCTTTTGCTATTCTTCCCAGTGCACTCGTATTTGAACTTTGCCAACTGCCAAGGACACAACATGATGCACAAAACATCTTCACAAACACAGGGATTAAAAAGAAGCATCTGGAGAAGGGCTCTGTCCAGTTTCTCAGGAGTGGAGCGCTCCCCAGCCTCAGTGCTGGGAACCAGCTGCTGATCAAGCTTTCTGGCAGGAACCAGCCTCCCGCCCCTCCATGAAGAAAACAGGTGCAAAAGGTGGTTCCCTCCGACGAGACTCCGAAAGAGACTGGCAGCACGCTGACCCTTGGCGGGGGAAGAAGGGTCCACCGCCAGCACTGGTTCCAGAACCGGGATTCCGATTCCGTGGCTCCTCCTTCCATGAAGATGACTCATCCCTTAATTTCTCTCTCCGCTCAGCCTACCTTGGGCCTTACTTATTTTTATCCCTGGAATGGAGTTAAGTTGCCAAAAGAATGGTATTTCTCCACCTGCAAGGCCCTCCTGGAGGATGAATTTTAAAATATTCATTTTTACAACTTGCCCCCAGGGATAACGCAGAAGACAGAAGGCTGGTGGCAGGGTGGGAGGGAGGGTAACATACAGCGATATGGGCCCAGCGGGGAAGCCCGGGGGGCCTTGGGGAACTGCCAAGGGGCTTTGCAATGGTGAGACATTCCAGGAGCGGATTCTGAGGCGCAGAACCAGAGGCGAGGGAGGAATGGTCAAGGATGCTTTCATAACTCTCTTTAAAATACTGAAAACAATCAAAGCAGAACCTGCAGAGTCCTGCTGTTTTGCCTTCACAAAAGGCAAAATGAAGTGCGTGGCTTCATTATCTCGGCAGCAAACTTCCTTTTCTGCTCCTGGGAACAGCCCGTGGGGCATTGCATGGGGTCCCAGCGGGTCCCTCATTCAGGATGCCCGACCGGCTGCCAGCTGGGAGCACGTGACTCACGCTGGGCCAATGGGAAGCCCGCTTCTTTGAAGGGCGGCAGTAGGATCTGGAAATGTTTGAATTCACCTGTCCTGATGGGGGGTACTGGGGAGACTGCCCCCTTGGTTCTTGCTGCTTGGATTCCTGGCCACGTCCTCTTCCTAGTCCTTCTTGTGGTTGGACTGTTCACTCTCCTGAGATCCCATGAGTCACCGCAAAGCACTTCAATATGTTCTTTTTCTTTTTTTCCCCCCTTCCTTCCTTCCTCCCTTCCCTCTCTCCCTCCCACCCCCTCCTTTTTTTGGTGTAAGCTAGACAGAGTTTTCTATTATTTGTAACTGAGAGCCCCAACTGTCACAAACCCAAATGTCCAGAAATAGGGGCTTAGATCCAGAACGCATGATACAGAACACGATGGAATATTCCACAGCCAGGAACAGTGATAAAGATGTATTTGTTGACATGGAAAGATCTTCACAATATATAGCTGAGAGCAAAAGCAGATTACAGTAGAACAGTATGCACAGTATGGTGCCATGTTGCAAAATATATTCTGTACATTCATAGAAAAAGATCTAGAAGAAAATATAACAGTATTCATTCTGGAGGGTAGAATGGTGGATGGTTTTCTTTCTGCTTAGCATAAAGATATTCCTCACCTTTTCAACAATGCTTGTACAGTGGGTTTTTCTGTTTTACTTTTGTTTTTTTTGGTGTGTGTGTGTTTTTGTTTGTTTATTTGTTTTAATAAACACAGGCAGGTCTCCAGAGGCTGTCAAAAGTGAAGTGACTTCCTGGGTTCAGGCAGGGACTTACTCACCAAACACCAGGTTTCCTGCCATGGGGATGGCTCCCCCATAATTCTGACTACTTAAGAAGATTCTGGAAGCATCTGCGTCTCCAGAACAAGGAAGAAGCCCTTCCCATATGGCCAGGGCGCCAGTGGGTCCCACTTATTCTCACAGCAACCTTGGAATGTGGGAGGTTCCTCCCTCTGTTTGATGGAAGAATGGCCCGAGAGGTGAGGTGACCTATCCAGGGTCCCACTGTGTGGACATAAAGCCAGGTCACTTGGCCTAGGGCTCCAGTACCCCAGGGACTACTCAAGTTTATGATGGCCAAAACAATGCAGCTGAGCATGGGGGAGGGTTCAGAATGCCCCTGTGTGGTCAGCTGTGGGGCAACCTGCCTCAACTCCTTGTTCTGTACATGGCCTCAAGGTGTTGGGCCTCTGGGTGGGAGGGGGGAGCAGGTAATGTCACTGGGGAGGGGGTTTGTGGGATACTCCTCCCGCTGCTTGTTCTTATCTTCCAGGTCTCAGCTTGAAAGTCAGCTGCTCAGAGAGGCTCTCCTTGCTGCCCTAAGATGATCCCTGGCCACAGGCGCCTCGGCCCCACATCTCCTCTGTAGCAGTTCACGTGACTCACAGTCATGTTGCTTATCTGTCCGTCTACTTTACAGGCCATCTTTCCCCTCCTTGGCTGTATGCTCCCTGAGGCCAGGGCTTACAACTGTTTCACTCCCGGCTGTGTCCCTAGCAGCTAGCCCAGTGTCTGGTCTCCTACGGGCACTCACCACGTGTCTCCTGAATGAGAACCGATGGACACACAACAGGGGTCCTGAACACACTGTAGGGACTGGGCTCCCCCCTGCCTCTACCAGCTGATGACCTCAGGCAAGCTGCTGGCCCTCTCTGGGCCTCTTCCAAGCCTTAAGTATAAACATCCAACTCCATTTAAAGGATGGGCTTCAACCTTCCTGAATTTTTAAGACAAATTTAAGGGAAGGCAATAGAAGTTGGAGTCGTGACTAAATTGTCTGACACATCAACTGCTGGTGGATTATTTTTCTGGGTGATAACATTGCTGTGGTTTTCCCAGGAGTCACTGTTGTGCAATGAACCCAGTTGTATTTCTTATTCAATAAACTCTTTTATTGTAAGTTTACAGATTTTCCCATTACAATAATGAAAATAGCACTAGTGATTCGCTAACATTGAGGCCAAATAAAAAGGGAACGCCCCCTCAAATCATAAGGTAAATGCCGCATAGTTGAACGTATAGTAAATGTTGGGCAGAAGGCATTTAAGATCTAGAAAATGGGGTCAAGGTCTGTGTGCAAACACTTTATAAGGTTTAGTTTCTCAAGATGCTGCTGCTTTGGAAAGCCCATGATTCTGAAACTATATTTGTAACTTGTGATAAAACACAACTGCAGAGAAAAGGCAAAATCAAGCAAAACAAACAAACAAAAAAAACCCCTCCCCAAATGAGAGGAAGTGAATCAAAAGGCATGGGGACAATATGCAAACCTCCATTCACTGGGCCCTACAATGGCAAGTGAGTGGGTTTCATAGAAATTCTCCGTAGAAAGGAAAGTCTGGGCCTGGGGGGACACCACTGCGTCTCCAAGTCCTGTCTCCTCACAGAGGAAAAGAAGTTTCTTGTCCGACACATCTGCCCTGGGTCTGCCAGGAGTGGGGCCTATGTTCCCAATCCCTTTGAGAACAGTCCCAAATCCTGAAAAGGCAAGGCAGCCCTCCGGGGCCCTGGGTGCGGCAGGGAGACGGGTCAGAGTCGGCCCCCAACCCTGCTGGAGCTGTCCGAGTGATTCACGGGGAGGGGGTGGGCCTCTGTGTTGAACACCCAGTCTTCCAGGGAGAGCATGTCATCTTCAGAGAACAGAAGATAGAGATACCTGTGCCCCCGGGGCAGGGAGGGAAGCAAGACAAAGCTGGTGAGGGCACTGGGGAAAAGGGGACCACTGGCAGCCAGTCTCAGAGGCTTCCGCCACACTGGACTGTGGCTAAGGGTGCAGGGAGGTTTGAGATCCAGGTACTACCTGCAGCACTGGTCCCAGGGAAGGCACTGTGGATGCTGAGGAGAGCACTGAGATCTGGGGCAGTCAGACCTGGTTTAACTCTGGCTCTGCCCCTGGCCTTCCTCTGTTAGGTTGTACCCATCTGCCTTCACTCAGGTACTTGCGCCGCCTGGAGGAGAGGCCGGCCAGGTCCCCTTATGGCTTAGATTCTTCTTTCTTTTCATGGTGGCCTGAGTACTGCACCAGTCCAAACTCTTAGGCTGCTCCCTGAGGTGCCCCCCAGGAGACTCTAGACTAAAGCAGATGTTAGGACACTAAAATGAATAGGGAGTTGTGACTCCAGAACTCCAACTCCCCAAGCCAAAGGAATGGACTATTCCAATCCATTGCAAAGGGTAAAGCACAAGGTTTGGGGAAGAGCAAGGAAACGGGGTGGCTGACTTCCACCCCCAGAAAGTGAGGGAACAGCGCAGGAGCAAAGCTGTAGAGGAAGGTCAACGGCAGTGACTACCGTCACCATCATTCCTCCCATTTTACAGAAGAGGACATGGTTTCAGAGATCCCAGGGACCCAAGGAGACAGGTTACAGAAATTAACTTAGCACACCGCTCGTACTTGGAGTTGGGGTGCTGTCTGGTCTCTTTCTGAGGGGAGAAACCCACTTGGCCTGAGGGGCATCCTGGGGACCCCAGGCCCCCTAGCCATGGGCCCCCCCGTGATGGCAGAACCTGGTGGTGAAGGGAGGAACTGCTGACCCCAGGCCTTGCCTCCTCCTCCCTCCAACCCTAAGAAAGTCCCAGTTTCCCTCTGGAAAGAACACCGGCCAAACCCCAACTCACTTTAGTGTCTCCGCTAGAAAGAAAGTCTGCTGCTTGTTGTCGTGGTTGGGGACACTGCTGTACACGTCTTGGATCCCGGAGAAACCAGCTTCTGTCCGACAGTATTTCTCCAAGGCCTGAAGAAAAGGGAGGCAGCTTTGGTGCAGGGAGAGGAGAGGCCCCCCCGCAAGATTCGTGCCTGCCCAGGTCGTGAACAGGCAGGCCCCGGACCACTCTGCTGGGGACCCCTGGCATTTGTGGAAGCAGAAAGCCAAATTATTGTTCGAGGGCTCAGCCGCCCTGCCTCCGGGGCTGAGAGCTTAGTCCCAGCTGGCTGCCGGCTTGAGCTCCTCTCCTAGTCTGGACTCAGAGGACACAGGGTACCTGGGTGGCTCAGTGGGATAAAGCCTCTGCCTTCAGCTCAGGTTATGATTTTGGAGTCCTGGGATCGAGCCCCGCATCGGGCTCTCTGCCCCTCAGGGAGCCTGCTTCCTCTCTTTCTGCCTGCCTCTCTGCCTACTTGTGCTCTGTCGGATGCATGAATGAAATCTTAAAAAAAAAAAAAAATGAACTCAGAGGACATTCTTTTGGCCCTGCAGGGAACCAGGCTGAGCCGACAGACTCACCCACAGCGGTGGACAGAGGAAGGCAGCGGAAGGCTGGGACTTGGGGACTGGACTTAGCACACCCCACGGATTCCCTATGGAGATTCGGTCCCTGGTCCAGAGGTGGGAGGCCCCCGGCTGTCTGCTCTTGTATATAAATGCCATTTTTACACACTGAAGTCCCAGGAGCACAGAACACTTACTTGGTTTTCACTGGTCGAGAATGGGGCCTTTGGGGAAGCAGGGGGATTCTGAACCACAGAGGTGAACCTCAGCCCTCCCCAAGTATAATGTCCTGGGTGTGGCTCTCCCCAGGACAGTCTATGCCTCTGAGAGCAGGGGGCCCTAGGGAAAGTTGGGAAGGGGCTGGACAGAGAAGACTTAGCATCCCTCAAGACCCATCTTTCTGGACTTTCCATACTTGCCTTTGACACCCGTTCCCTGCTGGGTGGTTGGGGACAAGTGAGCTAGTAGTGGGGAACAGAGCCCAGAGATAGGTGGGGGCCGCCCAGGGCACAGCTGGCTTTGGGCAGAGGAGGGAGGCAGCCTATTTCTGTTTGAGAGGAGAAATCTGAAACCATCTCAGGCTTCAAGGTCAGAGGGTAGTGACTGCATGCGCTCTGTGTCCCTCTGGCTTCCGCCCTGCCTTTAGCCCTCAAAGTTTGCTGGCCCTGAAGCCTGGGCCCCAAAGGCTATGGGTGCCCAGAACCCTCTCCATTAATTTCCCGGCCCACTTTTATCCAGCCGGGGACTCTTGGCTCTGCAACTACACCTTGACCCTTTGCATTCGGAACCTGAGCCAGATGTCAACCTGGTGTGACCTTCCTCTCTGTGCCTGAGCTCGGGGGGGTTTTGGACCCTGCCTGAATTCCCGGGGCACCTGTCACGCAGTCGGCCCCCCACCCTCCCGCCCAGCGCACTCACCAGCACCACCTCCCAGCCCCACTCCCTGTAGATGGGGTCGTGGGTCTGTCGCCACAGGTACATGTAGCTCTCCACCACCTCGGGCCGCAGGATGTAGTAGCTCTCGCTCAGCTGCGTGGCCACGGCCTCCCTGCCCGAGTTAAACCAGAAGGCCTCGGGCCCCAGTTTGGTATCTGCGGAGAGGACCAAGCAGAGGACCTGGGTCAGATCTCCCAGCTCCTGCTTTTCAGGACCCAGCTGCCCCAGGAGCACTCTCAGTGGCCTGGAAGCCCTGGCAGGTTGACTGGCCCAGGCCGAACCCTTGCCTGCCCTGCCGAGCCTGGCAAGGCCCAGCTTCCCTCTTGGCCTAGGCAGGCCAAAGCAAGACCCTTGAGGCCTCGAACATTGTGTAGTTTTAGAATCTGAGAGTCCAAATGAACTATGCAGTAATCTGGGGAGAGAAAGGTTTGGGAGATGTTCCCCAACTTGTGTTTTGAGACATAAACTCAGCAAGATGTTAACCAGCCAGGAAAGGATGTTAACCAGCCAAGGACGTTTGGGGAACAGGGGGTCAATGAAGTGAAACAGTTTCCTGCTAAGTCTGCGGGACTTAGCAGGTTCTTTAACATGCTGATCTGCGGTGCTGCTTCTCCACAGAGAAAGACCCCTTTCTCAGGGAAATGAGGCTCCCAGAAGGAGCCTTCCAGAGCTGACAGGCTGGGACACTGCTGAGCTCAGACCGGGGAAGAACTGCCCAGAAGGCACATTCTCAGGCAGAGGCAGCTAGATAAAGAGCGCTTAAAGAGGTTTGAGATGTTTTGGTTTTGGGGTTTTTTTGTTTTTTTTTTTTTTTAAGATTATTTATTTATTTGAGAGAGAAACCACGTATGGGAAAGAGAGGCAGAGGAAGGGGGGAAGGAGAGAAAGAGAGAAAGACAATGAGCTGAGCTGGGGGAGGGGCAGAGGGGGAAGCAGGCTCCCCGCTGAGCTGGGAGCCCAATAATGTGGGGCCATAATGTGGGGCCGATCCCAGGACCAACTCACTGAGCCATGCAGGCACCCCTCAGTTTTTTGTGGGTTTTTTTGGTCACTGGTTTGTTTTTGGACAATCTGGTGCCTATTTGCTGGAAGGCCATAATTATAACCACCACAGCCACCACTGATTTCAAGGGCTGTGCTGGGTGCTTTAGGTGCATTATTTCGATCCTTAACAAATGTTGTTTTTGTTTTTTTCTTCTTTTGTTTTTTCTAAGGTAGATATTAGGGTCTCTCTCTCAGGCATATGGAAACTGAGGATCAGAGAGGCTAAGTAATTTGTCCAAGGTAACAGAGCGAGCTGTGACTGAGCTGGGATGTGACACGGATCTGTCTGATGCCCTTTCCCTGGACTGTGCTCTTGTTCTTTCCCTCCTGGGTCTGAGACTCTAGGCCCTGAGTTTAGGCGAGAGGGGTCAGCTTCTCCTCCCTTCAGCACCTGCACACCCTGAGTCGGTCAAGTGCCGGGCTCTGGTCCTAAGTGTGCCTTCCTTCTTCCCATCAGGTCAGGACCCCGAGAAGCCCCAGGTTGTTCTTAGATGACCGGAGCCTCGCAGGACATCCTACTCTTCCATGGAGGGCTTCACAGAAGGGCTGTACCATTAGCCGGACCGCGGCCTCGTCAAGTTCTTGGATGCTTGCTGCTGCTCCTGGCCACTAGCAAAGAGCTATTTCGCCCAAGCTGTGGACGGGGTCGGGGCACAAGAGCCTGCCGTGGCTGTCTGTGGACGGGCAGGCTGGCTGGAACAGCATGCTCTCTTACGTGGTTGTCTTTTATGGTCTGGGTTGGTTGTCCCAGACAAATTGTGAGCTTTTTATTATTCCTGAGATTTTCTTTTTGTTTACGGTTCTGGGTCTTTGAAGGGAACTGCAGAGCCATTGTAAGAACCCCCTTGTGAATTGCGGGCTTCGTGTAACCAGCTCCAGGAGATCTACATCCCACTGGAGGGTCGCAGACATCTTTCAAGCTAAAACATGCCTTCCATGCTGGGGCTGAAGGCAGCCAGCGATGTGCTTTCTATGGGACCCTGTATCTTATCCCGGGAGACCTGTGTTATTGTTCCCGTTGAACAGATGAGAAAATGGAGGCCACCCCGCTGGTGAGTGGCAGAGTGGCACCTGAGCCAGGTTTATGGCAAATCTTGGGTCCTCTCCTCCAACCAAGACTGGGATTACACCCAGAGCAGTGGGCACCTCTTGGGGACCCCAAGGGAGGGCTTTTTCTGAGGGGCACTGTCTGCAGAGGCAGCACACAAGAAGAAGCTGGGCATCAGAAGACCTCAGATGACATCAGAAGCTACTTGCGCACTGTGTGACTTTGGTGAAGTCACTTCCCTGCTCTGGGACGACTCAGTTTCCCCACGTGTAAGACAAGGCTCATGTTCTTTAATGTGCCTTCTGACTCTAGTATTTGACAATTCTGCAATGAGTGTTAGGTGGGGAAGGTCAAGAGGCTCTCAAGCCTTCTGGTGATCTTGATTCAAAGAGGGTGATACACAGGGTGGTGCTAGAGGTGGTAAGACCCCCCAAAAGGGAGGGGTGCCGGGGAGGAAGGGCAGAGGTACACTCAGGGGTAAGGGCCCAGGGAGAAGGGATCTGCTAGGCTCAGGAAGCCTGGAGGACCCTTCACTCTGTGCCCCTTACACCGGACCTCGACCAAGTTCTCTCTGGGCCTCAGTTTATCTGTGTTGTGAGGTTCAGCAATGGTGCAAGTCAAATGCTGAACAACAGTGGGCACAGGTGCTTGATACATCACCCCTATTCTCCTTTTCACTCAGGGTACAGTCTCAGTGCATCGACAGCACACCCCTTGTACAAATTCTCCATAACTTCCAAGGCAAGACCGCCCTAAGACCGTGTGTTCCCTTCACTCACTGCCGCTCTGCTGGTTTTCTAGTTCTTCCTGGTGTCTAGCCTCAGTCTCTCCTCCGCCCCTTCCCCTTGCCGGGTTACCTGAGCGGGCGTATGATTCGTGGCAGGTCTTGGTGATCTGGGCTGCGAGCTCTCGGTAGTGGGCCCTCTTTTCTTCCTTGGCATCCTCAGCGCCGAGGGCGATCATACCCCCAGAGAAACAGGCCAGGTGCCCCATCTTGTGGTCCAGAATCCCCCCTCGCCACTCAGCAATGTAGGTCAGCCCCCCAGGAGAGACATTCACCAAGTAGGTCTCTATTGCCTGGGAGCAAGGTGGGAGTCGGACAGAGGGGAGAGGCGTAGGAGGGGGAACAGAGAAGGGAGGGGGAGAGGACGGAAAAATGAACATTTTGCAGATAGCAGTGAACACAGCTCTGCTGAGCCCTCCATCCCAGGCAAAGGAGGTCCTTGACCTTGGCTGGCGGCTGGCGGTGGTCCCTGATGGGGCCGTAGGAGGTTCTGCCGCTCGCCTGGCTGAGGCCTGGTGCCTGCTGGGGTCTTGGACACAAGGCAGCTCCCTGGACGGAGTCTCTTGTTTAGACTTTGTTAAACAAATATTTTATTTTTAAATAATTTCTACACCCAGCGTGGGGCTCAAACTCGCAACCCTGAGATCAAGAGTTATATTCTCTAACAACTGAGCCAGCCAGGTGCCCCTCTTATTTAAGCTTTTATATCTTCTATGTATAAATATTTTTTTAAAAAAATCTTTAAAAATTTTTATCCATCCTCCACGATGTCCTCTGTTAGGGAATCTTAACCTGGAGCCCAGCTGGCCTGTGGACAGGCCCCAGGGGATCCAGAGGCCACTCAAATTGTATGTGACACTTCCCTGGGAAGAGGGTCCCTATGTTTTATCTGGTTTTCGGAAAGGACCCACGGAAAGTTAAGAGCTGCTCTCTACAGGCCCTTACCATACACCTTCTCATTTGATGCCCTCGACAACCCTGGCACACGGCTGTCATGCCCTGTACAGACAAAAGGATAAGTGGCTCATCCCAGGTCACCCAGCCATGCCAGTACAAGGGCCCCCAGATGCCCAAACTGGGCATTTTCTACTACCTGATGGCTGCTTCTTCTGGTAGCAAGGGGCTTTGAGGGCTCCTATCCCCAACTTCCACAGGAGATGATACGGCTGGTAAAGACTCTAAGGAAGTTGGGGGATGCGGTGTCAGGCCAGGGTGCCCCTCATTCCCTGCTGTTAGTCCCTGGGAGCCTGGAGACAGAGGTGATGGCACTGCCTGTGACTCTGGGTCCAGGCCAGGCCTCTGGAGTCCTCTGGAGGCCAGGCCTCTTCCTGCAGCCCTGCCACTTCCAATCTATTCTCCAGGGGCCTCTGCTCTCTGTAAATAACGGACTAGTTTAACCTGATGCCACAGACATGGCTCCCAGGTGCAGATTCCTCAGGTTCAAATCCTACCTCTGTCAATTCCAAGCTGTGTGACATTGGCGGGTTCTGTGGGCCCTCTGGGCCTTGACTGCCAAGTAAATGTATGAAAGGGGGACAGGACGTAAACCACCTCGCGCGGTTGTGAGGATCAAATGCGCTGTGCGTGCAGAGCTCAGCATACTTGCTCACACGGCGCCCTCAGCACCTGCTGGCTCGGACAGTTCCTCTCCAGTCCGTCCCCTGCCCCAGCCTCTTCGCTGTCACATCCCTCTCCTCCCACTGAGTTTTCCATGAGCGGAGGCTCGGGGCAGGGGATGAAGCCCCTGAAAACACACAGCCTGGACCCTACTCGGGGAGTTCACCTGTTAGGAGATTCCCAACAAAATCACACACACACGGGAATTACGATTTGTGGTCAGCATTTTGAAAGAAACATGCTGGGACGCCTGGGTGGCTCAGTTGGTTAAGCAGCTGCCTTCGGCTCAGGTCATGATCCCAGGGTCCTTGGATCGAGTCCCACGTCGGGCTCCTTGCTCGGCAGGGAGCCTGCTTCTCCCTCTGTCTCTGCCTGCCATTCTGTCTGCCTGTGCTCGCTCTCTCTCCCCCCCCCTCTCTCTGATAAATAAATAAAATCTAAAAAAAAAAAAAGAAAGAAACATGCTCCTCCTCGACTCCATGGCCCCAGCTTGCCTTTGCGCATGCGCCACCCATCCAGGCCACTGCCACGATGCTCGCCTCCGGTTCCCTTTCCACAGGGTGCTCTCCCCACCTTGTGCATCCCTCCGTGTATGTTCTGTGGCAAACCTGTCTCTCTCCCAGGACTCTGAGTGCTGCCTGACTGCAGAAGCCACCACCACCCCCACTCTCCAGCCCCGAGCAGGCATACAGTAAGTCCTCAAGCAACATTCGCTCCTGGATCTGTTCCTTTCCCCCTACTGCAAGGTCCCCCACGGTGGGCTGGCTCTAGGACCTTCACTGAGTAGCAGGTGGGGAAGCTCTGATGATGTGAGTGGCAGACCACCTGTGCCATGGGGGATGGAGGAGTGAAGGGGCCTACGGAGCCGCCCACTCTAGGGCTGGGTTTGCTCTTGGGCAGAATGTGGTCCACACCGGTGGGGAGGAGGGGTGGCAGGCTAGTCCAGGGTGCAGAAATCTGGTCCAGCCACCCGTTGTGGACGCTTGGGGGAAAACACAGACATCTCGGGGAGACCCTGTGAAGCCTCCCCTGGTGGCACAGAGACTGTCCCTATGGGTTACTTCCATTTGGGGTTCACCCCAAGCTAAGTAATCATGGTAAAGAGGAAATGACAGACCAGTCTCACTGTGAGGACACAACTGAGACAAGCAGATAGGTGTAAAGATGAAAAAAAAAAAATCGAAACAAACAAACAAAAAAACACACAAAGGCTTTCTAAAACTCTAAACAAAACACAAGACACCGCAGGCTGGCAACTGACCAGTTAGGCTTAAATCATCTAAGAGACCAGCCGAGCTGAGGGGGAAGACAGACCTGGGCTTGGATGCCAGCTCTGCAATGTGAGGGTTGGGTGACTCTGGGCAAATGATTTCCCTTTTTTGAAGACTCCCTTTCCTAATCTGTAACAAGGGAATAATTCCTGGGATGGCTGTGAGGTTATTCAAAGACTCTGCCTTCCTTTGCCTCCTGGAGGGGACCCCGTTGGCCTCACTCTGCAGAGGGATTTCAGGCAAGCCAGGCTCCTCTGTGGTTGGCAGGAGCACTGGATCTGGAGTCAGTCCGATCTGTGTTTGCACCCCGGCTTTGACACTGGTTGCTGTGGGACCTCAGTTTCTCATCTGTAAGATGGGGCTAACTAAATAAGACAAGGTAGTCATGGCACCTGCCTGGAGGAGGCCACCGAGACAGATGCTCTCCCTGTTCTTGTTGATCTCCCTCCTGTGACCCTCAGGGGTATGCCCTATTGGCCTGTCTGAATCATCCCCAACTCACCCCAGCTGGGCAGTGGTCTCACCCCACCTCAGGGCAGCTTTCCAGGCTGTTTCCTGGGCCCGGGCCCAGACATTCTGATGTAGCCTTGTCAGGGTGCAGCCTGAACAATGGGATTTTATAGCTTCCCCAGTGATTTTTAATGTGTGGACAAGGTTGAGAATTACTAGAATATTCTTCAAAGTCCCAAACTTGCCAGAGGCCCAGTCTTTACCCAGGGTCAGAGATACTCCAGGCTATTCACTGGGGATATCAAACAAGGGGAGCAAAGCCAAGGTTCTCTCCTCTTCAATCAAGTGCTTTCCATAAAACTCCCAGTTTGCTTAAATAATTCATAGCCATGTCTTTCCTTGAAGCCTCAACCACTGTGTGCCCTGAGGGCAGGGAACCAGGCTGCTCGCTAACTTCATGTTTACCCTGCAAGGAATGGTGGAAAGCGCAGACAGGCCTTTGCCAGCAGCACACTCTGCACAGGCTGAACACTGATTCCCTGACAGCAGACACTGGCTGTGGTCTGAGCTTAGTTGAAGCTTAAGCTGGGGCTGAGATGCAGACGGAGATGGGACTGGAGCCGCAGCAGCCGCTTCATGACCAAGGTCTTGGTGCTGGGGAGCTGGGTGGGGAAAACTCATCACCAAGCCTACAGTTTAAAAAGTCCATGGCTGTGGAGGCTTGTTTCGATGGGTTTCCTTTAAGCACTACCATTCCTGGCCAGATTCATGCAGCCAGAGGATAGTTAGAGCTCATTCATCCATCTATGCAACTGCTCATACCCTTCCATCCACCATATCCACCCACGTATCCATCTTTCCACCTGCCTATCCACCCATCCCTCCATCTCTCCTCTACCAACCCACCCATCCATCCATCCACCCATCTACCCTTCCTCCTGCCCATCCATCCACCCACCCAACCATCCACCCAACCATCCACCCATCCATCCACCTAACCACCCATCCATTCTTCTACCTACCCATCCATCCACCCCTCAGTCCTTCCACCCACGGATCCATCCATCCATGCATCCCTTCAGCAATCATGTGTTCATTTGCTCACATGGTTATTGTACACTTCCTATGTACAGGTACTATTGTAGGAGTGAGGCAGACACGGTGAGTGACTGGATGAGATCCTTGCTCCTAGATAGCTCACATTCTACTTGGGGAAGACAGATGATGAGTAAGCAAACATGTGCCCGGAGTAATTTTCAATGTTGATGAAGGTGAAGAAGAGCCTAAGTCTGGTGTATGTGACAGAGAGGCTGTGAAAGGCCAGTTTCCAGGGGCATTTGACTTGACCAATAAATGGGGCCCAGCCATTTGAATGCTATTCTAGGTAGAGAGGACAGGAGATACAAAAGTTCCGAAGTGGGAATGAGTCTGGTGTGTCTGAGGAAGGCGGGGGACCAGAGCTGAGAGTAAAGGGGGAAAGAGTTCAAGGTGATTGGTAGGTCTAGATCATGTGGGCAAAGGTGAGGAGTCTAGCTTCTTCCAAATGCAAAAGGGGAGCCAGTGAGGTAGGGACATGGATCGCCAGTTCTTCTGGCTGCTTTGTAGAGGGAGAATGGACTTCAAAGGGGAGGGGATCAAGAAGACTAGTTTAGGGGACATGACACCTCAGACCAAGGTGGTGGCAGAGGAGATCCAAGTTGCTCAACTTACTTTGTAGGGAAACTGAGGCCTGGAGCCTACCCAGTGCCTTTTCCTTAGTTGGGCTCCAAAGTACCTACTGATGGGTTAATGGGATTCCATAACCCCCTTTCCGATAGCTCAGGCTAACCACCTTCCTCTTCTATCCTAATTCTCCCTCTCTTTGGAGAGACTCATCTCAGCCTACCATGCCTTGTTCAGTTCACACCCTGTAGACACAACAGTTGTGGGGAGAGACAGTTGGAGGGATACTGGGAATGACTTAGAAGATCGGGCTTTAGCTTCAGCTCTGCCAGCTCTGTACTGTGTGGCTTTGAGCAAGTGCCTTCCCCTCTCTGGGCCTTGTTTTCCATCCCCATAAAGAGAAGGAGCAGAGTTGGACGATCTACAGGAGGAGGCCCTTCCCTGCTTACATAGGCTAATTACAGTCCCTCCGGCTCTGCAAGGAAATGGCTGAGGGTCTTGCTTTGGCAGCCTCATTTGGGGGCTCCCAGACCAATGTCTGGCTGTGTTCTGGGCTCTAAGACATTCATGGAAGGCCAGACACCGTGATTTCTGAATCAGACTGACTGCTGCTGTAAGACCTTGGACCAACGGCTTTACCGCCTCGAGCGTGGGTTTTGTGTCTGTAAAATGAGGATGCTAATGTGGCCCTAATTTCAAGGCATCTGAGTAGTCACAACTGGGTGTGCAAAGCACATGGCCGGGAGGGAGAAGATCTTGTTCTTCTGGCTAGTTCGCCATGGGGGATGGGTGGGTGAGGCCCTGGCACTCAGGGGTCAGGGCCAGAGCTAGGGTGAATGGCCAGCTGCCCACGAAGGAGCAGGCGCCCATCTTACCTCCAAGGCTTCATAGTACATATCTTTAGCCTCCACATCTGTCTTGGCTGACATCAACCAGGATTTGATCAAATATTCATAAAAACTGTCCCCGAGGCCTCCAACCGAGACATGGTCTGTGAGGAGAGAGAGGACGGCACGTTACCTCCAACTGCTGAGGCTGCTGGGCCGGCCCCCCAGGGGGAATGCACCTGGGCAGCAAGCACCCCCCTCACCTCATCCCCCGGGGGCCACATGCGGGTGGGGCAGCCTCTGAGCCCTGTGGGAGCAAGGGCATACAGGAAGCCCCAGGGCGGGACTTGGGGAACCCAGGACCATCCTGAGCCCCGCTGTCTGGCACACGAGCGCACGGCTCACCCAGGTGTATAAATCATGTCCCTTTAGCAGGCCAAGGACGGCAGGGCCTCTGGTTATTAACTGTAAATGAGTTGCATTTCTTTAAAAAGATAATCTGGTGGCAGGGAGTTCAGAGATTTTTATTACCCGGTGACAAACATGGTAATTAATGCTGGGCAGGTTCATAAAAGGCCACGGAAAGGAGGGACGGGAGGCTTAATTGAGTCAGAATATGGAGCCACTTGGAGAAACCAAGCTTCTGCTGCACAGACTAGGAGAAATGGAGTTTCCAAGGAGCAGGGGTTGGGGAGAATCGGGTCTGAGGAGCCCGTCTTTGCCCTGGGGGCATCTGCCTGGAGTGGCCCCCATGGGGCAGGACTGAGTGACTCCACCCAGCGCCATCTCTGGAGAAGGATGGTCAACCAGGAGCACTTAACCAGAGAAGCGAGACAGGGACAGCACTTCACGCACATGCTTTAAAAATTAATAACAGGGAAACATAAAGGCATTTAATAGCTATAACAAAGAGCAAACTTCAGTTTCCTGTTAAGATGCACTTAAGCAGAGAGACAGAGAGAGGAAGGAAAATGGGAGCAGAGTAAAGTGGGGTGGGGTCGCTGGCGAGGGCATCTCCAGCTCCTCTGGAAAGTGGGGGTAGGAAGAGAGAAGGGAGGGAAAGTCGGTGGGGGGAAGAGAAGAAGGAACAGGGAATCCATCAAAAGCTGTCATTTCTCCAGGGTCTACGTGGGCCCGGAGCCTTACTGTACTATCTGTAACAACCTCCCAAGAACCCAGCAAGGTGGGCACGGCCAACCCCTCTCCCGGAGGGGACAACTGTGGGCAGGCCTGCAGGGCTCCTCTAAGGCCACCAAGGGGGCAGAGCTCTTGCTTTCTGCTACTTTCCAGCTAACCAGAGCACGAATGCGTGCTGTTTCTCTGCCTAGAGACAGAGAAGACAAGTGTGAGGGGAGTGGGACCCAAAGTCAGAGGGTGAAGACAGGTGGGGACCAGAAAAGGGGGCTGAGAGGAAGACCCAGAGTAAACCAGCCCTTCCAGCTCCTTCCGGCCCCATAAATAACTCATGGCCCAGCAAGGGCTCAAGACCTGTAAAAACTGGAACAGACCAGAGAAATCCTGAGCCTTGGGAAAGCGCAGGAGGGGTTCTGTGGGGGCTGGATCCTGCTGTGTGAAGAGATATGCAGCAACACAGCACATCCCCGACCCCCCCATTGCTACACGGTGGACAGAGCACAGAGGAAAGGGCAGGAGCACGCCGGGTCCAGCACGCAGATGCCGCATCCGCAGCTGGAGCAGGAGGTATGTGCCTGGCAGGGGTTAGGGAACGCTGCAAGTCAAACCAGGCCGGCCTCTGCTGAGGGGACCCCCCCCCCAGCTCACAGACCACAGAAGAGGCACACAGGCCGGCAGCGGGGTGAAATGGGGGAGGGGCTGCCATCACCACACTCCTTTGGGCCTGCCGCCTGTCACTGTTTTCTCTGCCACCCAGACACTCCTAGCCCCCTGCCTCCCCAGACATCTCCGACCTGTGGTGTCCCCTCTATCAGGAACACCCCTGCCGCCCCTTGCATGGCTAGCACCTTCTCACTGCTATACCCCAGCTCAGGCATCCCCTCTGCAGAGAGGCCTTTCTCGGTATTGTCATAAGCCCGCTCATCATCCTTCCCTACGGGGGGACCATGAGGAACGGGTGAGAGAAGGCGCACACAAATCTGGCCCCACGGTGCCTCACGTGGGAAGCACTCCGTGGCAGCCAGTCCTTCCATTGCTGGGTGTGTGCCTTGCCCGTGGCGGCTCCCAGAGCGGTGGTGTCGGTGTCTGCCTCCTCCACCAGGCTGTGGGCTCTCTATGGGGAGGGGGGCGAGTATGATTCGCATTTTACACCCACTGACTGTATGGCACACGTGGACACCCAGTAAGTCCCGAAGGAAAGAAAGGAAGGGAGGTTTGAGCTGTGCTGGGAGGGGCCTTGAATGCCAAGCCAAAGAGTTAGGACTTCATCATGTGGTTGCAGTGTGTCTAGGATGTGGCTGAGGGCTCCACCTGGCGGGTGTGTGCAGGAGAGGGGAGTCAAGCCCCCAGGGAGCTCTACGGGTGTCTGCAACAGGACACCCTCTTGGGGATATGGGAATGATTCTCATTTGGAGGTCCCACTGCTTTCTGGCTTGTGTGTGCCTGCGGTGTCCTACCCCAGCACTGTGTGGTACATAGAGAGCGCAGAGTGGGAATTGGAAGACACAGATCTGCCATTAGCTCAGGGCAAGCCATTTTCCTCTCTGGGCCTCCACCTTTTGATCAATAAAATGCAAGAGGAGCATGAACTGGTGTCCATGAGCCTGAGCAGAGATGGGCCCTGCTGCTTGCTGACCTTGTACGTCAATACTGTCATCACACTTGCAGCAAGAGGTGGTCACCGTACAGTTGGGAACTGGGTGGTAGGAAAGTACCACTAACCCGGGAGAGGCTGCCAGGCTGGGGCTGATGGGCAGCTCACACTGCTAACCCCACTGGGAAGAATGTGGACTTGCCACACCCTCCTGCTGAGGAAAGTGGGGATTCAGGCAGCTGACCAGGTAGACAAGCCCCTCCAGGGGCCACGCTGACTGGCAGGCAGCCTTCTGAGCTCTAGGTGACTCTGCGAGGATGGGTTTCGTCGTCTGTGCCACGTACCAGCAGGAGCCTGGTGGACTTACCCTGGCCATGAGTCCTAGTGGCAAGAGGGTCTTGGCCTCCCCCATTACCCTGCAGCTCAGTGTCCAGCAGGAGCGGGGGGCAGAAGGAGCAGGGGCATGGGACCAGGACACAGCCCCAACTCTCCCTCCCCAAGCGGCAGCTCCTGTGGTTGCAAATGGGCTAACCAAGGATTCAAGAAGAAGAAAGTAAACACACTAAGCTTACGCAAGTTGGGAATGTTCTTGTCCGTTGGAAAAACACACAATTACCAAAAAATCCCAATGAAACCACAGAGAACCCAAGATGAGCCTGGTTGCCGGAGCTGGGGGTCGGGGAGGAGGCAGGCAGGTGCCTGGATGAGCAGGGCTCTAGCTTTCCCTCTGCCCTTTAGCAGGCCTCGCATTCATGTTTTATTAATATGAAACAATTTTCCATAGGTGACCGACTTTGCTCAGCCCAGCGACCCCTGGCGCAGCCTGAAAAGAAAGTTCTGCTTCTGAGCAGGGTGGGGGTGGGGAGGCTCTCTGGAATTTGCCAAGGTAGCTGCTCATACAGGGAGGTCACACCCCTCTCCCTCCTGATGGCTTCTGCTGCGTTGGCTTCTGCTGTGCTGTCCCGGAGCAGCTAAGGCTGGCAGTCGGGTAGTTTATCTCTTTACCCAGTCAGGCCTTGCAATTAAAAGCAGTAACAGTTATTGAACTGTCTTCCATGGCCATAATCTGTAATTCAAACCTTCATTTTCTCCCTGCACTTTTGGATTTGGCAGTGTGTTTTGGTTAAAAATACCTTGTATTTCTGTAAGTGGTTCTTGCAGGAGGCCACTTGGGGGTGAGGTCATCACAGGGGAAAAGTCCTTGGGTCACATTTTCTGGGCCTCCTGGACCTGCAGTCACAGAGGCCCAGGGTTGCGAGAATAAGGCCTCGGCAGTTTCTCTCTGGTGTCCCTGCAGGCTGGCCTGACCCCCAGGCCCTGCTTGCCTACTTTTACTTGTTACCTTTTGGCACAACACATATCCTCTTTGGAAGATGAACTGAAATCCATTTCCTGAAGCTTCTGACCATTACTCCCCCACCCCTCCACGGTGCACAAAAAAGCCATCTTGAGCTCTTCCCCCATTTGCAAGAGAGGAGACCGAGGCTTGCAGTGATGAAGGGCATGCCAGGCCGTCATCAGTCTCCCGTGCTTTGCTCCAAGCCCTTGCTGATGTTGTAACAACTAGGGCTGGCGGCAGGGGAGAGGGAGAGGGCTCCCTGTATCAGCAGAAATGATGGAGGCATGGGAGGGGGGGCAGGGCCAAAGGAACCTGCCGCCACCAATTCGCGCTGTGACCTCCTAGCAGGAGCAATCCCAGGGTCCTGGGAGACTTTTCCACACCCTCCAGCTTGCATGTCCCTGCAAATCCCATTCTGTTTCTGTGGGTGGAGCTGGGGGCTCTCAGTGAGCTTCCCGGGCCCACGCCCACCTGGCTGAGCACAAGCCTCTGAACAGAGAACAGCAGGAGTCCCAGGACCCATTCTGGCCTGTGTGAGATACAACGGTAAATTCATGATTTTTGTATCACTATATAGTTGGGCTCTGGATTAAAGCTGGAGGTGGGGCACTCGATCCAAGGGGCTGGGAGAGGACACGTGGTCTTTCCTGGGGCCAGCCCTAGAGTAGAGAGATGGTGCTGTGTGGAATGGCCCTACTAGTCTGGGGGTTGACCAAAGAGGCTTCAGTGGCACCCTAAGAGACAGAAGTCTGGAGGCAGCAAGTGTGCAGGGGATGCAGAGGGCAGGCCTCGTGACGGGGCAGCCACCACACCTGTCACACAAGACGACACAAAACACAACGGCAGTGAAGACCCCCACAGTGGCTGGCATCCGGGAGCATGGAGCAAAGGCCTCGCTGGCCTGGGGCTCTGACAAACATGTCCCTGCTCACTTGGCCGAGGTGCCTCACACTGGATCCTGGTGGCAGTGACCACAAGGTGGGCGGCGGCTTCCCCATACTCACGTTGCATCCAGTTCCCACTCACTGGGCTCAGGAAGTTGGGGTAGAGGCCAAAGGGCTTGTTGATCTTCCTGAGGACCTTTCGGATGTTCCTGACCTGCCAAGAAACGGACAAGAGATGCACCCTCACTTTCTGGAAGGAGCCGGCAGGGCTCAGCGGCCACTGCTGAAGGAGGAAGCTTGTTCGGATCCGAAGAGGAAACCGCTCAGCCGAGGCAGGAGGGAGAGCTGCGTGACAATAGCAGGCCGCAGCCTGGAGGTGGTGAGACCGCCGCGCCCTGGGCCCACGTGTGAGGCACGGCAGGACATGGCCACGGGGGAGCCTGGCCACTGCCACGGGGGAGCCTGGCCACTGCCTTTGCACTGACCCCTCCACCTGGGGCCCTGCTAGGCCTCCCACACTCCCCTCACTTTACCCCTTCCTCACTGTGCACTGCTTTGGGGGATGGGCCTTTTCAGGCGGGGACGGGGGGGTGGTTCCTGTAAGCGATAGTAGCCCCGTTTGTAAGAACTATGGGTAAAACTGCCTTTTTTTTTTTTTTTTTAAAGATTTTATTTATTTATTTGTCAGAGAGAGAGCGAGCGCGAGCACAGGCAGAGTGGAAGGCAGAGTCAGAGGGAGAAGCAGGCTCCCTGCGGAGCAAGGAGCCCGATGTGGGACTCGATCCCTGGGATCATGACCTGAGCCGAAGGCAGCTGCTTAACCAACTGAGCCACCCAGGCGTCCCAAAACTGCCTTTTAATAGGTTAGAAATTGTTAATACCAGTCATTTCATACGAGGAATAAATTATTGTGTCAGACATCATAGGACCATTGTAGAGGAAAGGCCTGGGCTCCTTCACACCCTGCCCTAACAACAGCCCTGAACATTTCTCAGTCCTTCTGACCCAGACCCATCACCTGCGTCACCTTGGAACCTTCGGACAACCCATCTGGTACTATCTCTGTGGAACAGGGGACAAACCTGCATCCCGGAGTTTCAGCGGCCTGCCCGTGGTCAGAATTCATAAGTGGCAGAGCCGGGACATGAGGCAGGGCTCAGCTGGCCACGCAGAGTAGCCCTTGTGCTCGACACGGGTCAGGGCAGGGACCGTGCAGTAACACGCGGCAAAGGCTGCCCGGCTGGAGCAGGAAGAGGCTAGATTTGCAACCTCTGGGGTTATAAAGGGCGAGAAGAGGGAAGGCTTTATCCCTTGGGGTCTGCTCTCTGGCAGGACACATAATCCTTCCAGCACAGAATCCTGGAGAACAGCAAGGCCCTCGGGGACAGTACTCTACCGTGCTTGTAGATTTATCTACAAGGCGAGGAGCAGGGAGAGCAGCCTTTCAGCTGTCAGACCTTTCTTTCCAGGGAACAGCACTTTGCTTTACCACATGAGATTTCATATCCATTTATGTTAACGAAGTCCATTATAGGGGACAGGAATGTGCTTGTACCTGAGTTATTCTCGACTGTCCTGGTGGTGAGCAGTGAAGCAGGCTAAATTAGCTCCCCTGGAGGGTACGGGTGCTTCTAGAATTTGGGCCAATTTGTTGACTGCCAATAATTGCCTCTGTGGGAGGCATGATTGGGGGATGAAAATAGCCAGAGAATATAAATGTAGAGGGAGACAGAGAGACAAGCAGATGGACTCGAGGGGGAAAGCCTGAAGCCTGCTACACTAATCTGGTCTTCAAAGAATGTGGGCTTTGGAGTCAGAAAGTCCTGGGCTTGGATCCTTGTCACTTACCAGCTGGATGACCAGGACAAGTGACTGAACCTCTCTCAGTTTCCTCCTCTGTAAAATGTGGGTAACAAGACGACCCACCTCAGGGTCTGGAGGGGTGGACAGAAACACTATAAGGGTATCCGACACATAGTAAGTGCTGGGGCGGTGGTGGCAAGTTTGTCCAGACTAACCAGGGACTAGAGTGAGCTCTCTGTCCCGCTCCAGCGTGAGCCAGTCCCAACCTTCCCAGTGGAGTCTGACCCAAGAGCAAAGGAAATGGGAGGCTGGGGGAAGGAAGGCTTGGCGGTAGGAAAACGGATCAGCAAATAAGACCCATCAGGAAGTGGGATGGAACTTCTTTCATGAACTTGAAAGGCGGGGTGTCACAGGGTGCCAGGGTCCTCCCAGTACAGGCTCTGAAGGCAGGTCTGACGTGACAAGCTATTTAAGAGGGGGGTAGTAAACCCCAACACAGAGGAAGTGATCAAGGGGCTGAAAAGCTCTTCTAGAGCTTCCTAAGAATGCTCAGGGAGAGTCCCATACTGAATAAGCAGTGCTCTTAAATCTGGCATCAAAAAGCACATGGGCGCTTATTAAAAATGCAGATTACCAGGCCTGGGTGACGCCCGGAGATGTGTTTCCTCTAGGCTTGCAGGGTGATGTTGGAGGGCTGGCTGGTGGACACACGACTGGGAGCCACTGGGTAGAGGTGTAAACCTATGATCTCCCAGCTCCCCTGGCACCCCAAGAGTCTAACCTTCAGAGAAGGGAAGGCTTTGGGAGGGGAGAGGCCTCTAAAGGGACATTCCCAGAGGCAGGACTTTAGCTCCTTAGGCAGGACTCAGGGAGGGACAGCTGCTGGCAGAGCCCAAGCACCCTCTGAGGGTATGTGTGAACCCTTCCCTTCCTGGGGTTTAGTGTTAGACCCGAGGAGACATTTCTAGATGACGGCGACTGCCATGGGTGGTCATGTGGAGGAACCCGTTCTTCCGGAGGGCTTCACAGAGGGGAAGGAGCAGGCAGCTGTCAGGCAGGCTGACAGCCTTGAGGCCAGCTCTCAGCACCCCTTGTGCCCTGAGCCAGCCTGGTAACAAACAGGAAGGGCAGACGTGTGCCTCTGCCGTGGAGTGCAACCGCTTTGCCAGCCTGCTGACAACGTGAGTTAGGCAGGCATCTGGAAGGAGAAGGCGGCAGATCACACACAAAAAAGTTAACTGTCTCTGGAAAGGGGCCTTCTGCACCCGGTGGCCAATTCCTGCCAACGGGAGCGGGTGCCTGGATTTCAGTTCATGCATTCTCTCCCGATTCCACATGTGCGTGGCTGCCGCTGAGCTGACAGCCCCGGTGAGAACCTCGCTGGCAGCTTCATCTCCTCCCTGCCCGGGCAGAACCCTGATGACTCCCTGCGTGCACCTTTCTGCCACCTGGCTTCGGGCATGCATGCGCAGGGCTCCCGCAGGCAGCAACGGCTGTATTAGCAACGGCTGAATTATCGGTGACCAGAGGCCCCCCTGCTGTTTGGGAACCTGCTGAGTGGGGAGAAGAGGGAGGAGCCATTGAGGGTCGGGGAGCAGGGAGAACACTTGCCTTTTCTGCGAAGACCTGGTTGCCAGAGAGCTCCGTCAGGTGTAAGAACTCCAGGTGCAGGGACCCGAACTCAGCCAGGATGCTGCTGCTCCCCGCCATGGCCCAGCCCCAGCTCCTGTTGGAGCCGCTGTGAAAAGACAGAAGCGCCCCTGTCAGCCTGCTGCTGCTGGGGCTGGCTCCCCTGCTGAGAGTAATGTTGTGGGGGAGGACTGCTCAGTGTGGGGGGGTAACCCGCTCACCAGGCCCTGTCCTGGGAGTTCCCACCATCTGATCTCCGTTGCTCCATCCTGGGGGTCAGTACCAATAACAACCCCAGTTGCTGATGAAGACATGGATGCCCATGAACAGACTTGCTGGAGGGGATCTGAACCTAGCTAGGCCTGTCTACCGGCACTATTCTTTGTTTCTTTCATCAACCAGCCTCTGGGAGATGTGTGGGCTCTAGGACGGGGCCAGAGCTGCCTTGGTGGCCAAGATCGGGCACCCAAGTTATGCTAAATTTATAAGTGATATGGACAATGCTGTCAGGGACCATAAAGACCCTGCAGGACGCTTTCTGTCTGCTGGCTGAAGGCCATCTGGCCCCTACAGTCTGTGGCGCTGTGTGTGGGGTACACTGCTGTGGCTGGGGTTGGGACGGGGACAGATGAAAAAGCAGGGACCCCACCTTCTTCCCGCCTCCGCCTCTTTGGGTATTTCCCTGAGTTGGGGGCGGGGGGGGGGGGGAAGGATGGGCTGCACAGAGAGGGGAGACTAGGCTCACGGATAAAAAATAAAACAGCTTCTGTGTACTGAGCCACTACAGATACCAGAGACAGGGTCAAACTGTTTGCATCTTGACTTCATTTATAGCCCACAAGGTAAAGCATCATTCATCCCAATACACGAAGAGGAAACTGAGGCTCAGAGAGGGAAGTAAGTTATCAGGAAGGTCGAAGCTGGTAGATGGTGGAGGCCAGATTCAGACTGGGCTCTGTACATCCCCTGATGGTCTCCCACCCAGATGGCCCCGCACCCACCCAGAGGGAAGGGGAAGGTGTCCCCTCTCTGTCCCTCTTCCCCTCAGGCCAAGTGTGACTTCTCTCTCCAGCTAGCTCAGTGGGAGCCGTGGGTACCCACAGAGGGTTTCCTGAATAATGGATGCTTCCTGCCCTCGAAGAGACACTCAAGGTCAAAACAGCCACTAATCAGCCAGCTGTCTTTTGTTCTCGGTTTTCCCCACAGGAGCCTTCTCCCTCTCCCTCCCTCCCTAGTGGGCTCCCTGCAGGGGGGCCAGCCTGGCAGACATGCAGACCAGGGCTGGACAGCAGCAGGCAGTGGGTGGGCACCTTCCCTCTCCTGCTTGTCTTCAAGTGCCAGCTCCTGCGGCGCCCGGCCTGGGCGACTTCAGGCAGGTCGGCTGATCTCTCTCACCCTCAGTTTCCTCATCTGTTAAATGACAGTACCCACACCTCACAGAGCTATCGGGAGGTATAAATTAGGCATGTAATTACTGTCATTTTTCACATTAGGTAATTACGCACATATAAATCATGTGTTTATAGTTTATTAAAATTATTGTTTGAGTTACTGAGTTCCTGATGGGTGCCAGACATTGTAGTGTCTTATTTTATCTTCACAACTTCGGAGGTGAATACCACGATTCTTATTTCATAGGTGAGGATGCTTAGACTCAGAGAGGGGAAGATACTTCTCCAAGATCACACAGCAAAGAACAGAACTGGTAGAGCTGAATCCAAATCCAAATCCTAAGTACTCTGTGCCCCCAAATGCTCCTGTTCCGGGCGGTATCCAGAGACCAGGAGGGCTTCTGATTGGCCCTGTGAGGCCCTGGGCTAATAGAGGCTCTGCCCACTGCCTCCCTCCCAGTCTGGTAAGCCTACAAGTGGGTCTGCAGCCTGTGTTCTCTCCCCACAGAAGGGGTCACTCCACAACGCCCCTCCCCAGCATGGCAGAAGCTCCCATGGGTATGTGTATGTCTGTATGTGTGCGGTACAGTTGTGAACATCGGAGCCAGACAGACCTGGCTAATTCTAACCTCACGCCACGGCTGTGTGACCTTGGGTGAGCGACCTCACCTCTCTCTGCCTCAGTGTCCTTCCTGGTGAAATGGAGTCCTTGTGCTCACTGTGAGGTTGGAGAGAGAGAATCCAGATCCCGTGTTCACACGGTGTGTGGTGCACAGTGAATGCTCCAGAAACACGAGCAATTACTAAGATGTGGCTATCTGTGCGTGGTAGGAGCGTGTCTACACAAATGCATGTTTGTCTGGGAGTGTGTGGTGGCAAGAGTGTGGGACACAGGCGAACCTGTGTATCTCAGCCTGCTGATTCGGGTGGGTGGCAGTCGAGTCCGTCTGTGTGTATGAGTCTGTGTGTGTGACAGATTAATCCTTGGACTTGACACTGCCACTGTCTCGGATTCAGTGGTCCCTGCAGGACAAGGGTCACAGTTGTCCCGGCCTCTGCCTCCCAGATAGGAGGAGCAGTCAGGCTCACTTTGGGGGCAGGGCCTTGTTACCCTTCCCTCCTGCTGCAACCTGGGCGGGCCCTTCCTCCTGGAGGGCCCCGGGCTGGGTGGTGGTGTGCAGCCCAGCTCCCACCAGTGGGCCCCCTCTGTAAAGAGCAAACTCAGCGCCCCGTCGGCTATAAACATCCCTGACATTCCCCCGGCTGGAACAGGGAGGCGTTTTTTTAGCAACAGACTCTCTTACCCAGAAAATGAAAGGGAGGCGTTGCCAGGAAATATGCATATACATACATATGTATACAGCACCCGCAGCAGGCAAATAGCCTAAAAATAAATGCATTTTCTTAATCAGAAATGTCAGGATCTGTGTTGCAGCCGGTCTGGGCTCTGCGGGACCAGGGTAAGGCAGGCAGCCAGCACAGGGCCACGCACAGACGCAGACGCGGGAAGGAGGGCCGAGCTGAGGTCCTCTCCCAGACTCTAGGCAGTGAGGACGGAGAAGCCAGCCCTGGGACAGAGAGCCACAAAGACAGCGTGATTGCATCTCCGCTTCCTGACAGCTGTGGCTGTGTTTCTCCAGGATTAGTGTTTGTGGGACAGGAATCGGAGCAGTGATCCAAACGTCCAGCTCTGAGAAGTCAACCCTAGCATGGAGAATGGGATTTGACTGGCTCCAGGGGCCCCCTGTGGCCTATGGTGAGACTTATGTGAGGTCGCACCCCAGGAATGCCCTCGGACCACAGGGACGGACCCTGTGAGGCCCCATGCAGACTGACCTGAAGAGTGAAACCTGCCCAGGACCGCAAGGAAGCAGAGGCAGAGGCACTGAGGCGCTTGACCAGAGCCCAGGGCCTCTACTTCCCTTCCAGGCCACTGGGGGGCGCTGCCGGTGGATGGAGAGTCCAGAAGGAAGACATCACTTCAGGAGATGGAATGGGGGAAGTCTGGTGAGATGGAAATACTACAACCTTCCCCCCTGACTTAGAGCTGCGGGAGAGCCTCCAGAACGGCCCCGGGGAGCTCCTGGGTGCCTTCTGCAACATCTCCCGGGGAGTCTGCTCTTGAGGCACAGGGGTGGCAGGGCTCCTGTCCCAGGGACGGCCCTAAGAGCAGAGCTGTCAATCTCTGACCAAACGGGCTTAAATCATATCCCCAGTTACCTAGTAGCTATAAGACTTTGGGCAAGTTAGTCGACCTCTCTGAGACTCTGTTTGAATAACGGGGGTACTATAAATATCTCCTCTCAAAGGGTTGCTGTGAGGAGTACTTGGTGAGGCAACATCCAGAAACCCTTAGCACAATGCTGGGCACGCGAACTTGCTCAGTAAGCGGCCGGCCCAGCCGCATGGCTGATCTCTTATCCTGCACACAGGCCCGAACACGGATATTTGCTGAAGGAAGGAGCAAAGACTTAGACAAGGATCCTGCCCTCAGGAAGCTTCCAGGCCAGCAGGGAACATGAATAGGCACATGCTGAGGCCATAAGGAGGCAGATAAATTGTCTGGAGTCCAGGAAAGGCTTCTGGTTTTCGTGGCCCAGATGGCAGGGCAGCTGGCCTTTGGCAGCCAGGGAAGCTGTGAGAGGAAGGCGACCAGTGGAAGAAGAGAGTGAGGAAAGGCAAGACAATGGGGCACTGGGGGTCCTCAGGAGCAAGACTCGTGCTCATAAAGATTCATCCATCATTAAGCTGGTTGGCCATTAGTTCTCTTGACTCTGACCCCACCCCTTCCCCTCTCTGGGTCTTAGTCACCACATCTGGACAATGGGTGGATATAAACACACTTTCATTCCTGTGAGAGGGAAGGGCAGCCTCATGGGGGGCAGGTAAGCACCCCCAGGCATTGGGGCTGGACCCAGCTCCAGACCCGGCTCTACCCTTCTCTCATTGCACAGCCCCCAGTCCCTTCCACTCTGACATTCTGTGACTTAGTGGCTACCCAGAAAGTCTTTAGTTCACACACTGGATTAAGCAATAGATCAGGAAGGAAAATCATGGAAGCAGCCAATAAGAATCAATGTTTTAAAACCAGGTCAGTAGAAAGAAGCATTACTGGTGGCTTCTTTCATTAATGGAACCATTCAGGAGTCTTCTCTGTGGTATAATCCATATATTCAGCAATGAAAACTTACTATTTTTAAAGAGGAGGTAATTCCAGTAAGTATTATTAAAAATGGATTTGGAAGTCCAGATTGTGCCCAGGAATGGCTAGCTACTGGCTTATGTGACCTGACAAGGGCATTTCTTCCTTGGAGTCCAAGCTTCTGGGTTCTGACACTGGGTTCCTGAAATCTAGCCCAGGGGTCCCTCTGCTCAGGGTCTTGAGACCCCCAAGCAGTTTGGAGTACCTTCTTGTGGCGGGAGCCTGTGATGTGCCTACTGGCTCCTGACCCTAGCTGGGCACACCTGTAGGGCTGTGAGTCAAGGCAGTGTTAGGGCACAATCACAGACCAGCTGCCCCCTCCCCACCATCAGGCCTTATGAATCCTAAGCCCCAGGTTTGGTGACAAGCATCAGCCCTGGAGAGCTCTCAGCTAAAGCTAGTCTCTGCTGTGCCGCTGACTCGTTATGATTCCCACGGTGGGTCCTGTCCTCTCCGTGCCTCAGTTTCCACATAGATGCACCCAAAGCCACAAGCAGGAAACCAGAAGATGGCCTACCTTTTGAAGTTCACAACACCTTTTGGGATACCCGTGGGGGTGTTGAAAGCCGGCAGAAGCTTCTCTCCCAGCTTGATGGCCTTCACTCGGAACACCTGTAAAGGAAGCAGCATCGTGAATGGGTCTGGGTGGGCGGGCTCCTGTGGGCAGAGGGGCCCAGGAGTTGCGGGCTGGGGGGTGGGTGGGAGGCTCAGGTTCCAGCCCTGCCTCACCGTGCCACCACTGGGAGCTTCTCAGCAAAGTGTTGCCACCCCGTGTGCAAAACCAGGGAAAGGGCCTTTCCCCCTTGACACTGTGAATCTTCCCATCGTTCCCATTTTACAGACGGGAAGGAGCAGAGAAGGTGAACAGTTAAACTACTGACATGGGGGCCAAGGAGCAGTAAGGAGGCCCCAGGCCCCAGGGCCCTGCTGGAGGCTCTGACCCCCTCACATTGTTCTTCTAATTCAAAAGCACCTGTGACCTTCTGATGCCTTAGTTTTCCTCTTAGGCATCTATTCTAAGGAAACAAGTAATCAAGGATGTTGTAAAGGTTGAATTTAAGGGCTATTTATTCCAGCATTGTTTATAATACAATCGTGGAAATATGACGTGGAAAATAGAAATATAAATGTAAATATAAATAAATAAATAAATAAAATATAAATAAAAATAAACACAAATATAATCGTGGAAAAATGACGATATTCTAAACATCAAACAATATAGAAGTGGTTAAATTAGGACTTATCCATGCAACAGAAGACCAGGCAGCCACTGGAATGATATAGACTATTACTTCGTAACAAAGAAAGGGTTTATAGCTTATGAAAAGAAAAGTAAAATTTGAAATAATGTAGTTCAACTTTAGTAAAAATTACATGCACACGGATGCGTGAGGAAAGGCTGGCAGGGAAATACACCAAAATATTAACGATGCTCGCCTAGGGGTACAGGGTAGGCTCATGGAGGAATTTTCTTCCTTTGGCTTATCTCTCTTTCTGTGCTATTTTTAATAATAAAAGCAAGCCTACAGTAAATATTATTTATTTTTTATAACGTGAGATGTAAGTTCCTTAGCAACTGCTCTGGGTGGAACAACACGTTTCCTTTCGCTTCCGAGCTCGAGGCCGATCCAGTCTACCGACCTCCCGCGGCGGCAAAACCAAGTCTTCTTGGGTCCCCGGGCCCCAGTATGGGCCCCTGAATGGCTCAGGCAGCTGCGGAGGGCCTGAGGTGGGGAGTCTGCAGGGCTAGCTGGGACGAGGCAGCGGGGCCTCTGAGGGCAGCTGTGCCTCTAGCCTGGGAGGCCAGAGGTGGGAAGGGAAGAAGTGCCCCAGGGGCCTGCAGGGCTGGGCGGGAGAAGAGGACAGGGTCCCGCACCAGACAGTGGGTCCCAGGAGTGGGCACAGGGGCCACCCACATCAGAGTCCCGGCGGGAGTTTCTCTAGAACCCAGATTCCAAAGCCTTGGCCCAGAAGCCTCCGGTTTAGCAACAACAAAGGGCTCTCATCTGAGGCTCCTGATAGTGTCACTTGGCCCCCGGGAGGCTGCGCAGTGCGGTGCAGAGGAACCGACTTGCACCTGAGCCCACTCCGGGCAGCTGACCGGCTGCCGGCTGCCGCGAGGACTGCAAGCGGTGTCTTCTCTACGCTCTTAGGAATTTTCACGTCTCCACCTTTGGAAAGCCTGTCGCTGGCGGGCACTGCAGGGTCTCAACCCCACCAGGAAGGATGCTGAGTGAGTGTGCGTGGACCAGAGGGGTACCACCAGGAAAAGAAGAACATGAGTTTACTTACTCTCTTGGAAGTGAGTAGGTGTGGAACAGATTCTGAACCCGATTCCACTCCGTGTGTGTGTGTGTGTGTGGGGGGGGGTGTTTCCCTATACCAGCAAGCAATTTGCCAGACACCAGCTGGGTACCCTACAATTCAACTCAGTTCTGACACTATCTTCCTGCAGTTCCCACAGCTTGAGGACGGAGGCCTACCACACTGCCGCACCTCTCCCTCCGCCCCTCCAGACACCAGTCCTAAGTCTAGCCTGTTACCTGTGCTTCTGCACACCGTCTCTAAGTCAGAGGTTCTCAACAACCCCTCTGTGGGTTTGATTAATTTGCTAGAGTGCTTCAAAGAACTCAGGAAACATGTTCACTTACTGGTTTATTATAAAAGGATGTAGCCCAGGTATAGCCCGATGGAAGAGATGCTTAGTGCAAGGTCTGGGGAGAGGGCACAGAGCCTCCATGCTTTCTCCAGGACTGGAGCTTTCCCCAAATCTCCTGGTGCTCAGCCACCCTGGAAGCTCCATGGCCCAGTTCCTTTTTGGGGTTTTATGAAGGTTTCATGACATGGGCATGGCTAATTAGGCCACTGCCAGTTGGCTCCTGATTCAACCTCCTGGCTCTCTCCTGTCCCTTGGAAGTCAGGGCAGGGGACTGAATATAACTACCCTCTCACCTTCTGGTTCATTTTCCTGGCAGTGAGCCTCTATCCTCAGGTGGGGTCCAAGAGTCACCCAATTTACATAACAAAAGATACAAGGATTGCTCTCAGTGCTTAGGAAATTCCAAGGGTTTTAGGAGCTCTGCCAGAAATGGGATGAAGACCAAAAACACATTACTTATTATAAATCACAATGTATCACTATGCCAGGCATCTTCTCTACATGACCTTCAGTCCCCAGTAGCCTTGTGGGCAGGGTGTTGACCACTCTGAGGATGACACAACCGAGACTCAGGGAAGCAATCTGCTCAAGGTTGTGGAGCTGGGAAGTGACACGAGCTGCCTGCCTTTCCCACACAGAGAGATGCGGCTGCAGGCAGACACGGTAAGCCACAGTCAGGGGCCCAGAGGTGAGAGAAACTAGCAAGAAGTATATTCTGCAGAATGAAAGTTCTCTGGGCTGGGCCCAGGTTCAGATCTTCCGACTTGGCAGCTGTGTGACCTCAGGGTCTCTGACCCTCCTGTGCACAATGGAACGGTGTTCTTCTAGAAATCAAGTGAGAGATGCTTCCCGGTGTTCTTCTAGAAATCAAGTGAGAGAAGGTACATAAGGGAATGGGCTGCATGAACTGTAGAGAGCTGGGCAAACGTCACCTCGTGTGACTGTCACCATGCTTGCCATTCTCAGGGGCGTCCCGTAGGGCTGGCCTACCAAGCAGGGGAAGTGACTCCTTTAGGCTCCCCCTGCTGCAAAGACAGGCCTCAGCCCAGGGGGGATCTGGGGTCTCAGGCACCATTCCACAAATACTCATGGGAAATCTGAAGAATGGAAAGTCTCAGCCACAGGCACCCACTGTGTGTGAGATGGAGGACAGAGATATGGTGGCAAGTGGGGACACCGGGCCAGGCTGTATGGGGGCTGTAACCCAGGCCTGTGGCAGAAAGGCTACTGGGTCAGGTACCAACTCACCTCGGCCCTCGGGGAACGCGACCTAAGCGAGTTCCTTCTAAGTCTTGGTTCCCACATCTGCAAGTAGGCAAAGACCCCCACCCTATGGGGTGTTTGGGGGCCAGTGCGACGGGACACATCGGGTATGGTCTCTGCCATGTGTAGGTGCTACGGACAGAGGGACCAGCAGGGCGTGGCTGGAGGACGTGCTGCCTGCTCAGGGGTTCTGAGCCAAGTGGGACTTTGTGGCCTAGTGCTAAATCACTCTCCTGTCCTCCTGTCCACACCCAGCATCCATTCTGCATCCCAGACAGTCAGACTGATGACCCTTCTAGTGACACGGGGGAACCGAAGTGACCCCACAAAGGACTGCTTTTTACGTTCCCTTACCTGCCTTGACCCATGCGAGCACCTGCACGCCCGCCTTATACCTGCTTCATCCTTGTAAGGATCAAGGAGCGAATGATTTCTTTGGAATCTTCCAGTGCAGGAGATACCATCCAAGGACTGCCTGGGCAAGAATGACCAGGCAAGGCTGCCTTGTGCATATCCTAGACACTGACACCAGACATCTCAATGTCAAGACCCCCAGGCGCCGAGGAATAAGTGACTTATGGAGGGCACCTAGACCCCGTCCTTGCTCTGACCAGTTCCTAGATGCTGAGAGGGCATGGACATCAGACCACAATCCTCAAAAACCACAGATCCTAAGCAAAGAAGAGACTCATTCTCTTTTTCCTTTCTGAGTCTCCCAGATGCTCCGTCTGTACCCTCCCTCTCTCTGTGTCTTCAATAAACTCAGTTCTCACTTCCTCTTGGCTCACATTCCACTTCTATCCTGCATGAAGCCAAGGACCACCCCAGGGGACCACCCCTCCTCTGTCCTCAGACCCAGCCAGATTATATCACTAACCAAGGCCTCAAACAAGTTCTCAGAATCACAGATACTCTAAGAGGAGGGAGGGGGAGGGTCGAGCATCAGAACTGAGGGACTCCAGTCCCCCCTGCAAATCATTGGCTCCCAGACTGACCCCTGTGAGCCCGGTCCCCACATCCTGTGGCCACCTCCCAGAGTCATGAGTGGCAGAGAGGCTGGGCAAGTACCTAGAAGAACACGGTGCCTTTCTCTGCTCCATGTCACTTTCCTGTTCTTGGGTTTTCAAATGAAATTCAGGCTTCGTTTGGCTCAAAGCCAAAGGCTCCCAACTACAATTACTTGGGGATGAATTGGTCCAAGTGGTAATCTCTGCCGAGGAGATGAGGCCCGTGGGGGAGGCCTAAAGCAGCTGGGGAGGGAGAGCAGGCACCTGATGCTTCTGAACCCCTAGCTGCAGAAATGACCTCTGCAGCCAACAGCACTGGGGCATAGTGGGGATTTTTCTGCGTCCCCCGGCCACAGGGAGTGGGGATGATGTTAATCTCGGGGTGGACAGAGCAGGGAGAAGTGCAGGGAAGGGAAAGGGCTAAAGTCCAGGTATCCAGCCCCAGGCAGGGATTGTGCTGAGCAGCGCGGCCCTCTGGGTAACGAGGAGGGAGCACAACAGTGGATGACCCAGGTCCTGGGGACTTGGCCAACTTCATGTGCAGATACTTGGGCTGCGTTTTCATGGGAGGTGACAAGGGGAAGAAGAGCCTCCCATTTCTACAGAGCTCTGTGGTTTTCCCAAAATTCTCTTGCATCCTGGAGAATACGGGCTTTGGAGCTGGTCAGCTCGGGGTCAAACCTTATCTCTCCTGTCCCATTTTGCAAGGTTTCTGTGAGCTGAATCCCCAAGATGGAGAAGGAAGCGAGGCCCAGGGGTGGAAGAGGACTTGCTCAAGATCACAGCAGGTATGGTGTGGGGATAAGACCCAGGTTTTCTGACTCTGTGCCCAGGGCTCTGCCTTCTCCCCACACTTCTCAGCCCTTCGGCTAAAGCCAAGGCAGCTTGCCTGGGGCCTGAGGCCTTGCACTCAGGGCATGTGACCAGCAGTGGCTGCCCATGTCCCGTTGCCACTGGAGACCTGAAGTGGTGTCTGGCTGGTGGCTGGCTCAGGAGAGGAGCAGAGGGGTGGCGGTGGGGGGGACAAGAGGCGGCCACAGGTGGAAATCATGAAACAACGGTCTTGGCTTCCTCCATCCTGAAAACCAACACCTGCAAAAACCAGTCCAGCAGCTCTACAAGCCCTGGCTGAGCCCAGAGCCTGTTGGGGGCTGTGCGAGGAGCTGCGTGGTTGGTGTCAAGAGACTAGTCATCGTCTTTAGAGAATTTACTATCAACTGTGGGAGCCAGTGGGGCTCACCTGGGCAGCAGAACAGAAGCATCAGATAGAAGAGAAGGAAGGGCCAGCAGGTGGCCCCGTGGAGGTTGGGTGGCCCCAGGTGGCCCCAGGCAAATCCCCTTGAACTCCTGTTTCCTCACTGGGGAAATGAGGGAGCGAGATCAGATGTTCTCCGAAGTCTTCTCACACCTGAATGGTCGAGGGGCCTCCAAGGTCAACTTACCTCTTCTCCCGTCAGGTAGAAGGCGGAGAGGAGGCCTCCGATATACCGGATGTTCACCTCAAACAGGGATGCTTCTCCACTCTGCAAGGCAGTGGGAGAGAGAAGGGGCGGGGAGCACTTGTGAGATGCCTGCTGGGCTCCAGAGGACAGCCAGGCCCTTGAGACAGGCCACTCTGGCCCCAGCCCCCGACACCGCTGGCTTGGCCACCGTTGTGCTGGGCTCCGAGGCCTCACCTGACAGTTGAGGCTGTGCTGGGAGGTGGTTTTCAGAGAAGTTGAGAGGGATCAGCACCCACAGGGCAGGCCACTACAGCACGTGGACAGCATTACGAATAAATGCTGGGTTTGGCTTCCTTCCCTAGCCTTCGCCCGAGGCCGCCAGAGCAAAGTTAGCCCTGGCGGCTCTCCAAGAGGCTCGAGAGGGTGGTGGGAGCTGCTGGCTAACGCCTAGCCTGAAGGGAGGCAAGTTCTTTAACCCAGCCACCCCCTTCCTGAGGGACTGTCCTACCTTAGCAGGGCCAGGGGAAGGTTCTCTGAGGAGGTTCTGGGGCAGACAGGGCCAAGCTGAGGCTGAGAGGCTAGAGTGCCAGGCAGACACCTGCTGGTAAGCAGACTTCTCAGCCTCTGATCTGCAGCCCGAGGGCATGTCCACACTTGGCTTAATCCGTGTTTTCTTTCTTGGGTCTGGGCTGCCAATCAGGGATGTTGGGGCATCATGCCAAGGACCAGCTCTAGGTTAAAATCCCACCTCAGCCTCTGACTTGGCTTTGGGCTGTCAGGCAAGAGATGTCACTTTTCTCTGCTCAGGGTTCATTCATCCTAAGGCAGGTTGCTCTGAGGGGTACGGGAGGACGCCCACCTGATGCCCTGTGTGGCTTCCCAGAGGTACCCGCTATGACCTCCCCTGTGCCCAGTGCTCCCCACATCACAGTCTTACTGCTGACCACACACAGTGACCATCCCTTCATGGGGGAGAGCTTTCCATTGAAAGAGCACCGCGAAGCCATTCTCTCTTTCAGCATCGCTTCCGTTTTCCAGATGAGAAAGTCAAGGCTCAGAGAAGGGATGTGACCCCATCTTGCCTTTTTCTGAGAGCCCTCCCTAACCTGCACCAGCCTGCTGGAAATGTCTCCTGGCTCCCTGGACCTGCCAGCAGCTGGCACCCTAGGTAGCTGCCGGATGCCCATTCTCTCTCCCCCATCCACCAGGGGCCACGTGCGCCCAGGAAGATTCCCCTTCCTTCTCCCGCCTCGGCCTTTCTCCCATTTAGAATGGTAGGAAATGGGAGGATTCTAAGCTTCCTCACACAGACTAGCAGAGGCATCACATGCCTCAAAATGATGGTAATAATGAGGAGGAGGAGGACACCACCCTACCTCCATGTCAGACTTGACAGTGTAATTAACCCTCCACTGTAGTTAACCTCACAACAAGCCTGTGAATCATTGTCATTGTCACGGTCATCCCGATGGCTCCCCATCCTCTCACCTACCTCTAGAGGGCAGCAGAGGATGGGGCGGGGCTCCAGGTTAGAGCCGCTCTGAGCAGATGAGCCACTTCTCCCCTCCAGAGTCACTTCCCCCATTTGCTGCTGTTCTGTGCGACAGATTCAGCCCTAGAAGGGACTTCCTGGGGACCTGGCACCCCGGGCAAGGGAGGGAGGGGTTGTTGGCTATCTTCCCTCCCAGAGGAGAACAGGCTGGTAAATACGCATGGGCTGGCCAGCGCTAGAGGTGTGCCCCACCTTGAGGCTGGTCTTAGGAGAGGACAAAGCAGACAGTGCACAGAGCCCCACTTCCAGCACTGCTCTGCTGGGCAGCTTGGGGCCAGGGTTTCTGGGTCTCCGAAGTGATAGGATGGAGCTGGCCCCTGACTTTCCAGGTGCCTTTTGGCTCTAACACCCCAAAGGTCTCTGACTCACCACATTCAGGTGGAAGTTCTCTTCTACCCAGGCCTTGGCCTCCTGGAACTCCTCCTGCAGCTCCATGAGGTAGAGGGTGTCAAGGGAGTCAATGATGGTTGCCCCACTGAGGCCTCCTGTAGGCACAGAGATCGAAGGCATGACTCAGGCTCGTTCCTACCCTTTTCATCCCCAGCCACACAAGCCCCCATTCCCCGGCCCCCTCTAAGTGCCTGGGCAGGCTCCAAGGCCAAGGCTGGCCCAGGCATGACCCAGAGAGACTCCACCAGTCTTCGAAGCAGGGGTCCAGGAGCAAGTGTGCCCCCTTCCGCCCACCCCAGCGTGCTTTCTGGGCAGTGGACCATGGGCAGCAGGCTGGGACACCAAGTTCACAGGCCAAACCGCTCCCCAGACCTTCATCTACAAGTATCTGTCCACAAGTCAACCATCAGTACCGGCCAGGCGCCCACCACTTTTCTGTGACATGGGGGAGACGGTGAACTGGCATTGGGTTTACAGGATCTTAACAAACAAGCCAGTCCTCTGACTTTTCAATGCCATTCTTTATTTTATTCTAAGACCAAAAAAAAATAAATAAATAAAAAGATGTTCACAAATATTTATCCAGGGAGTTATTTACTGCAGTACTATATACAATGGGAAGAGTTGGGGAAAAGCTCCAAATCCAATAATAGGGGATTAGTTATATAAATTGTGGCTCAAACATAAAATAGGACATGATGCAGCCATTCCTGCAGGTGAGGCAGACCCGCGTTTACTGGGGAAATATCCATGGGATCTGTTAAGTTAAAAAATGTAGGTTGCAGGAGCGCCTGGGTGGTTCAGTCGTTAAGTGGCTGCCTTTGGCTTAGGTCATGATCCTGGGGTCCTGGGATCAAGTCCCGCATCCAGGCTGCCAGCTTGGCAGGGGGCCTGCTTCTCCCTCTGACCTTCCCCCTGCTTGTGTTCCCTCTCTCACTGTGTCTCTCTCTGCCAAATAAATAAATAAAATATTTTTTTTTAAATGTAGGTTGTAAAAAAAAAAAAAAAGAAGAAGAAGAAAAGCCCAGTATAATTTCTTTGTTGTATGCTGAATGTGGTGAGCTCGCACAGAACTAAGTCTGGCAGCATGTGATTCAATGGTTACCTCCAAGTGCTGGGATTACAGGTGCTCTTTTATTTCTTCAGCTCATGGATTATTTTTACAATCAGAAATGTATTTCCATTTGAGAAAAAAACAGTTTGGGCAAAGAAACCAAACAAATGCACAAAGCAAAGATTCTGTGGCCGCTCTAGGACAGGGAGTACAAAAAGCACAAGCTGTGAGACCTGGCCCCAGCCACTGGGCCTTAGACTCTTGTCCTGGGAGTAAAGGCTGAGATAATGGTGCAAAATATCATAGCTTTCCACACCACGGACTGGGCAGGAGAGTGAAAAGGAAGACCTCCCCATGTGGCACAACCAGAGCTTGACTGCAGAGTATTGTGAAGGAGGAAAAGGAGGGAGAAGGAGAGATGCCTGGGGCCATCCGGAGGGCTTCCTGGAAGAGGTAGCTGCTTCCCATCAACTCCTTAAAACTACAGTTAGGAGTAATTTCCTTTAGAGACCAGCATGCAGCTTAAGAGGTCTGACTGTTCCTTCGGTGTCCTCCTTGCAGAGGCTCAAAAGCAGTGAGAACCACAGGCTCCATCTTTCCCCAGGGCGCTGAGCCCCTCTAGAGTCTGAAGCCTGAGCCCGGGCTTTGCAAGCACACCCGCATTCAGAGTTAGCATCGTATCTCCTTAATTAGCACTTCCCTAACTGCTTGCTTGTGTTGACTTTGCAGGCAGAGACTCCTGAAACTCAAACCCCCACCTCTCTGGGCCAGGCAAGGTCTCATAAAGGGCACGGCCTGGAAAAGGATGGGAGGGAGATCAGGAGACCCTGGGAGAAGGATAAGCCTGGAGGTTTCAGAATCCACTTCCGGAAGCAGGGTCTTCCCAATCCAGAGTCAGGCATCCCAGGGCGGTTTCAGTATTGGGGTAGAAGTGAATTTCCAGAACATCCTCCGACACTAAGGATTGGTAGGAAAACATCCAAAGCCAAACAAAGTCGATCTTCCCTGGTCTGTGCTGGCTGCTTCCCCTGCGGGTGCCAAAGATCAAACACAGGAACGCTTTTACGGTGAGGTAGAGGTGTGAGGCCTGGGAACACTGACATACCATGGATGCTGAGATGCGCCCGGCCACAGAGTGCCCGCCTGGCGTCCATCCTCTTGGCTCTGAAGCTTATACCACAGGGCCTCACACCTGATTTTTTAGGGATTTTTGAAGGCCCCACTGCCCTGTCCCTAAATTTCACAGAGGATCCCCAGAGGGGGTTGGGACATGCCTGGGATTAGACCAAAGGAGAAGAACCCAAGCTCTCTTGTTTCCCTGTGAAAACAGTCAGATCTGATTGCTAATTGTGCCCCAGCCCCCAAAGGGGCAGGAGGCTGCTGTGACCTGAGAAGGATTGAAGAGAAGCCCAAGGCCAAGGATGGCATGGCCCAGAGTATCTGATTTCTAAATCCTGCCCTGTGCTGCCTGGTGTTTTCACCCCATGGGCCCTCCTTCCATGGGCTGAGCCTGAGCCCGAAGGCCCGAGGGCCTAGGCTGGGGAAGGAAGGCAGCCAGGGCTCCTGGTGACCCGTTCTTCTTCCCAAGTGGTCCGGGGCCAGCGGCTGAGAAGGCAGATCACTGAGGGATTTACTGGCAGGGTTCCACTCTGCTCTCAGGTTCCTGCCTCTTCCCTCTGATGATCTCTCACCCCGGCCCACACCTACATGTAGCTGGGCTGCGGGCCAGCGAGGCACTTATTGGAAAGCCTTTCATCCCAGGCCAGAGGTTACCCAGCGGCCAGGCTGGGCAAGAAAGAAGGCCCAGTCCTAAATTCAACTCTATTCATACCTGCAGCCGGCCTGGGTCGGCTCCCCGGGGGGGAGAACACACACCCCTATTCAGTGAACAGGCACAGGGTTTCTATGCACAGAGCCAAAAGGGGACAAAAGTCAGGCAGCTGGCTTGGAAGCTCCACTAGGCTCGGCCCTGAGGCAGGTTCAGGTTGGCTCACTCTCCCACCTCCAGCTCTGAACCCCTGCTGTGCACAAAGGATTGCCCCAGCCCCTGGCCCCTGCCTGCCAGGCAGGAGGTGGGTTAAAAGAAAACAACCCTGGGTTCAAACCCCAGCTTGGGCCAGCAACACACCTGCTCTGACTGTCAAAGTTCTCATCTGTCAAGTGAGAGAAGACCACCATGTTAGATACTGGGGAGCCACTGCAGGTTCCTGAGCTGGGATAAATGCCGCACACGGGTGCCGGCCTTTCTGATACAGACACCTGTTCATGCCTGGCACAGAATAAGCGCTCAGTCAATCAGTTCATTGTTCTTATTCCTGGTGTCCTGTAGCTTCTCTTGAAACACTGGCCCTTTCAGGAAGCTGTGGGTTCAAATTCTGGTTCCATCACATACCAGCTGTGCGCCAAGGCAAGTCACCGTAACTTTCTGAGTCTCACGTTGCTTCGTCTTCAAAATGGGGATGACAGTGGGACCTACTTCCTAAGGCCGCAGGGAGCCCTAAATGGGGGGGGGGGGGTGGACAGAAAGGAGCTGGTGCCGGGCTGGGTACGTGTGAGCTTATTCCCCCAATCGCGTGGCCCTTCTTCCCCCACACTGGCCCTGAGCAGCCCCTCCACAAAGTCTTCGGGGGTCACCCAGGCCTTGGGGTGCTCTTGCATCACTGGTGCCTCCTGGGCCTAAGGGCCGTGTGGCATGACGGCTGCTTGCAAAACCTTTGGCCCAAATGAAAGGAAAAGTGTCGCCTGGGTCCCACCTGTGTCTGCCGAGGAAGCCAGTAACACCCCGATCTGGTTCTGCACCTGGCCTCTCAAAAGGTCTTCCTACCTCCAGGACCCCTGCACCCTAACACCACATCCAACTCCCTCCTCAGCTCAGCAGCTGCAACAGCTTCCGAGTACCTGTGCGATAAGGCAGGGAGGCGTGAGGCTTCTGGGGCTGATGCTAAAGGGCCTGGCTGATCTCAGCTCCCATCCAGCTGTGCTTCCTGGACATGAGCCACACCCTCCAGCCTCCACACCTTTGCACGCGTGCTCTCCTTCGCCAAGGCAGCTGTTCTGTGCAGCTGGGCATACTCAAAGCCCGTGTGTCCTCAAAGGCCCACCTCCCCCTGGCAGCGTTCCCTGATTCCACCCAGCTAACCCCCTCCTGCTGAGGGAGCTCCCTATCATGTGCGCGCCACGCCTGCCCCGCCAGCACTGTGGCCTTGCTCACCTTCTAACTAACCACGAGCTCCTTGAGCTCAAGGGTCCCCACTGCCTCTCTGCCCCTCTTCAGCACCTTATCTCCAAGCAGCCCCAAAGGCCAGAGCCCCCAGCTCAAGTGGGCCACTTTATAGCCCTGCCTTCTGTGACTCTTTGCAGACTGCTAGCAACTGCCCCCCCCACCTTCTCCTGGGCAACCTAGAGCCTACCTGGTGCCCTCCCCGACCCTCCTCTCCTGAGAAATCTTCACCAGCCCTTCCAAGCCCTCACTGTGGGCCCCTATTCTGTGCACCCCATCTCCAGAACAAGGGCTGCCTCCCTGTCCTCACATCACAGAGGAACTGTCGATCTGTCCGTCCGGAAGAGCAGGGCTCTGGTCTGCGTCAGACTTGTCTCCAGGCTCCAGCAACAGCTCCTAGTGAAAGTGGGCAGAGAGTGATGCCTGGGTGGCTCAGTCATTT
Organism: Mustela nivalis; assembly: GCF_964662115.1. Classification (NCBI taxonomy): domain Eukaryota; kingdom Metazoa; phylum Chordata; class Mammalia; order Carnivora; family Mustelidae; genus Mustela; species Mustela nivalis. The sequence goes on along the minus strand of NC_139029.1, from coordinate 17,922,832 downwards.
GAGTGTCTGCTTTCGGCTCAGGTCATCATCACAGGGTCCTGGGATCGAGCCCCGCATTGGGCTCCCTGCTCGCTGGGAAGCCTGCTTCTCACCTCTCCCTCTCCCACTGCTTGTGTTCCCTTTTTCACTGTGTGTCTCTATCTCTCTCTGTCAAATAAATAAAATCTTTAAAAAGAAAAAAAGAAACTGGGCGGAGGAAAGGCTGGGAGCAGGCTGGTCCGTCCCTGACAGGTGCACATACTCTCCCCGGTGCTGGGCCTGTTCAGAGCTGACCTTGGCTCTCAGGACAACACTCTTCCTCTTGCCTTTCCTTCTAACCCTGTGACTGGGCCTGCCCAGTGCCCTCTGTGGGTCCCTCCTCTTCTCCAGACCTCTACGGACGGGGTCCGTGGTTGGGCCTTTTCTCTTCTCTGCCCACCCTCATTCTTTTAAGGACTCAGTACCACCCGGCATGCTGGGGACTCCCGGATGTCCACTCCCAGCCAGGACCTGGCCTCAAGCCCCAGCTTCCCCTAACCAGTAGTCCCCAGTCCTATCACCACCGGGAGGTCATAGACCTCCTGCTCCTCCACATCTGTTCCTCGACCACAGTGATCAAGGCCAAGCCCCTCCTTCCAGGAGCTGAGCCCCAGCCCTTGACTCCACTCCGCACTCCTCTTCCCCTCGTCCCAACCCACGGCGAATCCTGGTGACTCTCATCACAAGATTTCCAGACTCCACGCACTTCTCACCTCCTCTGTGCTCCCACCTTGGTCCAGCCACCTTCTTCTCTCCTGGGTTTATTCCAAGAGATGCCTCGCTGGCCCCTGGGCTTCTCCCCTTTCTCTGCACACCCTCCACACCTCCATCTGTCTGTCCTCAACACGGCAGCCAGAAGGACCTGTTGAAAATGCCGGTCCCAGCATGCTGCTCCCCTTCTCAAAATCCTTCCATGGCTCCCATCAGACTCGGAGGCCCTGGGATCTGGCCCTGGCTTCCTCTTGGCCTCACCTCCCTCTCCCTCTCCCACTTCTCTTGCTCTGCCCTTGCTGCCTGCTGCTCCTGGAGGCCTCCGAGCCTGCTCTGTGTCAGGCCTTGGCAGTTCCCGTCACTCTGCCACAACAGCACCCCCGTCGCATCTCCCTCACCTCCTCATTCTCCTCAGCACCTTCATCCCAGGGACGTTACATGTGGATCTGGGTCCTTGTTACTGTCTTCTCCTAAGAGAGCACAGGCCTCTGGAGGGGAGAGCCCTATTTTGTTCACTGCTGTCCTCCACTGCCTAGAATACTTCGCAGCATTTGCAAGTAAAGGGCCCCTCACCCTGGGTGGGGAGGGTCCGGAGCGGGGCTGTGGCTCAGTCCCATTTCTCAGTTCCTGGCTACAGTCTGGCACCCAGAAGTGTTAAAGGTAAACGTGGTGGTTTGAACAGACCAAGCCCACCATGCAGGCATCTGTGGGGACCACGCCCAGGGCAGGCAAACTGCCTATTCCAGGGGCTGGAGCCAGCAATCAGGGGAGGCCCTGCCACCAGGCTGAGGCCAGGTCAGCCAGGGTGGCTAAGTGGGTGTGTACCATCATCCTGTGGGAAGCTGTTCGTCGTGTGTGGCTCTGTTTCCACGAGGGACTGCCCCCCCACTCCCACCCCGCTCCTGTCACCTCCTCCCCCTGGGGCTGCCTGGGCAGGAGCCCTGCCCTGCTAGACTGAGGTTTGTACCCCCTGTCCCGACTCTGCCGTATTAATGGCGGTGAGGTTTTTACGGGACGCTACACTAGCAAAGAGAAACGGGTCAGGCTGGACAACATAAACTGCAGGAAGAACATTCAGAAGGAAAAAAAAAAATCACCCAGAGCATAGCCTATTACTGGAGCATCCCCAGAGCCATACTCTAACGGCTGCGTTTAATTTGATGACATAATCCTCAGAGACTGCTCTTAATCTGTAAAGAAACAACACAACTGTTTTCTTTCTCAGCTTCCAAAGAAACCAGTGTGGCTTTGGGGCAGGTCTTATTTCCCAAACAGGGCTGCCACAGTGCACCCCACCCCAGGAGAGGGACTCTGCCACCGCTCCTCTCTGTGAACCTGGGTGGGCCTTTGTGACTACAGGTTTATTTATTGATAAAGGGCAGGAGTATACACCAGAATATGCCAGAATAAACCAGAAGGGATGATGTGCTAGTTTCTAGATCCAGACCTTAAGCAAAGGGCAGTTTTCACTTCCTGTCTTTCGGAACGCTGGCGCTTGGAACCAGCCACCATACGGGGAGGAAGCACAAAGGTAGCCCATAAGGAGAGAACACATGGAGAGGCCACGTGTATGTTTTCTGACCACAGCCCCTTCTGAGCTCCCCGCCGACAGCCAGCGTCAGTTCCACACATGGGAATTGAAAAGCTTCCAGATGGCTCCAGCCGTCAGGTTCCCCTTCAGGCCTTTCCAGCTGAGGGTGGTAAAGCGATAAGCTGTCCCTCTTGTGCCCTTTCTGAATTCCCGACCCACCGAGTCTCTGAGCATAATAAAATAATTGTTTAAAGCCACTGAGTTTTGGAGTGATTTGTTATGCAGGAGAAGCAACTGGAATGTTCTGTCATGTGGGTTTCTGGATTGATTAAAGCGATATCCCCACTACCCCAAAGGGCACTGTGTAAAACCACACTGTCTTGTATGGCAAGGTCTTCCGGCCGCATGAAATCCTTTCAGGGATTAGGACCTCTGCCCTCTGTCAGGTCTGGGGCGGGGCTTTTTTCCCTCCAGTAATAATATTTTTCTTGACTCTTCCCATGATGGCTATTTTCTGATCACATCAAGTTGCATCCAGAGGATGTGTGTTTCCAGGCAAAGGTTTCCTGGAGCCTCTGGAAGGACTAAAGATATATTTTTAGGAACTATTCCTGGCACTTGACAGAATGTTCTTACTAGAGGTGAATCGATAGAAGATGGTCAGATCTGATGATGTTCCTGCCCTTTATCAAGGCTTCAATCACATTCAAAGTCCCCGGGGCACCGTGGGCAGGTGCCTGTGGTCCAGGCCTTGGCAGCCTCTGCCTCCACTCCGCTGCTCTCTGTGCGGTGGTGCTCTGTAGGGGGGCTGCTGACATGGGTCCCTAGGCCTGGGATACCTTCTTTTTCCGAGTTGGCTTGGGGAACACCTACTCTTTGTCCTGGCCTGAGCTCGAGCATTGAGCCTTCACTCAAGAATTCTTGAGCCAGCCAGCAGATCCTCCCGGGGACGACTCCCTCCTGGGCCAGGCTGCCTTGCTCCACTGCAGGCCTCTTGGTCACAACACTGTCCCCACCACACCACATGCGCTTGTGAACCCCAGGGGCGGCGGCTGGATCCGACTCTTCCCAGTGGCCCAGCATCCACCCCCAGGCCAGGCACAGGGAAGGTGAGAACGGAAGGCTGCTGAATGAACGAACGGCTCGTGGAAATGAGGACGGTGCTTTCTTGGAGCTCCCCAGGCTCTTGACAAGGCTTCTTGGCCTTGGAGAAAACACTCTGCGCAGCAGCGGCCAGCTATCCAAGGGAAACAGTTACCAGGACAGAATGGGTTGCCGCAGACGGCACGGCTGGTGGAACTAATGGCTTCCTCCAGCCTTCCCAGACAGATGCCACGCTTTGCTGCCACAGCCAGCCGGGGAATGTTTGCTGTGGCCGGCAGCCGAATGAGGGTCAGGGCGCCCAACAACCAGATCCGGTTCACTGAAGTGGTCTGCCGGACAGGGCCCCTCATGGGGAAACAGGGCCTGTTTTAAAAATGTTACTGTTGTATTTGGTTGTTTTTCAGTCAGACCTGAGGGTGCCGTCTGACTGGGAAATGTGCATTTTTAAAATGCCCTTTCGAAGAAGCTGGGGTTCAAATTCCAAACTGCTTTTTATCTCAGAACAGCTCTGAGAGAAGAAAAGGCAGATGGAGTCTGGGACGCCGCAGTGGTATCTCCAAAGTCACACAACGGCTTAGCAGCGCAGGGCAGAGCTGTAAGCAGACATCACCTTCCAGACCATGCGATCCTGTCGGCTTGGTTCTAATCCTCGTTTAGTCCCTTCCCAGCTGTGGGATGTTGGGCAACCGGCTTGACCTCAGAAAAATGGGGTAATAAGGTCTTCTTTTTAGGAAGGTGTGGCCGATTCCGACAAAGGTATACAAAGAGCATTGAGCAGGTATTCAACACCAGAGAACAGGCTATACCCAGCACACTCCACCTTAGGTGCTCGATGAAGGGGCCTGTTATCATAAGGCTCAGTTCCTGCAGAGCAAGCCACAGCAGGGCTGGCAAAGCTAGGACTCCTGGCAGATCCTTGGCCTCCCTGGCCCCGCAGGAAAGAATAGCACAGCTTTCATGCCAGGCAGGCAGGAGGCACGAGCTCTCGGGAGGGCAGGATGGGGCTGGGCAGGCACTGTGGCATTCTCAACATAGTTGAGGGGGAAAGAAAAGCCAGTCTTCTGCTGCTCACCCCAAGACATATTAAAGTCCAGCTGCAGCCTGGGCAGCTCCTGAGTCCGTCCATATACTGGCTTCTACCTGGCTTTTACCTGCAAGTTAGGGGATTGCTCAGTACCCTCCCTCTACCTCCAGGGGAGAAGCAGACACCTCCGGGCCATCAACTTTGGTTGTGTCCATGTAATCTGCTCTGGCTTCATGGTGGGTGGGGAATTAACTGTGCCCTTGATTTCAGGCTTGATTGCGAGCCTTGCCCATGGGATTCGTGGACATGACTTGAATGGAAGTTTGAACGAAGCCTGCCTGGTTGGGCTTGTCCTCCTGTGCTCCCACCTTTCACTGTGAGAAGAACGAATCTCAAACAGCCACTGGTCCAAGACAGGGGGAGCGGACTGAACCCAGCTGAGCACAGCCTAGATAAACTCCAGCCTACTTGCAACCACACGAATAAGAAAGAAATGCTCATTGTTGTCTATCACTTGTTGTGCAATAATGTGTTCCACAGCATTATTTTGGAAGAGGCTGACTGATACAATACCCTTTCGGCCTTGTTTCTTTCAAGTCTTTTATGTTCTCCACACTCCAACCTGACTACTGATTCTCTGGTCCCCTCTTTCGAGGCTTCCAGCCCATTACTCAAGCTATTGCCTCTGCTTGGAATGCCCTCCTCTCACCCCAAATGTCTCTACACCTCTCCCAATCCAATGGCTACTCACAGTCCAAGAGAAAGCTGCTGCTTCCATGAAAACATCCCAGATTCCCCCACCTGAACCTGAGGTCTTCCTCCTCTGAACTTTTTTCATAGAAGATTTTCTTTCCACTTTCTATATGATAATCTGTGTCATCTGTGTCCTTTTCTCAAGTCCATCATGGCGAGTGAGTGTCTTTGGAGCTGAATGGAAGTCTGGTTAATCTAGGCTCGAACATGCCGTGCAGAGGCAATGCATCTCCCGGATTTGCTGAGTGAAGAAATGGCTGCCATCCTCCCACTACCTCGTTCCCAAGCCTCCCTGACAGCCAGCGCCCCTTGCCAGCGGCTGTTCCTGCGCAATGTGAGGTGCTGGGGGACAGAGACCAACCCCATGAGTCCTGACCAAGGCTGGCACTCCGTAAAGGTTTGCTTGTGGAATGTGGCGTTCTCCTCCACGTCAACCACCAACCCCATCCTCGGCAGAGGTTAACAGAAGTAACCGCAGCGAGCCTGGCCGAGCGCTGGCTTCGCGCTCTAGGTCTCACACACAGCTTTTTTTAAACCTTGTGACAACTCTGTTATTGTCCCTCCTTTAGAGATGAACACTGAGGCTACAAGGAATTAAGTCACTTGCTCAAGATTTATATTTTCACCCCAAGACACTTCTCTGAGAGCTCAGGACGTACCCGTGCTGAAGCATGATGGGGAGTGGACAGTCCCGGTCCCCGCCCTCAACAAGCTGCAGGTCTGGTGGGGGGAAGAATGACACCAACCAGATGTCACCCAGACCACATCTAGGTACAAAGTAATGTCTGTGATAAAGGAAGAGAGAGAAGGACCTGAGGCCAGGGGAGGGGCGGCATCTGAACTGAGGCCTGAAGGAAGCACAGGACAAAAGGCGGGTGGGGGCGAGCCAGGCCGAATGCATGGCCCAGAGATCAGCCGGACGTGCGGGCAGTCTTGACACGTTTGTGGAGCAGAGCAGAGGTCGCTCGCTGTGAGGAAGATGTGGGAGCGTGGGGGTGGGGCCGGGCCACACAGCCCTGGGGACACAGGGAGAGGCCTGGACGGCTTAGGGGCCTAACCCTCTGGCTGCTAGGTGGGAAGGGGTCCCAGAGGGGACTCCATGTGGCATAACAGGGAGCTATCCCTCTTGGTTGGCGAGTGCCCACTAGTCATTTATGGGGGGGCAGGAGAGTGGCAGGGAGCCCCCGGGCCTGTGCTCTGAGACTGTCTGAGAGCCACTGGTGGTGCCCCCTCGAGCGGGGAGGCAGCTGTTCACCAGTCCAGGAACAAGAAGAATTCACCCCGAGTGCAGGGTAACGTCAGCTGGTTGCCTCACCTCAGCCCCAGCAGGGGAGCCTCTAGCTGTCCTCCCAGGTCCACAGGCACGGGTCACAACGGCCTCTTGGATATATGTCGTGGCCACACACAGCTATGCATTGATTGTGGTGAACACAGCCTGCGGACCAGAGCCAAGAGACACAGATGCAAGGCTCTGATAACAAGATGAGTGATGATTTTTGGAAAGGAGAAAAGAAAGGAAATCAAAGAGGCCCTATTCACCCCCAAGAAACAGACAGATGGCAGAGGCTGTGCTGGGAGAGCCTGGTACAGAGCTATGGCCCAGGATCCTGCCACTTGCTGGGATGGCCAAGCTGCAGGGAACCGGCAAAAGAAAGGGGTGAGCCTGGAGCCGCACTTACTAGCTGCCTCGGTTTTCTCATCTGTACTCTACCTTCCAGAACCATCCCGGGGGCAGCGGTCACAGTGTGTGTGCAACACTGGATGCACAACTGCCCACAGGGGCCCCCCGCAGACACAAAGCCACAACTGGCAGCCTGTGTGGGCGTGGCAGAGCCCCCGGGCAGCACCTCTTGTAAGCTTCCAGCAACTCTATGGGGAGGGCACGATTCACGTCCCTGTTCCACAGATGGGGAAACTGATGCGTGGGGTGGTCATGAACATTTCCCGAGGTCGATGAAGTGTGCATTCAGGATCTAACTCAGGCCGTCTGCTCCGGAGACTCTGCCTTTCCTTGCTGTGCCACCCCCGGCTAGACTCAGAGGGTCTGAGAGGATCCCAGGGGGCTGCTCACAGCCCAAGACTCCCAAGTCCCCTCCTTGCCTGTGAGCTGGGGCAATGCCCCTGGGGTAAAGGCACTGTCTGTGTGCCAAGAGCTGGGGGCCTCCCCCTGCAAGAGCCCTGCTATGACACACAGACCAGCCTGGCCCCCTCTTCCTCCATGAAGCCTTCTCAGATCCCCTCTAGGGACTATGCTTCCTCCCTGCTCCGTTTTGGGTCCCACTGCTAATCACTTGGCTCAGGCGGGCTCACGGAAGGATCTGGTCTGTCTCTCAGACAGGCCAAAGCCCCAGAAGCTAGAGATCCTGACCATATTCTTCTTTACAGTCATCAAAGAGCCTAGCATAACGCTGGGCACTCAGGAGGTACTGAGTTAACCTGGAGAGATGAGAAGGAGCCAGAGCAGGCACAACCACAAGACAGACCAGGGGGTCCTCGCCGTTTATGGGCCTACCTGATTCACTCCCAGCATCCAGAGAAGAGGAGGTCACCGACTCACCCCACTCTACTGACCAGGGACCTCCCCTTTCTTTGGTCCATAGGCTCCTGCTAGAATCTAATAGAAGCCACACTACCCCCTCTCCTTAATTGAAGATACTTGTACACATTTTACAGAGAAAGTAATGCAGGCATCCCCCTGCCAGACTTACTTGTGTTAACCACCTAACTGAGGTGAGGGGGACAGATTTTTGTTTCCTACAAAGGATGGGGTGAGGAAATTATTTTGGAGTCAGGCAGGGATCGGAGTCAAACCTCACTGTGGCTATTCCTACCTGTCTGACCTCTGGTTAGCTACTTCACCCACGGGAGCCTCAGCTTCCTCATCTATGAAATGGGGATAATGTCAGATAAGGCACATTGCTAGAGAGACTGACACTGGGAGGTATACAGTGAAATTTTTTTTCATTTCTTTAAACATAGATGGGCTGCAGGGGGTGCCTATGAGTCATCTTTCATTTGATTACATTTGGTGTTTTTAGATGCAGTTGCGATAGTGGATAAAGCACAGGCCTCTGGTCTACATGTTTGAGACTTGGCTCTGTATATTACCAGCTGTGTGGCCATAACCAAGTTACTTAACCTCTCTGAGCTGTGAGTCTACATGTGTCAAAAGAGACCGACAACACCCGCCTTGCAGGTGCAGGTAGCCTGGATAAGGCACAAAGTCTGGCAGGAAGAGGGAGCAGGAGGTGGAAGGTCTGTGTGAGGGCTGAGCAGGGAGAGAGGCCCCTCATCCCACCTGCCCACATCCACCCACTCCGCACGCCTGGTATGACAATCCCCAGCATGCTTCCTGGGTAAAAGCTGCCTATGTTTTGGATGTTGGGGCCAAAGCAATTCACAAATGCAGCAAATATGCCAAGCCCAGAAGACAGCTCTCCTTGCTTTGGAGAAAACACACAGTTCAATTTCCTAAAGATCGAACCCCAGGAGCCTTTCAAGGCTTTCCCCGAAGAGAGCAGTTCTCGGAACTCGGCAGACGCCACCCTCATGCGACTGAACAATTAAAGCCCCGAGTATTTGTCATTCTCAGCAAAGGTTTGTGAGGATGACTGAGAAAATGGAAAAAAATCTGATTTCAGCGGCACGGTTTTCAGAAATATATGGTAATCCATTTTTGTCAAACCGCAGAAGGCACAGCTCAAATCATTAAAAAGCCATCGTACTTAATCATGCAAAGAGAAGGCCGGTCTATGCCTCTCAGATCATTTTCAAATGGTTTCAGGTTAACTTTCAAAAACTGACAGGCAAGCAGGGAGGGGATTATGACAGACGATAACTTGAAGAATTTCTGGTTCTGCTTCTCAGCGGAGGGCGAGGGATTTATTTGAGAGAAAATCGCCACCCGGACCTCAGCACGGTGGTGGTGGGGACAGTGGTGAGGCAGATTTCAGAACGGATTGGCTGTGACTTCTGCCCACAGGAAGTCGGCAGCCGCCTTCTCAGAAAGACAGCACGTTCTAGGCAAACTATTAAGTAAATGAAGAATAATGATGTACTGTGACAGGTGCTAATAAAAGGCAGGAGTATAGCCAATGGTTGTCTTTGCTGTGAGTGTCCATACCTGGCTTGGGAACCCGTGTGCCCCTCGCTAGCTGCATGGGCTCACACAAGTTCCTGTCTCTCAGAGACTCGGCTCCTCCTCTATAAAATGGGATGCCCACCTCGGAGGCTTGGCAGGCTGTGAAGGACTTAATGCCTGTAAGGCCTCTGGTACAGTGCCTGGTACACAGTAAACTGCCCATCAAAGCACACTAAGCAGCTCCCTCACTGACCACCTTTGATTTGGATCAGGAAGGATGAGCAGAAGTTTGCAGGATGAAGAACTGGAGGAAAGACACCCAGGCAGAGGGCACATAGCATGTGCAAAGGCCCCACGGAAAGAGGCTAGTCATGAAGGAGCACAGCGTTTGGGGGGGGGGGCGTTAGAGGGGGGAATGCTGCAAGCTAACTTGGAGCCCTCCTGTGAAGGTTTGTCAATGCCAGACTAAAGGGTTTGGACTCTGTTGAGAGGGCCGTGGGGAGCCACAGGGAAGGGGGGTGTCTGAAGGGCAGGCCCGCGGCAGCTGTATGGGTTAGAAGCTAACTGGGGGGCCATGGGGTGGGGGCCGTGGAAAAGGCTGGGACGGTGTGTGGTCCAGGCTCTTCACAGGGTCAGGAACATCCTGTGTCGTCTTCTAGGTTTCATCTATGTCGGGCACTTGATCTCTAAGTGACTATCCCCCCCAAACAAACTCTGACCCAAGGTCCCCAGCCTCTGTTCCAGGAAAACACTGTGTCCTAGGCCCAGCAAAGATCCCACTCCCCTTCACCAGGGCAGAGCTGGCAGGGGAAAACCGCTGCCCGCAGGAACTCTATGTCCCACACCCCTTTGCATTTAGGTGTGGTGAGCGGAATGTGGACATAAAGTACATAGGCCACCTTGAGGCCTGACCCGCCTGTGGGATGCTCCAAGGCCAAAGTAACCTTGGGAGTCACCATCAGAAGATGATGCAGCCTCCAGCACCCTGGGTCCCCATGTGACCATGAGGAACAGAACCCCCTCCTCTTCCCGTCAGTTTGACTTTACATGAGCAAGAAATAAATGTCATCTCAATCCATTGGCTCTCTGGGTTTATCTGTTATAGCAGCTAGCATTACCTTAAACATACCCACTCAAAGCAGTGATCTTGGGCATGTTATTTTGCCTCTCTGAGCCTCAATTTCTCTCATGCAGAATGTTATAAGATAGACAAATGTGAGTGCTGCCTTGCAAGCAGGGAAGGACCAGAGAGGAGCCATTCATTGCCGGTGTTTCTGGCTTCCATCTCTCCGAGAGCCTGAAGGAGAGTGGACTTTGCACAGACCCTGCTAGGCCAGGAGAAATGCAGCCAGGGGCTTAGAGAAGCTTTAGGCAAGGGGTCAAGTTCCACCAGCAGAGCCTGACCTCACTCTAGGTTTTAGTTCTGTCCCTCAACAGAGATCATCCCCAAATAGCTGAGCCCCCAGGGGAGGGGGCTGGCACGTGGCTTCCCTCTCCTGGCAGCCACCCGGGAAGGAGGCAGCCCAGCCTTCTGATGGCTTGTTTCAGCCTCTCACAACTCATTAGCAGGAAACTGCATGCTCGATTTTTCAGACATGTCAGGTAGACACTGGTATCAAAACCTTATCATGTCTCTGCACAGCCCCACATTCTCCTGTGCTGGTGTCCTCCTGCCAGGCTCTGTGCTCAGGACACGCGCCTGCTGCCTTTGAAGATCTGAGAACCTTGTGTGGCTGAGAGCTTGGCCAGCCAGTCTGGCTCGGACCCAAGGCTCAGGATAGAGGCCGCCTGGGTGGCTAAGGCTGAGGTTCCGCCCGCACACTGCTCCGAGGCAGCACCACACTCTTAGCCCAGGATTGGTGCTGAGACCCACAGGGAGAGAGGCAGAAGGCCTGCGCCATACATGATGTCACCAGCTGGATCTGGCCATCCCCAACTTTAATAGGACTCTGGCTATTACATGTCCTTTTGATGAGGGGCCTCCTCTCCCACAGCCTGGGGGCAGGGGCGCAGAAGTCAGGGCCTGAGCCTCCAGGGCCTGAAGTCAGGGCCCCGCTTCCCTATTCTCCTGTGGGGGTGAACAGGTGCTGACCAGACCTTCTCTACTTCCCAAGCTCTTGCCTTCTCCCACTGCTGCTCGGCAGCTCTGGCTGGGGGCTCCGAGGAGTTCCCAAATCACCTGACTGATTAAAGACCCTCCCCAGCCTGGACTAAGCTCTCTGGAGAGACACAGAAGAAACAACAAGGACAGAAAGCATCCATTTCCCAAGTCTTTTCACACACAGCAATGCATGTATTTGACCCTTATACCTGAGGGGTGCCAGGTCCCCTATTTCACTAAGGAGGAAACTGAGGCTCATGGAGATTAACAACTGTTGCCCAAGGTCACTCGGCTAGTCCCCAGGCAGCAGTTGGAGCCGGGTCCTGAGCTCTCACCACAATCACAGCCACCTGGCCCGTCCGCCCTGCAGGCCAAGCACTACTACCATGAGCATTTTCTTCAGTCCCATGGCTTAGGAGGCTACGGTATCTCCAGTGCCAGATGACAAGGCTGAGGCTTCCTGAGGCTGGGTGACCTGTCCAAGGCCACATAGCAAGGAAGCTGGATCCACAGCCTTCGTGCCTACAGTGTTGGTGTTCCCTCCCAACCCCAGCGTCTCCCCAATGCCAAGGGTCCCACCTGGGGAAGGAGGGAAAGAGGTTACAAGGTCCTATCAAGGGGGGCGGTGCATAGCCGGTGTGGCCCCCAGGTAAGGGGTGGCCTCCCTCAGCCGAATTCTCCTCTGGAAGGATGGCTGAGGGTTAAGGTAAATAGGAATCAGGCAGGTGCAGGTGTGGCGGCTCAGCCTCGGCTCGGCCCTCGTGGCAGAGGGTCCTCCATCCCTGTCTCCAGGTGCAGGAGCCACCTGGCTGGGGAACCTTTCCACCTCACTACCTTCCAGACAAGCTTCGGTCTCGGGCACGGATCCACGCAAACCAGCGACCACTGATGTGAGCACCTAGAGCTTCTGAAAAAGTAAAGACTCGCAGGACGAGGTCTGAAGCAGCAGTTACAGCCCAAGCCACATTAGGAAGCCCCTGTGTCTGCAGCGCCCCTGCCGACCACTGTAGACGCTTAGACCAAGCCGCTGGCCTCCAATTGCTCTCTAAAAGGTCCTTGGTGGACCCGTCCTGCCCACCCGGGTGGCTCATTACCCACATTTCAGCTCATGCTACAGTCATACTCCATTCAATGGGCCAGACCACCAAGCCTTTGCTCAGGCTGGACCTTCTGTCCAGAACGCCTTCCTTTCCCTGCCCTCCTATTCCTAAGCTCTAGAATGCACATCTGTGGTTCTCAGTTGCCGTGAATCCATCCCTCAGGCCTCAGATTATTCAGTCTCTCCCTCAAAAGGCATATATTTTAAAATTTGATTAAAATAAGTACTTTAGGAGAATCCTAGTACTCCTAGCAGGGAAAGAGGAACTGAAAAGTGAAATGGCTCAAAGACATGCCACACACCTGTGCTCTCGGAGGCCTTAGCACGGCCCAGGAGGCCCTTGGCAGCCTTGCTCTAGTGGCCTTTGCGTGCACGCCTGGCTCTCACGCTGCCACGCCCTTGCACCTGCTGCGCCTTCCACCTCTCCTCTGCTATCCAGGCCCAGCTCAGTGTTACCGGCTCTAGGAAGCTCCAGAGGTAGAATCAGGGGCTCCTTCCTTTGTGGTCCCCACACTTAGTGCATCACAATTGTGTAGCCCTTCCCCCTACACTCTTTGGGGACAAGGGACATGGCCAGCTCACCTGTGCATCTCTAGTCGTAGCCCAGAACTGGCCTAGAATTGCCTCATGAACGAATGAATGAATGAATGAACGACCCTCTTTTGCTAAGATCCCAAGATGCCTAATTCCTCAGCTCCCGTGGGCCTCCCCTCTCCATCACAAGACGTGCAAACTGTATTCTTTGTCTTCACACCACGTTGGTACTGACCAGAGTTGGGTCTTAATGGTGCTTTGACAAAAGACAGCACCCATGTTCATTTTCCTTGGCTAATTACATTTCCCAATTGAAACGCTTATCTCTGGGTTGGTGTTAAAGACATAATCAGTTTCCAGAATGGATTAAAAAGAGGTGAGAAGCAAGAAAATAATTAAGCCAACTTCTGATTGAATCAAATAATTAAGCAGATTAAATCGGTTGCCTGTGATCTACGGCCCCAGCCTGTGCCTAGGGAGCACATTTCTCTATCGGAGAAATCATTTCTGATTGTTTTAGAGATGGAGAGCATCGTTCCCAAGTAGTAAGCAAAGGAATGACTCTGTCGGCTGAATACAGATCAGGGTGACAGGACCCCAGGTTCCTGGTTTAGGCAACATACTCTGGGTTTAGCAGAAGAAAACGAGGGTGGGGGCAGTATGCTCCAGAGCCAAACTCGGACGCCCGTGGTAGAGAGGCTGTATCAATGGCCCTAGTTCCTCACCCTCCTTGGGTCTGTGCCCTTCACCATTCTGACTGTAGTGTCTGACCCTCTCCTTTTACTCTGGGCTCAGCCATGAGACTAACTTTAACCAATGACAGCAAACGTGATGTGAGCAGAGGCTTGAGAAAGCCCTTGCACATTTCCCCTTGCTTTCTTGCTCCTTTGCCATTGGACTAGCCTGCTGAAATGGAAGACACATGGAGCAGAGCTGAGTTGCCCAGCTGAGTTGCCCAGCTGTCCCAGGCAAGGGTCTCCTAGATGAGCGACACTCAGCCACCCCTGGACACAAGGGTGAGCCCATTCAAGCAAGACCAGCAGTCACTGGGCTGACGCAGCCAGGAACAGCTGACCCCATGCTAAATAAATGCTTTTTTTGCCGCAAGCCAGTGAGGTCTGTGGGTGTTTGTTAGGCAGCATCACCGTGGCGATACGTAAGCGACACAGTGATGACATCGAAGTTCAGGGAACCAAACAATTAGGATTGCAAGAGACTGTGGTCAAAGATAGTGGGCTGGGTAAATGCATAAACCTGTTTCTCCCCCTGAAACTCCATTAAAACAACAGTGTGAGAATTATTTTTAAAAGGCATCAATCCATAAGGACAAAGCAAACAGAGGAAAAGACAACAGCAAGAAAGGTCTGGCAGCTGGAGAGGAGGCAGGTGTGCAACACTGACTTAGGGAAACCAAGAAAGCAGAACGTTAAGTCCTGAAGCTGAGAGCAAACACACACCAGGTCTCCACCAGCAACTTCAATGACTCTGGAATTGGCGACAACCCCAGGCATCTCTGGAAGCTGGATAATGAGAGGATTTGTTTAAAGTCAGTTTAAGGGCAGTAAGACCCCTAGCTCTCCTCCTTACCCCTCCTCTGCCAAGAACACGTCCCTCTCTCACTCCAGCAGAAGACTAGAACTTGAAGCACGAGAGGGAATAAGACAGAGGTCCTCTGGACTGTGGGACACCTGGAAGAGGCACAGAGACTCATTCTGAGAGTATGAGGGTTAGATAAAGGTTTCTGGACTACCCCACTTGTCCCCTAGCCCTCCTACCTTCCAACTCTCAGCAAGCTGGAGCCAGGGATCCACCTCTAGGTAGGAGAATGGAAACATCCTCTCTGCAGAATCTGACCAGCCTCAGAAAGCAAGAACCTATATCAAGAAGTCTGTCAGATCGCCCTACAGTGAGGCATCAGCCAATGAAGCCCAGTCACCACACCAGAGCTCCAACCATCTTGTTTTCTGTCCCACGTTTAGCACAAGCACACAACCAAGGATCCCCAAACATTTGCGGAAAAGCTACCATGTGAGCTAGACATACCTACGTATATACGTACATAGGACAAGTAAACTTAGAGGACACAGAGGCTCTGCAGGAGGAAGGACACTACACAGAATAATATCCTCAGAGGGACATATTACATCCATGAAATAAGAAAGGGATACTCAAAATAGAACATTCGTAAAATAAAACAGAATTCTTGGAATTAATACACAGTTTGACAATAGAAATAAGAAATTCATAGAAGAGTTGGAATACGAATTTGAGGAAATTTCCCAGAGTGGAACAAAAAAAATTTTTTTTTAAGTGGCAGAAGGGGAAAGAAAGAGAAAATAAAAGAGAAATAAGAAATTTAGAGGACCAACTCAGAAAGTCTAACATCCAAATTTCAGAAATGGAATTTTAGAAAGGAAGAAAAAATGGAGGGAAAAAAATAATTAAAAAATAATAATAATGATTCAAGGAAACTTCCCAGAACCGAAGGACATAGATTTGCATACTGAGAAGGTCCACTGATTGCCCAGCACAGTGGCTAAAACACGTCATCATGAAATTTCAAAATATCATCAACAAAGATTAGATCCTATAAGTTTCCAGAGAAAAGACAAAAGTCACATACAAGTGATCAGGTATCAGAATGACAACAGGCTTCTCATCAGGAATGCCAGAATCTAGAAACAATGAACCAATTTCAAAATTCTGAGTAACAATGACTTTCATCTTACAGTTCTTTATTTAGCCCACTAGTAATCTAGCATGAGAGTAGACTGGAGAGATTTTTTATTTTAAAAGTTTGAAATATTTTACCCCCTCAATCCTCCCCATTGCACTCTTTTCCAGGAAACTACTGGATGGTGTAAACCAAAAGAAAAAGAAAAGAAAAGAAAGATAAGGGATCCAGAAAATTGGGGCTTTATAACAAGAGGAACTCATAGCTAACATTGTACTTAATAGTGAAAGGCTGAAAGCTTCCCCCCTAGGATCAGGAACAAACAAGGACATCCACTTCTACTTAACACTGTACTGAAAATTCTAGACAGGGAAGTTAGGCAAGAGAGAGAAACAAAAGGCATCCACATTGGAAGGAAGGAGTAAAGCCATCTGCTTGCAAAAGACATAATCTTTTTGTTTGTTTTTAAATTCAATCAACTAACATATAGAGTATTATTAGTTTCAGAGATAGTGATTCTTCAGTCTTATATAACACCCAGTGCCCATTACATCACGTGTCCTCCTTAATGTCCATCACCCAGCTATCCCATTTTCTCATTCCCCTCCCTTCTAGCAACTCTCAGTTTGTTTCCTACAATTAAGCCTCCTATGGTTTGTCTCCTTAGAGGACATAGTCTTAAACATAAAAAATCCTAAGGAACTGGGACATCTGGGTGACACAATCAGTTAAGCATCTGACTCTTGGTCAGAATCTGGTTGAGATCTCAGGGTGGTGAGACTGAGCCCTGCGTTGGGGTCTGCACTCATTGTGGATTCTGCCTGGGACTGTCTCTCCCTCTCCCCTTGCCCCTGTCCCTCAAATAAATAAATAAATCTTTTAAAAAGTCCTAAAGAATTTTAAAATCCTAAAAATTAAAAAATCCTAAAATATTATTAGAGTTAATAATGATGATTCCATTTACAATAGTACCAAAAATAATTAAATGTTTAGGTATACATTTAATAAAAGAATTCCAAGACCTGTACACCAACATTAGAAAACACTGTTGAAAGAAATTAAAGAAGATCTAAATAAATGAAAAGATGTTCCATATTTGTAGACTGGAAGACTTCAATAATGCCAAGATGGCAATACTCCTCAAATTAATTCAATGTAATGCTTATCAAAATCCCAGTTGTCCTCTTTGGTGGAAGTTGACAAGCTGATCTTAAAACTCATAAGGCAGTACAAGCACTCACACAAAGAACAGTCAAACAATAGTGCAAACAATCTTAAACAAGGAGAACAAAGTTGAAAGACTCAAATTTCCCATTTTAAAAACTATGAAGCTATAATAATCAAGACACTGTGATACTGGCGCAAGGACAGGCATGGAGATTAGTGGGAGAGAGCTGATGGTCCAGAAACAAAATCTCACCCTGCTGTTCCACAAGGGCACTAACACCACTTGATGGAGAAAAGAACAGTCTTTTCAAAAAATAGTGCTGGGACAAGTAGATATCCACACATAAAAGAATGAAGTTGGACTCCTACCTCACACCATACACATCAAGCAACTCAAAATAGATCATAGTTCCAAAATAAGGGCTAAAACTGAAACACTTTTAGAAGAAAACACAGGAGTTCATGACTTTGGGTTAGGTAATGGATTCTTAGATATGATACCTCAAAAGCACAAGTAACCAAAGAAAAAATAGATAATTAGACTACAACCAATTCAAAACTTTTGTTGAAACCTAAACCATCAAGGTGCACCTACCTGGGTGGCTCAGTCAGTTAAGCATCTGCCTTTGGCTCAGGTCATGATCCCAGGGTCCTGGGATTGAACCCCGCATCAGGCTCCCTGCTCAGTGGGAGCCTGCTTCTCCCTCTCCTCCTAGCTCATGCTCTCTCTTGTATCTCCATTGCTATCTCTGTGTGTATGTGTGTCTCTCTCAAATAAATATATAAAATCTTAAAAAAAGAAAAGAAGAAATGAAACTGTATCATCAAGAAAGTGAATGACAATCCATTCAATGGAAGGAAATACTTGGCAAACTGTATATCCAAAAGGGACTGGTATCTGGAATACAGAAAGAACTTATGCAACTCAACAGGAAAAAAGATAAGTTACCCAATTAAAATATGGGCAAAGGATCTGAAACACAGATCCTCTCCAAAGAAGATCTACAAATGCTCAATAAGTACATAAAAAGAAGTTCAGCATCCTTGGGTATTAGGGGAATGCAAATCAAAACCACAATGAGATCACGTAACTCCTACTAGGGTCACTAGGATAAAAAGGAAGGCAGAGTATCCCGGGTGTTGGCCAGGACGTGGAGAAATTGGAACCCTCACACACTGCTGATGGCAATGTAAAATGGTGTAGGTTCCTTAGCAAACAATCTGGCAGTTTCTCAAAAAGTTCAACAAAGAGGCCTCCCATGACCCAGCAATTCCACTCCTGGGCACACATACCTGAAAGAAATAAAGGCACTCATTGACACACAAATCTGCACACAAATGTTCACAGCAGCCCAAAGGTGGAAACAACCCACCTGTCCATCAGCTGATAAATGCATATATAGAACCCAGTATATCCTTCATGAAACATTATTCAGCAATAAAGAGAAAGTGATGCATGCTACAACACAGAGGAACCTTGAAAACATGATGTTCAGTGAAAGAAGCCAGGCGCAAGAGACCACAGACTATATCGTTCCAATTTTACGAAATGTCCAGAAAAGGCAAATGTACAGAGACAGAGAGTAAATGAGAAGTTGCCTGTGGCCGGAGGTGGGAATGGGCACAAGGTTTCTTTTTAGGTACTGAAAATATCAAATTAGATTGCGGTGCTGTTTATACAGCTCTGTAGATACACTAAAATTCACTGAACGCACACCTAAACATGGGTGGATTCTATGGCATATAACTCATATGTCAACATTAACTATTAAAAAATAAAACCAAGAGAGGCCAAAAGATCCCCAGAGAAGAGCTGCTGTGCAGCAGGCCTGGGGAGGTCAAGTCTCTGGATGGGAGCTCAAGTCAGGGGCTCAAGGAGAGCCCCTCAAAAGGAGGAAACTGAGGATACACCTAATGCATTTGAACATGCCGAGAGGAACCTACCCAGCTCGGAGGATGTGGAGAGGTGGTAACTGTAACGAACTGAGCAGAAGCAAGTGGGACAGTTACAAACTGCAGAAAACACAGATGTGGAGGAAAGAGAAGGAAGCCACGCCTTGTCGGGACCAGCCAGGAAGAGCTGCCAGGATGATGGTAAACACCGAGTAATCAATAGTGTGTTAGCATTTGGTAACAGAAGGGATGGGGAATGGGAAGTGTGTGTGTGTGTGTGTGTGTGTGTGTGTGAGAGAGAGAGAGAGATACAGAGATGGAGAAGGAGAGAGAGGAGCGTGTAAAGTAAATAAAGCTACAATGAGATACCAATATTTAGCCACAGGAATGGTTAAATTAAAAAAAAAAAAAAAAAGGCCAACCATACCAAGTGTCGGTGAGGATGTGAGGCAACTGGAACTGCGGGGAGAAAACGGTACAGCCATTTGGAAAGAGTCTGGCCGTGCTCGCTCTGGCAGCGCATATACTAAAATTGGAACGAAAAAGAGTGTGGCAGCTCCTTACCAGGTTGAACAGACGCGTCACAGAATGCCCGGCAGCTCTGCTCCTGGGCGTATGAAATGAAAATACACCTCCGCACAATGACCTGTGCACGAAGGGACAAAGCAGCCCCAGAGTGGAGACACCCCAAACGCCCGCCAGCCAGTGACTGGATAAACCAGCGGGGGGTCCACCCGCACAACGGGACGCTAGCGAGCAATGAAAAGGAGCCAACTACGGCTACGTACAACAACTTAACATTATGTTACGTGAAAGAGCAAGACATGAGAGTTTTTTTTATAAAACTCATTTTATTATATTTATTATTAGATTAGGATTTATTTATAAGAAACTTCAGAAGGTTCAAATGAATCTAGATTGCCTGAGCCTGAAGTTGAGGAAGTAGGAACTGCAGTGGGGCATGAGGGAACTCTCAGAGGTAAAAAAATAAAATAAAATACATTCCATATCTTGATGTTGGGGGTGGTTAAAAGCATCTGTCAAAAGGCGCTGAACCATATGCTTAAAATGTGTACATTTTACTGTATGAAATTATATCTCAATATAATTGATTAGTAAGTGGGGGAAAAAGGGCTAGAATTATTTGATTGGGGTTAAAACAAGCGAGACTTCAGGGAGGAAGTCGAGTGTCAGCTTGGTTTTTAAAAACGAATTTGAGAAACACACAGGAGAAAGGGCAGGGACCTGCATGCAGAACAAGTGTGGCCGAGTCTGTCAGCTGCTCCCTAACGTCCCTTCTCCCTTGACTTCCAGAGAAACAGAAGCCACCGCTTCAGCTGAGCACAGGCCTGGCCGTGAGAACAGAGGCTCTCTCTTTAGCATCCCCTGCAGCAAGGTGCAGGCACGTGTGCACGTTTCGGTCAACAGGATGTCAGTGGGAGTGGTGGGGGCAGACTGTGCTTGAAGGGCAGCAACATCCCTTCTTGTCCTTGTTTTCCCTTCCTGCTTGCTGGGACACAGACATGATGGCTGGAGCCCGAGCAGCCACCTTGGATACCAAGGTAGAAGTCATCTCTAAGGGGGAAGAGATGAGCAGGATTTGCTGTTGAGAGTGGAGTGACCACACCTGTCCTAGTCTGACTACCCAGACTTGTAAGAGGATATAACTTCTATTCTGTTTAAGCCACTGCTATTTGGGGTTTTCTTTTAGTTTCAGTAGAATCCCATCCTAAGTAAGAAAATGAGCAAAGGCATCACAGTGAAGTACTCTTCTCCCAGTGCCGTAGGCTCTCCCAGACACCACCACCAGCAGGATTTGTCTACACTGCTTGGGGACAGGGCCCCAGTGCTCCCCATCTTACTGTTCCCAGGGCTGGAACCCAGCAGGTTCTCAGGGAAAACATCGAGTTGGCTGGAAGACCATGATTCAAGTTCCAGCATGATGTTATAGACTGAATGTTTGTGTCTCCCCAAAATTGATATGTTGAAATCCTAACCCCTAAAGGACGGCATTTGGAGAGGAGGCCTCTGGGAGATAACTAGGGTTAGACAAGTCTTGAAGGTAGGACCCTCTGATGGGATTAGTATTGCCATAAGAAGAGATACTAGAGAGCATGCTGTACTTCTGTCTCTCTCCCTCCCCTGACATGGATACAAAGAAGTCACGTGAGATGTGAGCACACAGCATCATCGCAGTGGCCTACAAGCCAAGAGAAGAGGTGTCAGAATGAAGCCCATGTTGCTGGCACCTTGATCTTGGACTTCTAGTCTCCAGAACTGTGGGAAATAAATTTCTGTTGTTTAAGCCACCAGTCCATGGTATGTTGTTACAGCAGCCCAAGTTAACTAACACACACAAGACACACTGAGCTTGGTCTCAGGAGGCAGGGCCTGGACCCTCCTGGTTACCACTGTAATCCTTGTGTCTAGCTCCAGAAGATGGCTGTTGGATCTCAGGTATTTGTGTAAAGAAAGAATGAAAAGCTGATAGAGCCGAAGTCTGAGGTTTCACAAAGGTCAGTTTGCATACAGCCTTCACCCTCCGGATACTTCCTTTCCTCCCTCACTCCTAATCCATGTCCTTCTTGGGGAGGGACCGTCCAGACCCTTAGCAATGGGATGGTTATGTGATCCAGACTCCAGCCAGTCCACACCTTTCACTTCTCTGGAAATAAGGATTAGTCAGGGACAGACAGAGCCATGGGTCCAACTAAAGCTTATCAGAGCTAATCTTGGGACATCCTGAAACACTTAAGAAAATGGCACTTTTATGCCATGCACAGATTAGGTGGGTGGAAGCTAAAGTAGTGTAACCAAACTGAGAAAGTAGATCACAGGGGCAGAGAAGGAAAAACTGAGTTTTAATGATGCCATCTGATGCCTGGATCCAGCTGTGCCTGAAGTCCAATCCTAGTGATTTCAATCAGTTGATCTAGTAAATTCCTTTGAGCTTAAACCAAACAGGCTTGAGTCTATTTTTTTTTTTTTTGCAACTCAAGAGTGCAAACATAGTTGAACTTGAGGGTCAATGTCTCCCCTAAAACACACCATCTTGGGGATAGTGTTCTGTTCTAACACAGGTGCCAGGGCACTACCAGGTTGCTGCATTAACTCTACTTCCTTTTGAGTATAGCTAACTCTGAGAACTCAAACAAGGCCTTGTTGATTCTACCTGGTATGTGACACTGTAAACCAATCTCACATTATCAGCATTGCAAAAATTCCCCTATAAAAACACAGGAGTCTAAAATGTTAATCTGGGAATTAGTGGACATTTATCTTCTTTTGGATCAGTATAATTTCCTTCCATTTTTTTATCTGCTTTCTGAGCCACCTCATTTATCTAAGCTTTCAAAAGCTCATGCAAAACACATAATGCACTTCAGCTACAAAAATCAATGCTCGAGGACGTGTTTTTACCAGGATTGCTACAGAAATTCTTATACTGCTTTTCTGAGGTCTTGCTATCAAAATTTTTATTCACAAATAGAGCCAGAATAGTTTTACTTATCAAAAAAGCTTCTCCCTAATTATCAAATCAGGGGGAAAAAGTAATTAAAAAATTCTTTTTTATTTTTAAGGGGAAGGAGATTTATATTGGTTTGGGTTTCAAACAACCCTCTTTCCTCCCACCCACCCAAGACAACTGACTGACTTTAATTAAAGACCATTTACCCTGGGAATGGATTGCTTGCTGCAATTTGTACTGAAGAGACACATTTGCAGACAAATGGACTGCAGTCCTTAGATTTTGCTCCAACGACAAAAGAAGTGATTATGTTCCCCCATCACTTCCTCTCTCTGAAGAACTCTATTAAGAGAATAATTTGAACGGACTCTTCTGCTACTCTGCATTTTAAAGTGCGATCTATTTCAGTACCACCAACATTTTTTTCCCCTTTTAAAAATGAGTGATATTTAAGGAAAAATGCCAGCTGGGTATATATTTGAGGAGGGGCTATGGGAAACACAAAGGTTTATATAACTCCCTCAGAAGCTTGGTTGCTTGCAAGCACTGAGTAACATGTAGGCTTGGTCTGCGGCTGCAAATAGCAGACAGAGACAGTCCTGGAACACAGGAGGAGGCTAATCAAATTCACACGCAGGCCTTGGACACCTTGTTCTATTTTTCCACTTCCTGCCTGCCCAGTGCTGGAAGGGTTTGGATGGGGCTGTCTAACTCCAAGTCACGGAGTTTCAGTGGAACTGTTGGGCCCTAAGGCCCCCTGATTTGTTTGTGGTCTAAAAAGAGGCCCATGGATCTGCCTCAGAATTGGCCTGAAGGAAGCCTGAACTGCAGGGAGCTCTCTAGCTCCGAATGAAAACAAAGCCAGGGCCGCCTTCTCTGTGACTCCACAAACACTCGTGTCTGCTGCATCGCAATGCCCTGTCTGCTATGCTCAAGGCCTGAGTACATCTTGAAATCTGGGCTTAGCTCAGTAGCGGGCTCCTGAAGGGTGCTTCGTAAATGCAGAAGGAGTAGCTGAATAAATCTGTGTTGTTGTTGTTGTTTTTAAAGTTTTTTTATTTGTTTATTTGACAGACAGAGATCACAAGTAGGCAGAGACGCAGGCAGAGGGTGGGACGGGGGTGGAGGGTGGGAAGCAGGCTCCCTGTGAAACAGAAAGCCCCATGTGGGCTCGATCCCAGGACCCTGGGACCATGACCCGAGCCGAAGGCAGAGGCTTTAACCCACTGAGCCACCCAGGCGCCCCTAAATCCGTGTCTCTAATTCTGTCCATCTGGATCTAAGCCGTGCACCAACAGTGACTGGGTGCCTGGTCAGCTGATCCCAAATTCACGAAAGGCGCACTGGCCTGGGCCTGAGATGATAGGGATCCTACCTTTGTTCTCCCACGGAGACCCAGGAGCTGTTTGACTTCAGAAGTGTTACAGTAGGAAGGACTCTGAGTGCCCTGGATCGCAGAAGCACTCCCCCTTCTCTGTACCCACGCCTTCGGCTCCGTGACTTACCCGCCGCACCCATCAAGAGATGGAGTCCTATTTCCTCAGCACTTGTATCTAGGCTGGGCTTTTAACTTGCTTGACCAAAGAATGTGAAGAAAGGGACAGTGTGCTGGTTCTGAGCCAGGGTCTAAGAGGACATGCAGGCTTCCACCTGCTCTTTCAGACCCCGTGCCTGCCATGAGAAGTCTGGGGCCACATGCAGCAAAGCTAGGTCATCCCACCGAGGCCATCCTAGACCAGCTGGCCCCCAGGTGAGCTACCAGGTGCCTGCAGACACATGAGAAATAACACATGGGTTTTGTTTTATATCACTCAGTTGTGGGATGGTTATACAATAGCTAACCGATACACTGAGTTCAACATTCCAAACAGGTGGGTACCCTGAGGTCCAGAGAAGGGAGAGATCTTCCCTAAAACTGCATGGGCTGGTGATAAGAATCCAAGTATGAGAACCACTCACCCAGGGCCTTTCAACTCTACTGAACACTGATCGTTCTTCAAGAAGCCATATCTTCCATCTTTCTAACTTATTAACCCTCAGGATCTGAGCAGAAGGCAGAAGCAGGTACATGAAAGTCATCAGCCCCCACGTGGAGGCAAAGCAGGTGTCATACCTCTGAGGTTCTAGTGTCATGTTCCTGGAAAGCCACTGGGTTCCTGTACCTTGTAACCATGTGCTCTGCCATGAAAATCAAACCAAAGGGCCTTTTCTCAATTTGCAAAAAATTACGGAAACCAGTAAGACCTTAAATATTAAAAGTAATCTCTGAAAGGCATTTGGAACAGCATTTGACACGTAGTAAATCTGTTCAACGTTCAACGACTGTTCGCTGTTATTATCAAATTCTCCTCCCACAAATTGTTCGTAAACCTTTGGTGCCCGCTGCTATTGGAGAGCCAGCAGGCAGAGGAATGAGTACCGCTCGGTGAGCACCGCTGTAGGCCATGCCTGCTGTGTACATCACTGCAGTTACCAACCCCATCTTACAGATGGGGAAACCGAGCCTTGGTGGGACGGATCTGCCCCAGGTTAGTACAGCTGGGGAGAGGTGAGCAGGCATCACCCGAGCTGCCTGACGCAAGCCGGTGGGGAGCACAGACCATGCTCACTCAGCTCTGTTCTCTCTACCGTTTAGCCCGTCATGCACTGTCTCCCCCACCCTCTCACCAGATCCCAGGATCTAGTACTTGAAAGGACATTTGTTGCAACCGATGTCCTCAGTCGTGTGTGATCGAGGAACACAACTGAAGAGGCCTCACAGAGTCGTGGTTTATAAGCGCGCATTTAGAGGTGGACTGAACAAGAAATATCTTGAGCTTTTGGAGCACCAGTCTGATCCAGCACTGTTACTGCCTACAGGACCCAGTCACGGCTTCTGCAGACTTCGCTGAGCACCTGCTCTATGCTGGCATTGAGAGCCTGGAGCTTCTAGGGCAGCAGTGTAAGCAGATGGTCGTACTGGACTTTTCTAAACTCAACCAGCCTGCCAGGTCCCCAGATGTCCCTCTTTGAGAGCAAGAAATGTCACTTACCATCCTAGCCTCACCATCTTAGAACAACCAAAGCCACAGGGATGGCCATCATACCTGACTTTCCTTTCTCAAGTGGGACAGCCTGTTCCCTCCCTGGCACGTGGGAGCCTAAGGATTTTCCCTGTTAAGAGACCAAACGTGTACATCCCCCCAAATTTCTTATGCTGAAATCCTAATTCCCAATGTGACCATACTAGGAGGTGGGGATTTGGAAAAGTGATGAGGTCATGGGGGTAGAGCCCTCATGAATGGGATGAGTGTCCTTAGAAAGGGGCCCCGGAGAGCCCACTCCCTCCTACCACGTGAGGACACAGAGAGAAGACAGCTGCTTATGAACCAGGAAGCCAGCCATCAAGCAGACAATGAATCTGCTGGCACTTTAATCTTGGACTTCCCAGCTTCCAGAAGTGTGAGAAATAAATGTTTTCTCTGTAAGCTACCCAGCCTGTGGCATTTTTGCTATAGCAGCCCCGACTGACTAAGGCAGGTGCCATCTGGTGGGGGCAAGATGGTCTACTCAGTTCGGCCCTCCATTGCTTAGTGCCCTGGGGTTACTCAGTCCAGGGGGTCACTGGCTGCGTTTCAGCTGGGCAGACCTACAGACTCTCACTCCCCTAGGCTCAGGAGAATGCAAATGCCCAAGCCCCATTTGGAACTGAATGTGAAGTTCTCCTGGGACTTTCTCAGATACCTTCCAAGGCAGCGGCCCCTTGATACCGACTTGAGATGAACTCCCACCACTGCAAGCAGTTGTCCAACATTTTGTATTTTAAAAATACCATCAGACGATTCTTCTTATTTGATCCTTCTAACCCTAATCCTTTGAGGCTGGCCAGACTTGGGAAATGGCCCACTGAGGTCTGAGAGGTGAATCCCTGGCATAGGCTCACACAGGCTTCCTGCCTGACTCAATCCAGGGCTCTTTCCACTGTTTATCTCGTATCCTCTCATAAATATGATGTGGGGGAGATTTTGTACGTCGTTTCCCCACAACTAGGTGAGATGGTACTGCACCCATTTTACAGAGGAAGAACCAAATCCACAGAAGCCGGGTGATTTGCCCAATGTACTAATAGTAACAAACGGCAAAGCAAAAACCAAACCCATGTTTTGAATCTGCACAGCAGCAGACAGTCCCAACTTTCTAGAAACAGAGTTTACTGGGGTCCCAGTCTGGTGAGTGACAACGAATCAGTAGGACCTAATACTGCATGGTTCAGGCACTGGTTCCTGAAAGGCACTACTCAGAGGGGAGACCAATGCTGCCCGAGGCTGGGCAACATCAGGGATTGTGAGCCAGCTTGTCCAAAGGGCCACTGTGAAAAAGAGCCACTTGTGTCATTCTAGTGGTTTTGTTTTGCTATTAACCATATAAGTTTTGAGGTCAAACCAGATAAGGCTGTCATTCTAGAAGGATGCAAGGCTGTCCTGGAATTACGGCTCTAGTGTGTCTTAGGCCCTCCTCGTGGATTCTGTCCCCAAATACCTATTTGGGCTGGAGAACTTCACCCCTTCTGTGCTTTGGGGTATGAGTTAGTGTTACTGGCCCTGGGAAACCAGGAAGAATCCAAATGGGGTACAGAGTGTAGCTCTCAAGAGGACACCTTTCCCATCAGTCAAGCCCTGGCCCATCACAGTTTGCAGCTTCTGAGCGGTTCATGAGAAAGGAACAGGAATGGCCTCTCCTCCACGGCCGGTCTGAGACTCTGACATGGCCTATCCCAGTCACCTGAAGATGGGAAACAGGTGCCTGCACCCGTGCTGGGGCAGGGATTGGAGGCACCTCCTTTTTCCTCCAGTCCCCGGTTTCCCCACACCTGCATCCTAACTGTTTGCAGCTCTCTTCCCCATGAGATTAGGAGCAACAAAAGGGCAGAGCCCAGGTCTGCTTCCCCTCTGAAATCGCTGCATCTCATACAGCAGCTGGGACTCTGGAGGAGTTCACCGACGGCTCGTTGAATAAACAAGTGCAAGAATGAATGAATGGTAAGTCCTGTCCAGGGACTGTTTCCTTGTTCCAGGGGCCCCGATGGGGACAGCTTGTGCTGAGGAGGAAGGAGAGGTGAATCTGCTCAAGGTTACAGTGGAGCCCGGTAGCAAGAGCAGATACAGACCTTTTCGACCTCAAAGCCACAGTGGCTTTTCCCAGTCGACCTACACCCTCAAATGCATTTTCTCCTCCAGATCATGTTACTTCAGAGGCAAACCAGTTCTCTGGTTTAGTAAAAAGAATGTAAGCCGATTTTCCATTGATTGTCATTGCCCCAGGGGCTTTTACAGATAAAGCTCCTCAATCTGGGGTCTGTAAGGAACACTGATGGGGCCAGGGGCAGCGGAGTGGGAGGTTCAGGGGCCTGAGCTATGAGCAGCCTGATTTTCTTGCTTTGGAAATCTCTGCCGTTCTAGGATGGCTTTTCTATATTGGCATTTCCGCTCCTTGGGTTTTAAAGAATGAGAAATCTGTGGTTGATCACATATTCAGCAACCAAGTACACTTATTCGAAGACCTAAATTGCAGAAATAACTCGTGTGATTATTTGAATGAATATGAGTCTGGATCATCAAGCTCAGCCCATGGATAAATCAAGAAGAGCTGGCTGGGCTGAGGGGAGGGCAAACCCTCCCTGTCAGGCGCTTCTGCTGGGCCAAGACATCCTTGCCCTGCAAGGTGGCCAAGCCGGGAATCCTTGAACCTCTCTGCTCGTTGGGGATGCTGTGCTTTGATCTGCCTATGTGACATGACCAGCCACATCCTGTGCCCCAGCTCCAGGGCAGAGCCTCAAGGACTGAGGCAGCTAGAATCTGGTTATCCCCAAACGGATGAGTCAGGCAAAGTGAGGGTCATGAGAAGAGCACCCCGGTCTCACCCCAGGGCCAGAAGCCTGTCCTAGAGTTCACTGGTGAGTGAACTGCAAAACAGGCCGTACCTTCTGGGCTCTGGCCTTGGACTTGCCTGGTCTAGCAGCAAACCTCCATGGCCCCCAGCCTGGAATCTGCCTCTTGCTCACAGCCTTTTTCTCCTTACTCTCTATCAAGGGCTCAGGCTGCCTTATGTGTACCCCCTGTCCACAGAGTGGCCCATGAGGATTCCCCATGAGGATTCCCCTCAGCCAGCCCCTGAGAGGAACTGCTCTCAGAAGAGCCCAGGGTCTCCCAGCACAGCTGGCTCAGCTCAGCCCACAGGCTGGCCTGTGAGTTGAGCAGAGACAGACACTCCCTTCTTTCCTCACTTGGGACACTATGGGGTGTCTGGGTGCTGGGGCTTCAGGAGTTTTTCTTTCTGGTTCTTACTTGTAATTTCTCATTTCTCTACAATGGGCATGTTTATCATTTTTTGAAAAAAGGAAAAAAATAGATAAGGGTAGAAAAGAATTTTCACACTCAGGTAATTCCAACATGGATAAAGGGATTTGTTCAAACTTCATCACTCTCCAACTAAGAAGAGACACCCAGAATGGCAGCCTTAAGAAGAGGAAAAAATCCCATATTTCAAGGTTTAATGTCTAAGAGTAGTTTACAAACAAAAGTGTCTGCAGCCTTTCTTCCCCGTCACTCCATCCTGTGGGACACCAACCTTGACAGCAACAAACCAGACATGAAACGTGCCTTCCTCTCAGGGGACACAAAATCAGGGTATCAGAATGACAGCAGATTCCTGTTTTACACCTCTCCAAGAGACCCTTCCTGCTGTGCTGAGAAAACACGGGGCACAAATCAGCTTTCTGGAAGGAGGAGGGACGTTTTCACAGGATCAGCTGCAGGTCGGGGAAAACTGCAAAGTCTAAACATTCTTCATGTCATAACTTTGTCAGCTGTGCTGAAGTGGACAAGATGCTGACTCAGCACCTCCAGGCACGTGCCAGATCGAAGCAGTTGACTGTGTAAGCTATCCCAGCTACCGAGAGTCCTTAGCAAGCTCGTGCCCACACCGGGGACTGCACAGCCCCGCTGCCCTGGGACGGGGTCTCGCAACAGGAGTCGGATGGATTGATGCGCTGGCCCATTCCCAGCACCTGCATGGTGGCCGGTGCCAACGCTGGATGTAAGGGTCTGTGCCTGTCTTCAGGAAGCAGCTTCTAAGGCAGGGCTGTGTTCTCCAAAGAGAAAAACGGGAATCTAACTTGCCTGGAGGCAGGAAAAAAGATAATGGGGATGGCTGATCCAGATATGCCACTTGGCTGTGTGAGACAGACAGGGGCTGAGATTTCCTACTCTCCTGGCCAGGCAGGACAGTGAGCTCCAGCAGGGGAAGGCAGGGATCAGGGGTCCACCAGCGCTCAAAAAGACAGGCCATGTGTGATAATAAAGCTCCTTTGAGGCTTTCTTATCAACAGCATCCACAGTCCTCTCCCTGGAGATGCGGGAATTCGGGGCTGACCTAGGGCCACACTCCCTGCCCCATCTCAACCACACTTCAGAAACAGTTCAAAGTTATACCAAGAATAGCCCACATCCCCTGAGGATTAGCCCCCAAGGACTACATGGCTGGAAGGTACCCCCTTCACACAACGGCTGTGCCTGCCATTTACCAATGTTACGCTCATCGAACACCTGCTGAAGGAAAACCCCTAGACAGGCTGATCACTCCCACAGCAGCCCGGGCCCCTGCAGCCCTCCTGTTGAACTTGAACTGAACTGCCTGCCACTCAGACTGTGTGGGACCCGCCTACACGGCTACACCCCGAGGGGGCTCACTCTTGCCAAAGGCACCACCTGGGCTAACAGGGCTGTGGCTGGGGGACCAACCACTTCAGGAAGGACAGACTTCAGGCCCGGGAGAGTCCTGTGTGTCCTAACCCATGCTGTGCATCAGAACCACCGACAAACTATGTATTTTTTTTTTTTTTAAGATTTAATTTATTTACTTGACAGGCAGAGATCTCAAGTAGGCAGAGAGGCACGCAGAGAGAGAGAGGAGGAAGCAGGTCCTCACCGAGCAGAGAGCCTGATGCGGGGCTCAATCCCAGGACCCCAGGACCATGACCTGAGCCGAAGGCAGGGGGCTTCACCCACTGAGCCACCCAGGTGCCCCAGCAGATTCTATTTTTAACACAGATCCCTGGTCCAGCTACTAATTCTACTGAATAAGAATTTCTGGAGATGGAACCTGCAAATCCATGTCTGCAAATGTCCAGTAGGTAGTTCTGATATCTTCCCTTGTTTAAGAGCCATAAAAGGTCCCAAACTGCTCATCTTATGGATAGTGAGACTGTCCCAGGGAGGGTGGGAAAAATGCATTGTCCAAGGTTACACAGAGAATCACTGCTTCCCTGGACAGCTTTGACAATACTGATGTTAAAGATGATGATGGCACCCATGATAATGGCAGCCTCCACTATTTACTGGTGCTGCTCTAAGCCCTTCACATGTACTAATTTGAATTCTCACAACCACTCTATGAAATAGGTATTATTATTTTTTTTCCAGGAGAGGAAACTATGGAACAAAGAGGTTAATTCACTTGCCCAAGGTCACACAACTAGGAAATGGAGCCGAAGCCCTCTGTTCCTATCCAACTGGCAAACTTGTCTCAAACCACCAGAACCCTGCCTCAGGGGTTTTGCCTCGTCTCTAGTAGGTGGATTGAGCTGCAGGGTCTGGGATGTTTCTGGGGAGTGGTCTCTGCCCAGCTTTGCATCCTGACCTCTGGAGCCTGGGGGAGCCTAGAGGGTATCTGTCATTTGCCAAGGGACCCACTTTTGGATGTATACCCTGGTCAGGGCACAGTTTATGTCTGTGGAGTTCAAGGTCCTTCAGATAAAGCCATGCTGCAGGTGGTAAGAAGGACCCCACTTCCGGATGTGGCAAGAACAGAAGCAGCAGCTTTTCCCAGTCCAGCCAGACCCCTGTGACAGCCCCTTAGACTTTGGAGAGTCAGGTAAATAGCCTCACCTGGGCTATCTGGGATTTTGTCCTCCTTAGTTTGGGAAAGATCTGTAAATACTTTGGCTTTCCTTTTAATGCAGGGTAGAGGGATATAATGGACAAAGGCTGAGCAGTTTCAAAATAAGAATGTCACAGCCTTGGGTGCCTAGGTGGCTCAGTGGGTTAAAGTCTCCACCTTTGGCTCAAGTAATGATCCCAGGAGCCCCGCATCTAGCTCTCTGCTCAGCAGAGAGCCTGCTTCCTCCTCTCTCTCTGCCTACTTCTGATCTCTGTCTGCCAAATAAATAAATAAAAATCTTTAAAAAAAAAATGTCACAACCTCCTTCTGATGTAGTTTTGGGATATAGGTGAGGTTTGGTGGAGTGAGGTCTGGAGCCAAAGGCCGAGAAAGAATTCTTGAGACGTCTTTGGTGCAAAAAGGTGGTATTATTAGGGGCACCTGGATGGCTCGGTCAGGTCATGATCCCAGAGTTCTGGGATCGAGTCCCATTTCGGGCTCCTTGCTCAGCAGGGAGCCTGCTTCTCCCTCTCCTCCCAGCTCCTTCGCTCTCTGTCGGTTTCTCTCAAATAAATAAATAAAATCTCTCTCTCCTTTTTTTTAAAGGTGGTTTTATTAAAGCACAGGACAGGACTCAAGGGCAGAAAGAGACACACTGGGGTTATGCAGAATGGCTGACTGTATACTTTGGAGCTGAAGGAGATAAGGAAAAAGGGAGGTTTTCAAAAGAATTTTCATATGATAAGGAGGACTTACAAGATACTAGAGGCCTTGCTATTATCAAGCTAAGGTTGTTCTTCCCTCTAGAAAGGCATTAACATTAAGCCAGTTGGGAACTTCGTGGAGGAATGTCACACAGATCCCACTCAGGAGTGGGGCGGGGGGTGGGCAGGAGGCTACAGGGCGTCAACTCGTGCTTTGTCCTGAGCTAGCCTTCTGCTCCCTCATCACTTCTTCTTTTTTTTTTTTTAATTTTTAATTTTTTATAAACATATATTTTTATCCCCAGGGGTACAGGTCTGTGAATCACCAGGTTTACACACTTCACAGCACTCACCAAAGCACATACCCTCCCCAATGTCCATAATCCCACCCCCTTCTCCCAATCTCCGCCCCCCAGCAACCCTCAGTTTGTTTTGTGAGATTAAGAGTCACTTATGGTTTGTCTCCCTCCCAATTCCATCTTGTTTCATTGATTCTTCTTCTACCCACTTAAGCCCCCATGTTGCATCACCACTTCCTCATATCAGGGAGATCATATGATAGTTGTCTTTCTCTGCTTGACTTATTTCGCTAAGCATGATACGCTCTAGTTCCATCCATGTTGTCGCAAATGGCAAGATTTCATTTCTTTTTATGGCTGCATAGTATTCCATTGTGTATATATACCACATCTTCTTGATCCATTCATCTGTTGATGGACATCTAGGTTCTTTCCATAGTTTGGCTATTGTGGACATTGTTGCTATAAACATTCGGGTGCACGTGCCCCTTTGGATCACTACATTTGTATCTTTAGGGTAAATACCCAGTAGTGCAATTGCTGGGTCGTAGGGCAGTTCTTTCCGCAAAGAAGACATCCAGATGGCCAACAGACACATGAAAAAGTGCTCTATATCACTCGGCATCAGGGAAATACAAATCAAAACCACAATGAGATATCACCTCACACCAGTCAGAATGGCTAAAATCAACAAGTCAAGAAATGACAGATGCTGGCGAGGATGCGGAGAAAGGGGAACCCTCCTACACTGTTGGTGGGAATGCAAGCTGGTGCAGCCACTCTGGAAAACAGCATGGAGGTTCCTCAAAAAGTTGAAAATAGAACTGCCCTCATCACTTCTAATTGGTGCACACACACGGACCCTTCTTTGCATTCACCGTTACCGCTGGATACCGCTAAAGCACTGGCTGGGTCAGTGCCACACCAGGGACGCACAGGGCAGATTATGCGGAAGTCCTGGCCGCAGGGGGTTCACAGTTCCAGCGGCAGAGGAAACCGGACATGCCGGCTTTGGAGGCAGGCAAGCCTGGGTTGGAGCTGCAGCTCCAGCTCTTTGCAGGCTTGGGCAAGTTACTTCTCTCAAAATCTCAGTGTGCTCCTCATCACAACACCTACTTCAAAGAGGTACGGGGTGGGGGGGGGGACATGAAACTCGAGAAGGTGGGCACCTGGGGACACGCCCTTCCGGCCCCGGCCCCTGAGTTGTTTCTGCGCCAGCTTTCAAAACAAAAACGAGAAGGAAGGAATTCTTCCCACCAAGTCCGAGTGGTAGCAGGCTTTCGGGACCCTCCCCTGGCAAAGGACACAGAAACAGACCTACATTATGACTTTTGTGGGCCCCAACTTCATAAAAAATATATTAAAAATGATCTTTTAGAGGCACCTGGATGGCTCAGTCAGCTAACTGTTTGCCCTTGGCTCAGGTCATGATTGCTGGGTCCCGGGATCAAGTCCCACTTGGGCTCATTGCTCTGCGGAGAGTCTGCTTCTCTCTCTCCTTCTAACCCCTCTCCCACCACCCCCAGCTCGCATTCTCTCCAGTTATCTCTCAAATAAATAAATAAAATCTAAAATATATTTTACAATTGCATTTGTATAAAAATGAATATAACCCAGGCTAGGTTTATTATTATATTTTTGTCTTCTGATTTTAAGAGAAATTAAAATTACAATACTTCTATGAGCTGTAGGCACTGTGTCTAATGAAGAAGTCAGCCCTGTACGGGGAGCATCTTGGGTGCTGGGTGCTGGATGCCGGCACCAGGTCTCTTCCCTCCAAACCTGCTTCCTTCCACCCCATGCAGTGCCCCCACCTCTGTCTCAGCACCCATGCTCTACCCAGCGTGACCTCCTAGGCTCGGCCCGTGCTGCTGCCCCACCTGTAAGAGAGACCTCACTGACACTTGGCAAACTCTACCCCCAACAACTCTGCCCCCTCCCATACGACTCCTCTCAAATGCACCAGCCTTGTCATCTGCCGGCACTGAAATGTGGGGAACGTTATGGGAACTTTTCGAATAGTTTCAGGAACTTGCTCGGCAGCTCTCCTTGGGTACTGCCACCCGCTCCTGCAGCCAAGTCACTCAGGCACGTGTCCTGCCTGGCAGCATGGGCAGATGGCCTTGGTCTTCTCTCCAACCAGTTCATGGCATCCTGCTCGTTTTGCACCCTCTTCCTGGCTCCATCCCCAGCTGGGAGCCTGGCACACAGTAGGTCCTTGATACAAAGTTGCAGAACTGAATTAAGACTTAAATAATCCCAACTCTGCCTGTCCCCAACAGCACTATCGGTTACTTATTGCAAAAAGACATCCAGATGCATTTCTGGGCAACTGCTATTTTAGGAACAGTGTTATTTGGGGAGCTGAGCGGTGCTGGCTGGGTAAGGAGCAGGCAAGAGGGCCTCCGCCACTGTGGCTCCCTTCCTCCCTGCCCCAATCATCTGCTTGGCCATCGGCAGGATTAGACAACAGCAATTATCCCCACATGGTCTATTCCCAGAATTCAAAGTTATTGGGGGAGAAAATGCAATTGTGCTTTTATCCAGTCATTAAAAAACAAAACAAAACAGGAGCCGTGGATTTCAAACTGCCTTTCAGATTTGATGAAAAGAAAAACAAACTTGAGTATTAGCCCTAAATTGTGCTGACAACACACTTCCGGGTCTCTTTGTCCTCCTCCAGAGGTTTTCAATTCCTATTGATTCCTGCCTGGTTCTCATGCCTGGGGAGAGCAGGGAACTGATCTGCCAGCCAGAGCGCCCCCCCCCCCCCCCCCCAGTGATGAGGGAGCAGGAGGCTGGCTAAGGACAGAGCAAAAGCTGGCACCTTTCACCCCCTCTCCACCTGCTCCCCTCCGTAATATGTGTAGCGTTCCTCAGGCACCCCTGACTGCCATAAAACGATAAATAGTTAACTTGCAGGGATCACAGTCCTGCAGAACAGGAATCTCCCTTGCTCTACAGATGTCCTAGAGATCTAAACAGGGAGGTTACCTTATCAATAGCACAAATTTCCAGAGGCAAATAACTCTCAGTTCCTGAAGCCCTAATGTCTCCCTCCCCACCATAAACTGGAGGAGGCTGAAGTAGAAGGGAATGTAAATGATAGCAGGATCATAACACCCCACCAAGAATCTCCCAACTATCTTGATGTCAGTGCCTGACCTAAAGACGACATTGATCAGGCCATAAGGACAAGGCCTCCCTCCGGCACCTTGTAGGCCCTCCTTAACATGTGAAAACTCTGTTGAAACCTCCCATCCCTTCCCCTCACCTTCCCCCAACCACAAGGTATATAACATGCCTACCCTTACAACCCGGGCAGCAGCTCTTCCTGCCCATGGGTCCTGTCCCCGTGCTTTAATAAACCACCATTTTGCACCAAAGATATCTCAAGAATTCTTTCTTGGTCATCGGCTCCGGACCTCAGCCCACCAAACCTCACCGAGGTTCTAGAACTTCATCACCGGGGCAGGGAGGGGGGATGGGGAGTGAAGTCCAGGCTCCCCCAGCCCAGAGAAGCAACCCTTGCGGGGTCCTCCCCAGTGGCTGGTGCCACACCTCTGCTCCCATCACAGAGCCCGCTGCCCGCTCAGCCACACCAGACCGACATCAGCCAAAGTAGCCCAATCACCCACTATTTTAGGACCTAGAAGACACAGGAGAGTCCATATGCCCACAGAGGCCCACACCGTATGATGGGGAAATGAGCTCAGAGAGAGAATGGGCCTCGCCTAGGTCACAGAGCAGACGGGTGATTGAGAAGCAATTAGAAGCCAGGTCTCCTGGTTCCTGAGGTTTAGGATGGGGAGAAAACACCAGGGAGCTACATTCAGGAGACACCATTTTTACAACAGTACTGCTTGCATGAAGTCTCTTACCACATCCCCACATGCTATGGCCACACCGGACATCTTTTAGACCTCAAGGGGCCATGATCTCATTCAATCTCCCCTCTAGGCTGTTGCACTTGTGTTTCTGTGCCCGTGACCCCTCTCTTATGCTTCTGCCTTCATACTTCAACTTTCTGAAGCCCATTGCTCCAAGAAGGAATTCAAGAGCTCTCGGCGTGAGGACCTTACTATACTTGTACCACCTGAATTGAAACTACAAGTTCATATATCTCTTTCCCCACTAGCCTGGGTGGTCTACATGGATGTCTTCCTGCTGCTTCCTGTGTCTAGAACAGTGTCTGGCACAATAGAGGCACTGAACAATCATAAACAGATAAGTTAGTAGTCTCATAAGATCCTAGTAACAATCCTATGGGATGTCAACCTCCGCATTCCACAGAAGAGAAAAACTGAGGCTCAGGAAAGAAAGGTAACCCCTGTCCAGTGAGTTGGTAGAGTCAGGATTCAGAGACTCCAAGTCTTCTGACCCCAGGTCAACATTTTCTTCATTACAACCCCCTTCCTGGCATAATAACAGAACTAAAGAAGGTCTAATTCACACTATTTTGGACCTGTGTGTTATGGCTGGGGTGGGCTGGGGAGCAGAGAGGTCGCCCCATGGCACTGGGAGATAGCATGGGGACGGGGTAATGAAGGAAGACTTTGCTAACCATTCCTCCTGCTATAATGAGCCCTTGAGGCAGCCAGCCTGGGAGGTCCAATTCACACCTAGGTTGAGGTGGGAAGAGCAGGGACCCTTTCAGACCAGGGCTGAGGGGCAGTACAGGACAGCTCTGCTCCAGGGAGCACATGCCTGGGAAGCTCGGGGTTTGAACAAAGGGTGTGGCTTTTTTTTTTAGATTTTATTTACTGATTTGAGAGAGAGTGCACAGCGGTAGGGGAGGGGCAGAGGGAAAGGGAGAAGCAGACACCCCACTGAGCAGGGAGCCCAATGTAGGGCTCCATCCCATGACCCCGAGATCATGACTTGAGCCAAAGGCAGACACTTAACTGACTGAGCCACCCAGGTGCCCCGGGTGCAGCATCTTGATTAAGAGGGAAATATTCAGTAGGAGGCGACAATGAAGCATACTGATGACAGCAAGCGTTGGCAAGGATAATGGAGAGACTAGAACTCCCACCCGATGGCCGGTGCGACTGCTGATCCATTTCTCCACTTGGCAAGACTGGTAGCATCCAACTAAAGTTCAACATACCAATATGGTATGACCCAGATGTTCAAATCCTGGGTGAATCCCAGCGTTAAGTGGCTGCTCGTTTCCCACCAAAAAGAGTGTACGAAAGTGTCTGTAACCCTCAAGTACTCCCATAGGAATGTAAAATGGTGCAGCCACCGTGCAGAACAGCCTGGCAGTTGCTCAGAAGTTTACACACAGAGCTACCACGTGATCCAGCCAGTCCCCTCCTAGACAGACACCCCAGAGAAATGAAAACCCACGTCCACCCAAAGACTTGCACATGAATGTTCAGAGCTGCATTATTTGGAAGAGCCAAAAAATAAAAAATATAAAGCAGACACAATCCAAATGTCCATCAACTGCTGAAAGGATAAATAAAATATGGTCTACTCGCAGGACGGGATATTATTTGGCAGTAAGGGGAAATGAGGAACCGGTACATTCCACCGTGCGGAGGAACCATGAAAAATGAGGCCCAAGGAAAGAAGTCAGTCGCAAGAGACCAGATATCATACGTTCCTTTTCATATGCAATGTCCAGAATAGGCAAATCTGTGTAGGAAAAGAAAGTAGATCAGCGGTTGCCAAGGGCTGGCAGGAGAGGGACTGCTGAAAAGAGAGGCTGCTGATGGGTATGGAGTTTGCTTGCAGTTGCCGCGAACTGGAAATAAAAATGTCCAACAACAGTAGAATGGGTGGGTAAACTTGTAAAGGAGTGAACTCCTGTTTATGATAGAATTATGAGTGAAAAGCAGCAAACCATGAAAGAGTATAGAAAGTCTGGTGCGAAATTTTGAAGCCGACTAAAGTAATCTAAGACAACAAAAGTCAGAATAGCAGTGGCTTTTGG
This sequence comes from Mustela nivalis, assembly GCF_964662115.1. NCBI lineage: Eukaryota > Metazoa > Chordata > Mammalia > Carnivora > Mustelidae > Mustela > Mustela nivalis. The sequence continues at coordinate 17,884,813 of NC_139029.1, read as the reverse complement.
GGGGCTGAGTGTGAGGGGCCCGAGGGGACCTTGTGGGGTCTGGGAAATGCTACCTTGACCTGCGGCATAGCTACAGGTTGTACCCATCTGTAAAACTCAGTGGGATTGTGCCTTCTGCTGTAGGTAAGATCTAAGTTACATTTCAGTGTTTAAAAGGTCATTTAAAAAAAAAAAAAAAAAAAGAGGCTCAAGTGAAAAGACCAGGGCTGAGTCCTGGCTGTCAGGCTTTTGTGAGAGTCCCTGTCCCTCTGAGTGCCTCGTTCCCCATCCTCCAGACATCGGACCAGATGGTTTCAAAGAATCCAACTGGCACTGACAGTCTGAGATTCTGCGAATTCACATACCTATTTGTCACTGAGTTTGTTGGGAAATTTGGCAAGTGCTTGCCATCAATGTGGTGCGAAGAGCAAGGGGGCTGGCTGTCTGCTGTGGGCTCAGCCTTGTTTCCAAGGAAGGCAAGGTCTTTGGAAAGTGGGTGGGAACACCCCGCCTCCAGGAGGGAATGTCACTTTCGATATGAATCATCTCAGGCATCCAGCGACTTGCTCTGGGAATAGATACCCTGACTCACTTCTCCCTGACAGGGACAAGACTTGCTACTAAAATTTCGGATTTCAAAAGAACCAGCACAGCCCAAATAGCCTCTCAGAGGCGGAAAAAGAAAAAAAGAAGAAGAAGAAGAAGAAATCAGCCTGGTAACCAACCAGGAATCACAGAGGGGATGGGCATCTTTCTTTGTACTGAAGACCGGACGAAGCCCAAAGGAGGCCGCCGGCTCACACGGCTGCTGGCGCCAGGGCTGGGATGGGGACCCGAGGCTCCTGACCTCGAGTTTTCTTTTTACAACAACCTGCTACTATAGTTTTTAGAGAAATAAATTATGCTCTGTGCTGGTGGGAAGCCTTTTAAACAAAAAAGAAAAAGAAAACAGCCGAGACGCATCTTAATTAGAAAGTGCTTGGGAAGAAAAAAAAATCTTTGCGGGAGGAGGGTGCAGCCAGCCTCATGCCTTGAACTGTCAGCGGCATGAGAGAGGGGACATCCAGCAGGCTAGTTCAGAGGGGAGTGCTTTGCTCCAATAATTACCCATGTGACCTGAGCGGCTTTCTGGTTTTTAGGAGGTGGTGGCAGGCAAAATCATGGACATATCATCCAAGGCCACCGGGAGAACCCCCTCCCCCCAGATGACCATAGCATCTGACTGGCAACTGCCGGTTCTGCCTGTCCTTCACATGTGGGGTCAATATTTTCATCCCATTACCCTCCTTGTGCTAAAAGCCCATCTGCCAGTGACCGGTGCTTCTAATCCATTTCCTCTGTGCTCTGAGAGCCCCCCGCAGCCTCCGGATGGAGCAGCCATGGCTCCCAAAACATGTGACTCCCCGGAAGGCTTGCTCGATGCCCTTACGCCTGACCCGTTCTATGCAAGGATGAGCAACATCCCCACTTCCGACGCAGACGACAGCTCTTTTTCAAAACAAACCCAGAGCCTGGGTCAGGAATGTGCACCACAGCTTGCTAAAAATCAGTGAGCGACATGGCCTGATGACGATTTCCCAAGAACGATGGATGGAAACTGGGTGTTTGTTTTTTCAGAAAAACAACCAAACTCATAAAAGTGGATATGGCATTTTCAGCCAGAGAAGTCAACGCGTTCTGTTACCCAAAAGCAGGGGAAGGCGGGGAGGAACCAGGGGTGGGGGCATGCATGCCAGGCAGGGTACTGGGGCGACCTGCCCCTGCCCCCACCTTCCCAGGTGAGTAAACTGAGGTTTGGGGAATTTTGTGACTCGCCCAATTTCATTCAGTTGGTAAATGCTGAGAATCTGACCCCAGGCGTACCTCTAACGTCAAAGGGCTGCCTCCCGGGAACAGGTTTCGAGATCGTGAAAACAACATGGAGTTCTGGGGAAACTGCAGAAGCAGGTGGTTTTCGCGAACGATCTCTCTGGCAAAGCGTGCAGTTCCCTAGGCAGCCATGCTGGTGGAGTAACTCTCACCCCCACAGAAAGATCCAGGCAGACCGGGGTGTGTGTGTAGGAGACTGTGAGCATTTTGCAGAAGGCACTACTAAGTCACACGCCAAAAAGCAATTGTAAAAGTGACATCTTGGGACCTGGATTTATTCCCTCTTCAACATCATATTTGCTCCGTTTACAAGGCAAAGATGATTTTTCTCCCTGCCAAGGCCGAACATTCCCAGCCTGTGATCTGAAAATCATGCTGTGTTCATTTCGCCTCTTAACTCACCCAAGGCCATAAATCATCCCTCGAAACGGGGATTTGGTTGGCAGTTCTATCGGGGATTCACAAGGCAGAGGCGGAATCCAATTTGGGGCTCTCACAGTCCTCCCGGGCCGGCTAGACCACGCGAGCTCCTCCAAGCTCCACAGAGAAGACGCCCGAAAAGCACATCTGCTGACTAAGCAGGACCCTTGCTCTTCCGGGGTTAGTCTGCTGATTCTAAACTCGCTCTGCGACAGAGGAGGGGGTCAAGGCCGCTGAAGAGAACAAGAGGAAGAGAACAAAGCCAGATCCAGCCCTTCCCAGCCAAACCAAGAACGAAGGGCTAAGGGGAAACAGGGCATGCAGAGACAGTGGTAGGCAATTCATTCATTCCAAAATATGTATTGGAGGCCCACGATGTGTTATGTGCCAGGCACTGTTTCTTTCCTTGGAATACAATTATTTTCCCGAGTATTCTTTTAAGAAACAGAATAATAATGGCAGTAGCTTATGGTTAACAAGCATACAAAGACGGGGACGTGGAGGCACGCGGGCAGGCACTGCACGTGAATTTTATCTAATCTCCCCAACTGCTGGGTGAAGGAGGGGTTATTCTCATTGTACAGATGGAGAAACTGAGGTGCAGAGAGATTAGGAAACCAGGCCACAGGCACAGGACTCATGACTGAGAGCCAGGATTCAAACTCAAGCAGGCATGGTTCTCAAAACCATACTACCCTCGGCTCCTCGTACTGACAGCCAATGGCATGCTTTGCAATTCTGTGTTTTCAGGTTATTGGGTGGGGATAAGGTATTCTCCTATGCTGGAAGAAAAGAGGAACATCTGAATCTTTTTCCAAGCCCTGAGTACTCAGCCGATGTCCACTAACTAATGATGCGTGGAGAAGCGTGGCTGCAGACCTAGGAAGTGTGTGTCCTCTCTGGGCTTCCGTCAGGGCAGGGGAGCAGAAGATGCAGCCCCACCAACCCTGAGACCAACCCTCTGCCCTGTTCCCTTCTCTGTGGCCACTGTATATGGCCACTGGGGGACAGGGCAGCACAGTGGCTTATGGACTGGGTTTTGAAGTTTGACAGCCTTATGATCAGGTCTCTGCTTGATAACTGTGTGACTAAGCAAGTCCTAAAACTTGCCTAGCCTCAGAGTCCTCATCTGTGAAATGGGGATCAAATAGGTAATACATTCCTTACAAGGGCTGTGAGTAGGACACGAGAGAATATAGCTACAGTGCCCGGTGTGATGCAGGTACAGGAAGTGGGTGGGCTCTCTGCCCCCAAATCATACATCTCCTGGTAGTCTGCTCCCTCTGAAGCTCTGCAAATTTCCAGCTCCTAGTGGTGATCTGGCCATGACCATAGGCCTGCCTCTCAACAATCTGGCCTCGGTCAGTTTAGCTAATCTCAGAGTGGGTGGTGCAAAGAGCACTGGGCTGGGACTCAGGCCACCAGAGTCTAAGTCCCCAGTCCTATAATTAACGTGCTGTGTCACCTTGGGCAAGTCCCTTCCGCTCTCTGACCTTGGTTCTCCCTGACTCAGAGGAAGGAGTGGGAGTTGCCTTGAAACCCTTTCACCCTCTCTGGTGGCACCCACTCCCAAGGCTCTGTGCCCTGCTGGTTTTCCTTGCTGCCAAGGGAAGATGAAGTTATCAGGACTCACTACGACTTCTTGGGAGGATTAATGCTCTTTAAGTGCTTCAGGGCTGGAAGCTGGCACCAGTGCAAGGTGTCACTTACTACCCGCCCGGAAACTCTTATCCTGGCAGGAGGCTGATTTTTTCCATGGCCTTGAACTTTAACCTTTCTCTGCCTAAAAATTCCTCTGTAAGCTGCTTAAATGAAGGAGTGAACAGGACACTGCCTACCGGTGGGCTGCCCACCCACGATTCCTGCCATGGGCACTCCAGGGCTGGGGCGACAGGACAGGAGGGATCTGGTCTTCCAGAGCCCCGGAACCCTCACGTGGGTCCTTGGATCCAGGGGTCTTGGACACGCTCCAGTCAACGTGAGAGAGGCACACACTGTCCTAAGAGCCTGACGTCACCCTCATAGCAGCTGACTTGAAGAATGCCAGACATGAATATGCGCACTTCTCATGTCTTAGCTCATGTAGTTCTCAAAACAATCCTGTGAGTAGGTAGTATTGTGGTCCCAACTTTACAGCTGGGACTGTGAGGCCCAGAAAGGTTAAGAAACTTGCACAAGGTCACACAATTGAGAGGTGGCACAGCAGCATGCAAACGCAAGCCATCGGCCTGAGTCCAAGCTCCTCAGCCGGCTTACTGAGTGTCCTCCCCAGTCCTAGCAGCAGGCCCTTCTGCAGGTGAGGAAGCTGGGCCTCTGTGTACTGAGCCATCATGCTTTGTGGCACTCCAGCGGCCGCATCACCACTGGCTCTGCTCCCTCCCCTCCCCTCCCCGAAGGTGTTCTGCGACTGGCAGACTTGACCCTGTGACTTACTAGTGGTCAGAGAGCTGCCATCGAGTGCCCACTCTGGACCTGGCTCCAGGCGAGGCCTCAGTCCATCTCTAGTCTGTCACCACCGCCCAGGAGGTGGGATTCTCTGCCCCACTCCGCAGTGGGACGCCACAGAGCTACTAAGTGGCAACACAGAGGTTCTCCTCAGGCCTGCTTAGATCCAAAGTCTAAGCTCTCTCCACCACCTGGCTGGACACTAACAGGGACAACTGGAGCGACCTCTCAGAGGAAGGGGAACAAGGCAGATATCCACCATGGCCTGGGCCACAAGGCAATGAGCAGGCTAAGGCCTTGCTCGCAGCACAAGGGGCTTGGGAACATTTTCTGATGGACCTGCTGAGCTGGAGGTTAGGAAAATGGAAGCCTCTTTCACTCTGAATTGTGAAGGACACAAAAACTGGCTCGAGAGACACATCGCTCGGCAGTCTCACTCTCGGAGTGAGAACGGATTCAGGGAGGGGTGCATGGGCAGCTGGGAGCAGAATTCAATTTGGTGAAATGCTGCACAGGAGACCAGGCTCGGCATCTGATGTTCTCACTGCAAAGCCAGACACCAGCGTGAACTCGTGACTCTTCCCCGTATGCACCCCTCTCAGCCCTGCGTGAGCCCATGTCCGAACAGCTCAGCCAGGTCGGGCGGGGGTGCGCTGCTGCCACCTGGCCTTGCTGGCAGGGCTCAGTCTGCAGTGAAGTCACTGAAGATGGCAGCGGCCAGAGCCCAGCAATGATACCACCTAGCAGCCTACGTGACTCTGGAAAAAGAACAGGGAGGGTGACAAGTGGCTTAACCCAGGTTAGCTTACCTCCTTCTATCTTTGGGAATAGTCTGGCTTCAAAGCCCCTTATGGCTCCACCCCAAACTAGAAGCTCCTCCTCTGGGTGCATTCCCATAAGCCTCTGGCTCATAAGACACATTTGTGGGTAACCACAGTCACAGCTACTACCTATTAAGTAGGTTCTGTGTGTCAGGCAGGCCCTGGGCTACAAGTCTGATGTTTCCATTAGTACCACTGTGCAGAAAAACTCGGGTTCATGGAGAAATGCCTTGCCTAAGGTCACACAGCTTATGGACCAGAAAGTGGTCCATAAGCATTTGTTGAGTGAAAGACTAAACCTTTCCCAGGAGCCAGCTGCCCACTGCACCCTCTTTGCTGGTTGCACAGGAAAGACGCTGCCAGGACTCCTAGAGGCATGGGAGGATTGGCACCAGGGGAGCGGCTGCTCTGGGAGATGGACACCGAGGAGACCTCAGGACTTCGCACGGGCTCACCTGGGCAACTGCTGACTGCATGTATTATACTGTCAATCGTAAACCACTGGCACATACTGGGCCCTTTGCATGTTCATATGTGCTCTCATAGTAGTCCAGTATGAAGGACAAATGAGCAAGGGTCCAGAGAGGTTAAGCAACTCAGGGTTGGCTACACAGATAGCTCAGGACAGAGTGAGGACTTGTATCCAGGTACGTCAGACTCAAAGTCCAAGTTTCTTTCCACTGTTCTAGCTGCCCATACTTTCTCCATCAGGTCCGGTGACTGAAAAGGGACTGAAGAGTCGAGATGCAAAGGACAGCCCCGAGGAATTTCACACAATGGGACTCGGCTTAGTCCTACCCATAATGCTCCCCATGGTGCTCCCTCTGCCCCATGGATGGTCTGAGCAATAGCTATGCCCGGGCTGTGCAGTTTCAGGAGTCAGCCTCCCCTGACTTCCACCAATTCCCTGAATATCTGCAAACTGTCGGCGAGAAGGAGAGGGGAAGCCTCCGTGGTTCCATCCCAGATTTACACTGGTAGCCAAAGCTCCAATGACTGTGGTGAGACCCACGCTGGCCCCTTTCCCCAGGGCTAATGTGGGACATCGGGGAAGGTCTATGTTCCAAGACAGAGAAGATAACCAGACTCTACACATCTCATACTTGAGGTTAAAGAAATATCTGCCTTTCTCTCTTCTGACTCAGGAGTCCTCCCTAGGAATCTATCCAAAGACAACATTTTATGCACAAAGATGACAACTGCTGAATTATTTTTAATAGCAAAAAATTAGAAACAACTTCTGTCCAACATTAGCAGCATGGTTAAATGAATTATGGCACATCCCTGCAATAATTGCCATCCTTTATGACAAATTTGAATAAGTCAGAGAAACGCTTATGATATAACATTAAGCCAGAGAGAGAGAGAACATAAAATTGTATATCGAGGAGAAAAAAGGCACAGAGAAGATGGGAAGGAAATGAACAAGAGGTCAACAGAGGTTGCATGTATATGGCAGAATGAGCTATTTTTTTGTCTGTTTTTCACTTTTTGATACCTTTTCTTTTCCCCTGTGTTCCTATGATAAACAGAAAAATGAAAGAAGTTACCAAAAATCTCTCTTTCTCACACAGACACACACCCAAGGCGAGTGAGTTATTAGAACATCCAGAAAGGATGTGATGCTGACTGGTTAGAGGGAGGAAGGCAGGTCCAATGTCCCCCTTCCTGGAACACAGGCACTTCTCACAAGACCATACACGTAGGGGCCATCCCTTTAAATCTCCCTTGAAGATTTTCCTGGGACTTTTCATCTGACTTGGTTCTTTGGTTCTGGACCTCAGGGACCTGTGTCTCTAAGGAGTGAGGAACACAGTGGGTGAATTTCCATCTCTAGCCCCGGACAGCTCCCATCTCTCAGGGAAGAAGCAGGCCAGGCTGCCTCCAGCATCTTTTCTGGAGAAAGGCCTGCAGAGTGGAGAGCTGGCGACTTGGAAAGGTGTTAAGTTTGGAATGTGAGGCCATGCCCACAATAAGGCACTCTACAGACTGTCCAGCTGAGAGAGGCTCTCGAGTTAGGAGAACCCGCGGCTGGAAATGGAAGACATACAAGCAAGAGAGGCGGCAGGTCACACAAGTGCTGCCAACACAAGGCAGTTTCTGTGACACTCCTGATGAGCGACAGTCCTGACCGTCCACCGGTGGGGTGTGCAAGACACACCCGCAGGACCCTAAAGGTGGCACACTCGCCCACCTCATTAAAAACCGGTTCCGTTTCTCATGAGCTCACCTGAGATCATCTTACAGCTACACCTGGGGGACTGGAGTCAAACCCAGTCCTCTGTGTCCTTCAGAACCCCAGACCTGCTCCTGGGAAACAGGTCTCCATTCCTCACCATCCCCAGTCACACGTCCAAGTGTGTTTGCTCCAAAACACAGATGTTAAGTGCGTACAAAGAGTATAAAGTGAGAGGGAAGAGCCCAGAAGGAACTCAGACTTGGGAGCCCTGAGTCTGGGGAAATAGGGACACAGCTCAGCAGGGGGTTGGGGAGGAAGAGCCAAAATTGAATTCCACTTAACCAGCAGAGGGGTTGTGGGTCTCACCCACACCAACTCACCAAACATGTTGCCCTCATAGCCGTCTTTTGTGAGCGGTCGGAGCTCGTTTTTCCCCATGGCGTAAAGTCTATAGCTCCGCCAGGCGAACTGCATCATCTGTAAGAGAAAGCAGGAAACAGAACCTGAGTGTGGCAATTCCCAACTGCGGGCACTGGCCACTGGCTTTGCTCTCTGCAACAGGATTCTAAACCATATAAAAAAAAAATAATCTTCCAACCTGAAGAAGACCACTTTCTCTCTCACATAGTTCTATTCACAGTGACAGCTGCCTGAACGGCAATTCTCTTCAGACGACCCCAGAGCCCAGAGTCTACCCAAGGATTCCTCAGAGGAGACACAAAAAGCAATAAATACATTCTAGCTATCCTTCAGAGCCAAAGTGAAAAGCTACCTCTTCCATGAAGCCTTCCTGCTTTGCTCTGGCCTAAAGCTATCCTCTGAAAGGAAGGAAACAACTCAAAGAGTGATGCCTGGTACAAAACAACCCCTGAACTAGGGATGGCTGATTCCATTCTGCAGATAAGGAGACAAGGCAAAGACACGAGGTAATTTGTCCAAGGTTAGCCAGAGAGTCAGTGAGAGTGCTACGAACTGAACCCATGCCCTGTGGCTCTGAAGCTTTAGGTCTGCCACCCCCGCTAAAGTCTTTGTTCTGTCCCTTAACGTTGCCACAAATCTCTCCGCACCTTTCTGACACTTGGCTTGACCCACCCTGGCCATCCCAGGTTCCCCAGCACCCCAGCCAATCACTTATCAGGCTTTGTTTCCCTGGCTATGAACCAAAAGCTCTTCAAAGCCAGAAACTATGCCTGCCTCAGTTTCCCTAACAGCACCCAGCACAAGTCTTGGCACAGGTACGCAGCAATGAATATTCATCAACTCTGTCCCCCAGTCCGTGCATGAGTTCTTAGTACTTTAAGGAAACTATGTCAGTTTCTAGGGAACATCACGCCAGCACCTTGGTTCCCCAGATGCACTTAGCCTGGAGGCTAGAGGAATGGACGTTCAGTCCTGCTCCGCTGGCCCCCAGGCTCACCCCTCTAGAGTGCTGCCTTTTCGCCTCTGCTTGGCAGGCCGCTTGGGTCACAGTGGGGCCGGCAGCAGAGGCACAGCTGGGGGCCTGGTGCCTGGGGAGGTAGCTGGTTTACTGACTGCAAAGAACACAGGGTTCGAGGCCAGGGCCGTCTGTGTGCGCCCCTCACCTCTTCTTTGACCTTGGCAAGTGACTGAAGGTCTCTGAGGCTCAGTGGACTTCTCTTGGAAATGGAGATACCAAGGGCTGTTTTGCTGAAAGGTTTAACCCCTAATCCTGAAAGGTTTATGTGAAAGAAAGTAGCTGGAAATGTTTCTGACCTGCCACAGCATGTGATTGACAAGCACGAGTCCTCTGCCCTCTTCAGCCTCTAAAAACCCAATCTGCTCCTCCAAACCACAACCACCATCCCTCCTTCCACCTGTCCCTAGTTCTCAAACTTTGCTGGCATCAGCATCACCTGGAGAGCTTACTGAATCAGCCCGTCGGCCCCATCCTTGAGTTTCGGATCCAGCAGGTCTGTGGTGGGCCCAAGAACTTGCCTTCCTAACGAGTTCCCCCACGATCCTGCTGGTCCACAGGCCATGCCTGAGAATCACCCATCTGGTCCACGTGTTTGTCTCTACTTCTCACCTCCCCTCCAGACACTGTATGGCACCCTTCTACTTCTCTCCTTCTCGCTCCTGGCCTACCCTCCTGTCGCAGCCCCCTCCTTCTGGACATCTCCACCCTCACCGTCCATGCTCTGCCGTTCCAGGCGCCAAGGCTTAGAAGCAGTCTCTCCCAGGCACATCTGGACCATGACCTCTGCTGTGCCTGCCGCTGTGACCCAAATACACGGCCCAGGAGGGCAGATGTGATGAGTCTATGGCCCACGCCCCCTGTGAAGTGACAGAGGGATCTGGCAGCACCTCTCCATTTCCCAGATGTTCAAACTGAGGCTCAGAGATGGAAGTGGTCAGGATGACACAGACAGCAGGGCTGGGAACCAGGCTCTTTCAACTCCCAGGCTGGCCAAACCTACACCCGTGCTCGGCCTGGTATGTGACTTCCCATGTGACACACATGCAAATGTCATGGTAACGCATGCCAAGCACTTGGCACGGGCTTTGAGTCCTAGTTCCATTCCTCTGTTATTTTCTACTTACCCCGAATTGGCAATAACAGAAACTAATTACCGGGTATGAGTGCTTAAGGGAGACTGGCCTCCTCCCTCAGTATCTCTCATCTGGAGGCTCCCTCAGTTAAGTCAATGAGAGTTGAGGTTGGGGAGGGGGTGCGGGGAGAGCGGCAGGAGGCTGGTAAAACATACATGACAGCAGGAAAGAAGCAGCAGAGGTCTGGAGGGGGAGGACCTCCAAACCCCTCCTGCTTGCAAGAAAGAGAGAGAAGTGGGTGTACCCGAGTGATTAGGAGAATCACGGGTCTGTACATGTTCCCATGGGAGCTGCCACTGTGCGGATGTGGAGACGTTTGGAACGGGGCCCATTACCTCAGTCATCCACACCAGTGGAGGGGAATGAAGGCACAAATAATCCCTATGCCACTTGGGACTGGATTCAGAAGGCAACCAGAGTGGCTCTCAACTCTCTCTTACACTCACACACATAAGCATGCGTGTGCGTGCGGACACACTCAGGTCTCCCATCTCGGGTCACAAGTGGCTCAACCTGGGCACTGGATGAGCAAGGGACAGGAAAAGACCCCCACCAGGCAGTCTGTACTTCTCTTCCTGAAGCATGCTAAGCCAGCCCCGAGCTGGTGTCCTGTCCTGTGCTCAGTGACAGTCTGGGTTACAGCCCCAGCAGGAATGCGGCTATGGGCCCAAGTTCTCCTCCCCTGACTACTGCTTCCCTTCCTTCAGATCCCAGCTGAAACAGCACTTTTGCAGGAGGCCACTTCCCCAGGCATGCCTAAGTCAGGCCCCCACTCCTTCCCCACACTCTTGACTTCACAGCCCACAGCAGCCTGCCAGTCAAGCTATTATGTGGGCCCCCCTCACCCACCAAACCCCTGGTCATTGCTGCATGTCTCACAACGCATCCAGGGCCTGGCACATACTAGGTGTCCCCGAATATTTGCTGAATGGCTGTGAGAACAAGAAAATGGCTGTAGAGTTTAACACATGGTTGGCAGACTGGTGGACCTCACGTGTCCTGGGTAAGATAGGTAATGGGTCAGAGGAGAAGGGCTTCTTGGCAACAGAGGCACTGAGAAGAGGGCAAGTGTGTGTCTCAAGTGGGTACCCAAGTGTCCTGATGGACAAACAGGACTGTGAGGGGCACAGGAAGAGGACGAACGACGGAAAGGCTAGCTCACTCTGGAGCTGGTGATAACGTGCCCTGGGTGACCCCTGAACTGGACTTTAGGGGTGGACAGATCCTCGCTTCATGCTAGGGAATTCTAAGACCTCAAAGGTCATCCAGACTACCTCCTGGCCCATGCAAGTTCCTTAATTAAAGATTAAGTAATGCCTCTTTGAATACCCCCAGTGATGGGATGCTCACCACCTTACCGGGAAGCCCATTTGACTACAGTTTCACAAAATGCTTCCTTAATTAGTCCAAATCTGTTTTCCCCTATGGGCCGTGGGAAAGACAGTTTATACTGCCTTTATACCAGAGACCTTCAGAAAGGGGGAGCCAACTCTCTAGTCACCTTGGGCTATCTGTTGGCCCACCGAGCAGCCCAGCTCCTTCAACAATTCTCCTCCTGGCCGATCTCTGAATTCCCTGAAACTGCAGACCCATACATCACCGTGTTTTTCCGGGGTGCCCTAAGACTTTGTTGCCCATTTGTGAAGGTTGGCTATACTTTCGTTAATGAGAAGAAACTGAAGTGCAAACTCTCCCTGGTTGCTTCTGGACCAGATCCTGTGGGCGTGAACTTGCCATTTGCCCCTAATAATTTTATGTTGTAGGACTCTGCCTACCCTTCTGTGCCATCAGGATCTTCTGGAACCAGATCTTACAATTCAATGTGCATGTATCTGCCTGCTTTGGGTAATCTGCAAACTTGATAGGACTGCCATCTGTGTCTCCCCTCCGAGTTTTGGACAGGAACACTAAACAGGGGGCCTGAGAACAGTATCAGGGAAATCACCGCAGAGACCTTCCTCCTGGATGTTGCATTTTTGAGTGTTACCTGTCAGCAAGTGAGGAACCCACCAATCAATACAACCTCTGCGTCTCCATTTTGGCACATGAAGACATTGTGAAGGACAGGGCTGAAACACAAAAACACTCCCCTAGCATAGCTAGTACAGAAAAAATAAATTGCTGCTTTTTTTTTTTTTTTTGCCTTTTTTCTTTTTTTAAGGAAAATCCAGGGTTAGATGGGCATGGTTTGTTCTTAGAGAACCCATTTTGGCTCCTACGAATCACCCTTTTTTTGTTCTAAATGCTTGCAAATCATTAACTTAAAAACCTATTAGTGCCTCCTAGGAGGCTATAAAATAAAAAAAAAGATGAACAAAAACTAGTGTTGGCCACAATGGGGAGAAATTGGAACCCTCATACATTGTGGGTGGGAATGAAAGTGGTGCAGTCCCTCTGGAGAACAGTTTGGCAAAAAAAGTTAAATAGAAAGTTCCCATGGGGCCCAGCAACTCCACTCCTATGGAGCTGTGCAGAAAAGAACTCAAGGACTCAGCAAGGCTGGTCCTCGGCTGGCATCTGGGAATGAAAATTCCACGAGCAGTCCACCATTCTCGAACTGGTGAAGGTGGTTTCCTATCCCTAGACTGTACAGTCTGGGAGGCTGGATACCTACCTGCTCTCCTTCTGGGAGTCTAGGATTTGGGTATGTGCTAAAGTGGGGCCTGTATGACCAGCCCCCAATAAAATCCTCTGGCTCTGAGTCTCTAATAAGCTTCCCTGATATTAAATAACACCTCACACATGTTGTCACGATTCAGTGCTGGAAGAATTTGGCGTACCCTGTATGATCCTGCTGGGAGAGGACTCTTAGAAGCTGTGCCTGGTTTCCTCTGGGATTCCCTGCATGCCCTTTTTCCCTCTGCTGATTTTTCTCTGTGTCCTTTCACTACAGTGCAGATCACAGCTGGGGGTAGGACCAAGTTCTGAGTCTTATGAGCCCCGCTCGTGAATCACTGAACCTAGGGGTCCCCTTACACATCTCCTAGAAAATAAAAAACATAAGTCCACACAAAAAATTTATATATGTGTATGCATAGCAACACTGCCTGTAACAGCAAAAAAGTGAAAAACCCAAATGTCCACTGACTGATAAATGAACCAACATGTAGGAAAAAACCATATATATGCAATGGAATAGTACTCAGTCATAAAAAAAAAAAAGAAATGAAATACCGCCACTTGCTACAGCAAAGAGGAACCTCAAAACCCAGACACAAAAGGCCACAGAGTGTAGTATCCCATTTCTACGAAATGTCCAGAATAGGCAAATTCATGAAGATGAAAAGTAGGTTAGTAGTCACCAGGGACTGGGTAAAGAAGATATAGGGAATGACTGCTAGTGGAAATGAGGTCTTTTTGGGGTGTTGAAAATGTTCTATAATTGATGAGGAAGAGTGTACAACTCTGTGAATATACAAAATCACTGAATTTTATACTTTCAAAAAAGGTGAATTTTATGGTACATGAACTATAGCTCAATAAAGTTATTTATATATATTTTTTAAGATTTTATTTATTTATTTGACAGAGCAAGGGAGAGACCATGAGGGGGGAGTGGGAGAGAGCCCAATGTGGGGCTCGGTTCCAGGACCCCCGGATCATGACCCGAGCCAAAGGTAGATGTTTAACTGATTGAGCCACCCAGGTGCCCTACAGTTATTTGCATTTTTAAAAATTATTAGTAGGGACAAATCAATGTCATATGCCACTGGATAGGCAGTCCTTTATTTCATTAGTATTCTGCCCCAAAATTCAAACCTAAGCTGAATCATGAGGAAGGATCACACAAACGGAAATCAGGAGACCATGTACAACATAAATGACCTTCACTCTTCAAAAACGTCAAGGTCATGGAAGAAAAGGAAAGACTAAGGGATTGTTCTAGATCAAAGGAGACTAGGGAGACATGAACTAAATGTCACACGTGAACTTGAATGTGATCCTGGAGCAGAAATAACAATTATTATTACTTCTATGAAGACAATTGTCAAGACAACTGACAAAATTTGAATGGGGTGTAGGAATCGCTAGTATCGGTGATACCACTGTTAATTTCTTCTTTGAAGGGTTTTACTGTGGTTATGTAAAAAAGTGGCACTAAGTTTTTGGTAATACACAATGAAATATTTAAGGGGAATTATGGTTGCAACTTACTCTCAAATGGTTCAGAAAACTGTGTGTTGGGGAGAGAGAAAAAAAGCAAAAGGTAAAATGTTAATATTTGAGGAATCTGGGTAAAGGGTAAAAGTGAAACCTTTGTTAGATATTTGCAACTTTTCTACAAATCTGAAATTATTTTTTTAAAAAAACTCATTCAGGAGGCACCCAGTGGGTTCAGTTGGCAGAACATGCAATGTTTGTTCTCAGGGTTGTGAATTCAAGCCCCACAGTGGGCGTAGAACTTACTTAAAAATATATATATATAAATAAAGACTCCATTATCTATCTATCTTTTAATGTATCTAACATATAGACGTTCATTGTAAAAAAGCAGAAAGGAAACCACCACCCATTATTCAAATACTATAACCACCATTCCCATTTTGGTGTTTTCCTTTCTATTCTTTTCCCATTCATCTTTGCTTCTTCCAGGGATGACGACATAAACATTTTCCGTTTTATTACAAAGGCTTTGCAAACATCATTTTCAAGAGCCATATAATAGCCTAGCAAGTAGGTTCAGCATCATTTACTTAACCCTCCTCCCATATAATCCGACATTTCAGTGATTTCTACTTTGCAGTTATTGTAAATAATGCCATAACGAACATCTCCGTGCACGCTCCTTATTCTGCACTTCAAGTAAGTTATTTAGGCCAGAGCTTCTTAGAAATTGCTGGGGGGAGAAATTAAAAGATCTTAATATGTATGTTCCCTTTTAAAGAGTAAATCCAGACACCTTGTTTTGCCCATCAAGATGCAACACTTGGTGAATGGAAAAATATAAAATGAGCTTCTGACAATACAGTGATGCAGTTTGCTTGGGGAGATCAAACTAAATAATAGTCATTTATATTTGTGTAGCTCTTTGCACACGTTATCTCACTTGATTTGGGGAGTTCAGTGGTCTTGACAGGATAGATATTATTCTCATTTAGAAACAATCATGCAAGAGCTCAATAAAGTATGAGATGTAAAGTAATAAACAGATAAAAAATGTTTCCAAGTGCAGAGTGATTACAGAAATGCTACTTGTATAATAAATGAAAGAGCAGGGCACCAAATGATACAACAGGAAACTTCTTGGACTATGTATGAGTATTTTAGAGAAGAAGAAGAAGAAGAAAAAAAAAAGACAGGAAGGAAATACACCAAACACTGACAGTGATTATCTCTGATAGTGAGAAGTTCAATGGTTGTAATTTTTTCCTTCTAATTGACTTATATCTTCTGGATTTTCTGCAATGAGTATCTAGAAATATTTATAATGTGGAAAATTAAAGGCTGCTACAATGAAAAACATATAAGGAAGCAATGAGACAGTGCTGCTCCTAAGTCAGAAGGAAGTGCTTGGGTGGTTGGCCACGGAGTGGATAGGACAGAGCCAGGTTTGACAAAAGAGAAGAAGGTCTTCTACAGCTGGGAGTCAGAGTCAAGGCCAACCAGCGAGAGAAACAACATAAACAGAAGCACAGAGCCAGAATCTCAGAGTCAAACAGAATCTGAGCGCCAGAGACAGTCTTTATTCCCAAAGCCACCTTTTTTGAGAACTGCATGAGGCTCAGACTGGGGAAGTGATCTGCCACGGCCAGGACACCAGGACGCAGAAGTCAACAGCACAGGGGATGGTCCTGTCTCCAAGAACGTGGGCCAGGACGGTGATGCGGCTGACTGGAGCAGGGGCAGCATGAGCCGCGCGGCAAAGGGGAATCTGGGATGGACTCAAGAACATGACTACAAGAATCAGGAGACGTGAGAACTAAATACCAAGAGAAACTATACCTCTGCCCCCACTGGGTTCCAGAAATACACAACAGGCAGTCATCGGCTGCGTGTGCATACGTGCGTGGCCATGCTGGAGACAGAAGGCGGCTCTAGATGGTCTCTAGAAGCCCCTTCCTTCCAGCCGTCTGTGATTTATAGATTCAAAGAACACCTAACAATAGACCACAGAGCCTTCCTTTTGCCAAGTCCTGTAAAGGCAGGAAACAAAGCTGCAATGATAGACACAGGCAGAGCAATGGGAGCTGAATCCTAAAACATCCCATTAGTTCCTTCTCAGACGAAAGGTGTTCTTGTCCACCTGAACAAAGTACAAGGACATGAAATCTTAAGATGAAAAATATTTACTAGTCTGAGGTACACATCATTATTTTGTTTAAGATGTTCTTTCCACCTGTCTCAGAGCTCTAGAATTCTCTCCCGAGAAAAGTGACTGGAATCCCCTGCATTAATCAGCTGGGCACAGACGCCCATCCTGGCTCACGAGCCCCAGAACAGCAGAGCCATGAGAGAAAGGATACCGACGAGGAGGGGACGAGAGGGGACTCGCTGGCAGTTTGCCTCTAGACCGGAAAACTAAGACTTTGTGTTGGAAAGTTCTATGGGGGCAACTGGACAGGAAGGAGTAATCACTGAAACAGGGCGACATTCCCCGTTTTAAAGAAAACCCACACACAGACAGGATCAGGCCTGGCAGTGACCCAGAACCACCGCCACAACGTCTCAAAGCTGCCAAGACGGGAAATGGATTTTCCCAGTCATTAGAGACAAGTGCTCATACCATGCCTTGCAGCCTTATTGGCGTCTCCCAGCAGTGACACCTGGCCCCATCTGCAGGGGCTGAGTGGGAAAGGATTTGGTCTCTAATGATCCTGGGATCTAATGACCATACAGATAAAGAGATGAGGATGTTGGGTTGATTTTTTTTTCCTTCCTTTTCAGCACAGTGCAGGGAGACAGCTGACAGCTTGGTCCCTAAAAACCATCCATATTAGATTCCTCAATCTACCTCCATCACAGCATGACCTGATTGGTGCCGGCTAATGAGACATCAGTGAATACACACCCAGCCCCTGGTCTAATTCAGCAGCTGGACACAGGCGGGATTTGGCTGTGCTGAGGGGTGGAGGATGGGGGGCTGGGGAGGGAATAGAAGGGGGAGGTGCTGCCTCCCTCCTTTCACTTTTGGGTTTGCTTGAGATGTTGAAAGGCAAATGTAGGAAGCGAAAATGTGGCATCACTCCCCACCTAGCTGGGGTCCAGACAGCTCTCCTGCATCCTGCCCACGGGGATGCAGATTTGAGCAGTCTCAGAAATTTCACCTTATCTGTAGCTGTTCTAAGGCACCATGGCACCATGGTTGAGAGTCTGGGCCCTGGAGCTAGACCCCTGCTGCTCAAAGTGCGGTCCAGGTACTAGAAGCCGGCATACACTGTGAGCACGCCAGGACTCAAGCATCCTGGGCCCCAGCTCGAACCTGCTGAATTAGAACCACCATTTTAGGATGCCCCCCAAGTAAGTGATCCAATTGCATGTTAAAGTTAAGAAGTTGCTGTAAGACTCTGTCACCTACTGGCTATGGGGCCTTGAGTGAGCGACCTAACCTCTCCGAGCCTTGGTTTCCTCATCTGTGAAATAAAGACAGGAATATTTAATCCTCATAATAATCCTGACAGTAAATAAGATAACCTATGAAAAGCATTTAGCACAGCAGCTGGTAAAGAATATGTGCTCAATAGAAAAAAAAACAACCATAAGATATTCACTACCCTATTAATTTATCAGCTTAGTATCCCTCCCCTCTTTTCTCCCTACACCACCTGTCTAATCTAAAGCACTCCCTTCTCTCCACGGGACTCCTGCAGCAGCCTCCTAACCCGCCAACAGCTGGAGTCTTCTCCAGCCTCCTACATCGTTGTCCACACTGCAGGCAGGGTGATTATTTGAAATGCAAATGTACTCGCATCTCTTCCTGACCCCCAACCCACACTTAAACACATCTATCAGGTATAAAGATCAAGCTCAATAGGGCTCCTCCGGCCCTGCAGGTCCCACCCACTCAGGCCTCCAGCCTCGGCTTATCCTCCCTATCTCTGCCTTAACGATGCTGGCTTTCTTCCTCAGAACCTCAAAGAACCACACCTCTTTCTGCCACAGGGCCTTTGCACAGGACAGCACCTTTCCTCGGATCACTCCCCTCTCTTCTTTTTGCCTCGCAAATTCCACTTATCTGTCACATCTCTGTCCCAGAGAATCCTAGCTTCCTGGATCAAATCAAATTCCCCTGTTATAGAAGATCATCCAAGCCAGAATTTTACATTAATCATGTGATTGATTAATTTGTATCTGCGAAGGGAAGGCTCCTCCCCACTCCTCTGTTCTGTCACAGTCTGGGTATGGAGGGAGGAACCGGGAGACGGGACATGGAGAACAGAGATGAAGGACAGCCGGGACGAGCTCAGCTCATCTGGGAGGGAACTTCCAGGGGAAATGGTTCGACAAGGCCCTCTGAACGATTTTAGTACAAAACTCACCTACGCACAGGGAGCTCTGCCATTCCCAAAGTGCTTTCCCTTCCTCACTGGAGCCTGTGAGCGAGACAGGGTGCAAGTCACCACCCCCCATTTTACAGAAAAAGGAACTACACTTCCACATACATACATTTATGGAACATACATGATGTGCCACACATGATAAGGGCTTTTGGGTGCATTAGCACACACAGTTTTCACCACGGCTCTGAAAGGCCCTTACAGAGAGGAGGTGGCAAGGTACAGACAGGAGCTAAGAGTCTGGCTTTGGGTCCCAGCTCCCCCAGCTGTGTGTCCTTAGACAAGATACTTAACCTCTCTGTGCCTCAATGAGCTCAACTGTTCAGAAATGATACTGTTATGCTTATCCAGTGCTTTCCATGAGTCACTAGGGATTTATATATATGTATATATAATAATTCATTTAATCCTCATTTTAACCTTATAACATTAGTATATCATTGCCCCATTCTCATATAAGGAAACGGAGGCACATGTCCAAGCGTTACAGCAAGTAGGCGGCAGAGCCAGGATTCAAACCCAGGCAGCCTGCGCTCTTGGCCACCGTCCTCCACCACTACCTCTCCTTGAGGGGAGCAGTTGCATAACTGCCTCAGATGGGTGCCGCGCGGATGAATTACAACACAAGGCACTCAGCACAGTCCCCGGTGCATGGAAAACCCATCCACATTAGCACCTGTGACCGCCTGCCATGGGGTCCACGGGCATCTTCCCAGCAGGAAAGAGGACCAGAATTGCCTTCTCCACACCTCATATCAAGCAAGGCTGTCACTGACATCTCCAACACACGCCTGCGGTTCCCCTCCTTTCCCACCCCCTCCCAGGCCCTTGTCCCTGAACATCAGCCAGTCACCCCGAGTCCTCTCTCACCCCACTTCCCCCATCCTCTCGCCAACTGCTGGAGCTGATCCTTTACAAATGTAAACCATTACATGCCCTTCTTCTGTGTAAGTGCCTCGGAGAGCCTCCCAAGGCTCCAGGCTTGAAAGGCCTGCTCTGGCCTCTCCCAGATCCCAGATCTGTGTGTGTCCACCACAGGGGCCTCTGGACAACAACTCAAACGCATCCAGCCCCATCCTGCCTGGGGTAGGGAGATAACAGCCCCCAGAGGTGCCATGTCCTAAGCCCCAGAGCCTGTGACTACCTATGGTGAAACGGAATTAAGTTTTCAGATGAAACTAAGGTTGCTAATCAGCTGACCCTGTGATGCGGAGATCAGCCTGGATTATCCTAGTGGATAAGGGTCCTTAGAAGTAAAGGAGGAAGAAGGCAGAAGAGTCAGTGTCCGAGAGGTGAAATGCAAAAAAGCCTCCACGGGCCTTTGCTGGCTTGGAAGATGGTGGAAGTCACCACGAGCTAGGGAATGTAGGTGCCTCCTGGAAGCTGGAAAAGGCAGGGTTGGATTTTCCCCCACAGCCTCCAGAAATGAATACAGCCTAACTAACACCTTGGTTTTAGCCCAGTGAGACACATTTTCAACTTCCGACCTCTGGTACTGTAAGGGAATAAATCTGTGTGGTTTCAAGTCACTGAGTTTGTGTGATTTGGTACTGTATAGGAGACTAATCCACTACCTCAGGGCCTTTGCACTTCCCAATGAAGAACTGAGTGAACAAATCACTAAAACTCCAAATGTACTTCATACTCTCTCATGGCCATTTTTCTGCATAAGGACTTCCAATATTCTGGAGCATTCTGGGTACTCCAGAATGGGTACCAGCATTCTGGAATTCACTATTCTCCTGCAGTCCCCTGCTATCCATCAATAGTAATATTTAACACTTCAGCAGGGTCATAATTTCTTTCAAATCTGCCTCCCTTGCTCCTGAACTCTGGGATCTAATCATCAGGACTTCCCCAACTCCTAGCCAGCCCAGGGACTGGCCAAACAGAGGCAATCAACACAGCACATGAGTAATAATAAGGGCTGTATGCCTTACCTCTGCTGTCCAGTAACAGATACGTGCCGAGCATTTACTGTGTGCTGAGCACCAGGTAGGCCCTTCACGAGCTTTTCATCCGACACCAGCCCTGCAAGGTGGGCTACTGTTACTATCCCTGTCCTGCATCCCTGATGATGCAGTCAAGTCCTGGAGGGTTAGCTACCTTGCCTGAGGACACAGAACAAACAGTGGCAGAGCCAGGCCACGGACGCAGCAGGGCAACTTGGAAGGCCACTCTCTTAAGCACAACAGCACACCACATCACGCCCAACAACCCTCCCACGTGAGATGAGCTGCTCCTTTTCCCAACACCTGGTGCTAATGCAGAGGGGTAGAGCTGGTGTTTGAAGCTGGGGTCTGGCAGATTCAAAAGGCTGTGTGTCCCTCCCATCCCCCAGGCTGTTCTGCTGTCTAACGAGTGAAGGAACAAAACGTTGACCTGGCACCTCCGGACGGCAGGCGGCTCACAGAGAATCAGACTGAAGACCAGCCGGCTGCCTGGGCCCAACCGCCTGCCCAGAGGTCTGGTTTTTTTTTTTTTTTTTTTTTTTTTTCAGAACAAGAAACGTCCACATTTCCAGTTCCTGAAGGCTCGGGCTGCTTGAAGAAATGGAAGAAATGACCTGCTTTAAAGCTGCTTCAGCATAGGCGAGAGCCTCTGGAAACATGAAAGGGCCAGAACCCATTCTTTTGCCTGAATGTTAAGGGTTTTGTAAAAAGAAAGGGGGGGAAAGAAGCAGATTTAAGTGACAGCAAGGAAAAGAGTGATGTGAGTGTTGCCCAGGTCGTGACTAGAGCATGGAGAGAAGTAATCCCGCTGCCACGTGTCCCAGGGAGGTGACGGGATCTGACATCTGGAAGTTTGGCCTTGATCATCCAATGCTGAAGGCTGCTAGTGGCACCCAGTGACAGCAAGGAGCCCAGGGGACCTATTTCAGGGCCTCTGGGGTTCACAGGAGGGCCCTCAGCTGCAGAGGACAACAAAAGCTCCAGGAGGACAGGAGTCTTGTTTCCTAGTTGGTGACGCCATTTTGTGAGGACGAGCTTTGGGTATAAAACACTGAGGCCCCCTCCTTAACCGCATCCAAGTAGAACCACGGGCAGCCGCCTACATTCTCTGGTGGTTCTTCCTAGAGCCCAAGGAGGATCAGTACTGTTCTCGGAGATCCCCGTCCTGGACTTAAGGAGGAGGCCTGAGACGCACTGGACACTCACAGACAGTGAACAGCCTTGTTTCTTGTCCAGTAAAACGGTTTCAGTCAAGGCCTAGAGAATGAGCTAGTATTTACTTCGTACCTCCATGTGCCAGTCCCTGCGCCAGACGTTATCATGTCCATTACCTCATTTAATTCTCCATGGCTACTCTGGGAAGCAGATATCATGCCCATTTTATGGACAAGAATACTGGGGTTCAGTAATTATTCCAAGGGTACACAGACAAATCCAGGTCTGACTCCAACCTCTGCCTCTTTCTGTTCTTTTCCTCAACCTCCCCTCCCCGGACACCATTCAGAAAGTACGTATCGATTCCCCTAATATATACCCTGTGTTCCTGCCACCACAGCCCCTATACCTGCGTCGGGAAACACATAATAAGGGGAAAACAAGCAAGCAGGGGAAACTTTAAATGCTGATAAGCACTGTGAAGAGAAAACCCGAGCCAGGTGAGGATGGGTGACTGAGTGGGTGGAGATGGTGGAGGAAAGCCCCCAAGACAGTAACTAAGCTGAGATCTTAACTACTATCTGAAAAACAAAGCTCCTTCTGTTTTCCATTTATAGCCTGAGAAATGCACTTGACTTTTCTCTTTATCCCTCTTAGGTCTCCATCAGCAGATTCCAAAGTACATAGTTTCTTTTTTTTGGCTAGAAGGACTGGCAAAACCCACTGATAAGGTTACCTGTTCACCCCAGGAGAGAGAATTCCAAAGCAGGAATCAGACCTGCTCAGCCTCATAAACACAGAATAAGACGACTGGGGTCTTGGAGCTCATTCATCCTACCACGCCAAGTAGTTGCCACCCCCTAAGCTCTCTTTGAGTTTGCATTAATCAGACAGCTCACCGTAGGTTTTCGTTTCATTTCTCCAGGTCTGTGATGACGGACAGCATGGGGTGGCACTTCTGGATGCATAATAAGGGGCTGGTGGTGTTTTCTCACTCCCCCAAGACTGAAATTCATGGGACACAGGACATTTTTTTTTTTTTTTTTTTGACAGCACTGATCTGAAACCCTGTGTTCTTGAAAGGATTATTGCGGTTCTATTATAAAAGATAACCTAATCACATGGGAGAGAGTGATTTGATTTCAAGCAATTTGATTTCAAAACCCTGGAAGAGAATACCAAAGAATAATTAACTATGAAAACCAAAAGACACTAATCTTGACGAGCTAATGGGACAGACTGGAAGAGAGAGAAAACTCAGATCTTTAGAGTTTCACAGATTCTGGAATGGTTTGAATGACCAGAATCAAAGCTCACGGCAGGCCTTCAGCTGGCTACATGTGTAGCTTTTTCTTCCCTCAAATCCACGCGTCCCAAATAACTGGGTGCTCCTGCCCCCGGTTTGCTGGTCTGCTGCTCTGGCTTCTAACAGGACCAGGGTTTACTCCTGCCTGAGTTGCCTCCGGATCCCTGCTGGGGTCTAGTAAACCCCCTGCAGGAAGGAGGCAGCTCCTGCTGAGTGGGCAAAACAGACCCTTTCACAGGAGGGAGACAAGCAGACTGACGGCCCCTGACAGGTGATCTGATGAAACCTTCACAGAATTCCCCTTCCCTGCATTTGCTTTGGAGGTACAACTCTGGGTGATGGTGGCTCACTGGGGCTCTTTCATAAATCTCGAAGACAGGCCCTTTCAGGCATTCCCTACAAAAGAAAAGACCTCAGTGAGATTTCTGTCACTGACAGCCATTTATTCTGTATAAAGGAAAAACCATCATGTTTTCCCAATTCGGAGCACAGTGGCTGAAAACAACAACAACAACAAAAAACCCCACATTGCATAAAATGGTATCAGTTCAGCGGCAGAGGCAGGGTTGCAGGGGTGGGAGTGGGGGTGTAGGGGTGGCAGGAGGGGTCTTCTTCAGCTGCTGTTAATAAAATCACAAGTCTTGGGTGCCTTCTCTAAGGAGGGTGGCTTCTATTCAACCTGCTGCTTCCAGAAGCTGCTCTCTTTGTGTTTCTTTCTGGGCAAGAGGAAGAAATGCCTCTTATTTTCACTGTGGACTTGATGTTCTATTTATGTACCTGAGAAAGATGTGAGTAACCGTTTGTGCTCAGATCTGACTCTGGGCTTGGCTGGTGCCGCTTAAAATGAATAAAAAGGACGAGCCTCCTTATTTGGAATCCAAGGGGCCCCTCACATAGGAAGTCACTAAGTGAGAAAGCTTCGATGGAGGGGGACAGAAGAGGGGCGGGGACGGACTATGATGTGAAAGAGAGAATGTCAATGCAAAAATGCTTTTTGAATGATTAGCTGTGGCTATTTAAGCCATTGAAAGTTTAAACCCTCTTGAGGTCAGGGAAAGAACCAGAAGAAAATCAGAGGCACATTTCCTCGCTTCTTATGATAAACCCAGCAAAATTTTAAAATGCAAAGCATCTCTAAACAGCTATTTGATTAGGTTTTTTTTTTCCCCCCAACGAGGCCATGATAATTAGCAAATGCCTGGGAGATGAGATTTAAATATGCCAATCAGTCCATCTCAAGAGTTAGCAGAAACAACATGCAATGTAATTATCTTTAGCCAATAACCACTTTTGTGGGGTTACAGCCTTAACTGGAGATCTGAAACCCACTACATGACCTCTCCCCAGACCTGGAGCAGTTGCTTTCCCACTTAAAAAAAAAAAAAAGAAAGAAAGAAAAGAAAAGAAATAGCAATGCCAAGTGTTATCTGAAAACCCCACCAGTGTGACCTTTAAGGAGAAGGATTTTTAGTACCTCTGGTGATAACGCGGCCCCCATTTCTTCCACTAATGGGGCATTTTCCGAAACCAGCAGGGTGATGGAGATAACCTGAATTCACAAAGGTGTGAACAGACTACCTACAGTATCTAAGGCCCTATTTTCTCCATCAGTGATCGTTTCTTGGGTTGGAAATCATCAAAAACTTAAAGATTCACAACATCTTGAGTCTCACGCAGTCCATAGGGACATGCAAAATGGGTCCCTCAGTAGAGATTGGTCTGTAATGGGACAGAACGTCATCCAAAAGAGAACAGTTAGCTATTTGGGAATGTTTTCCTGTCTTGCTCCCCGGGCATGCTGCATTGTGAAACTACTCTGGTTAAAATGGAGTCTTTTCAAAGACTCAGGCTGTCGTCAGACCAAGTTCATTTTTCACACCATAGACTGGGCTCCACTATCTCTAAAAACAGCTTTTTAAAATATGGTGATGGCGAAGTGGCTAAGAGAGAGGAAGGTTTCACTTCTTCAACCTGTAACTACAGAAACGTGTGTCTTGGGCACAAAGGAACGTTACCAGGCAACGTGATAGAAATGAATAACATTGATAATCAATCCCATAGTAATAGCTTTTATAATTAAAGATTACTGCAAGTACAATGGATTCTAACACAAATGGGAATAATGGAGACACTGCCATCTCCCTGCCTCTTTGTCAGCAACTGTCCTCCTGCCTACATGTGGACCCTATGCTTCTGTGGTATGGGCCAAGTCTGTAATTAACCACCTGCCAGTGTGGGGGGGGCCGTAACTCTAACCAGGCCAGCACTTTCTTCACTAAGTTCTTACAAGCAATAATTAAACCCTCTAGCCTTGCTTGTGAGGTCTGATCACAATTGAGCAGTACACGCATACGTACATTGGCACATCTAACAATGACAGATTCTCAAAGAACCACTGGCTGGTGCCGAGGCTGCCAGCGCTCTGATCATCAGATAAGTATCTCCTTATGTGAGTGCCTTGAGTCCTAGCCCCTGCCCCACAAGCCTTCACCTTTTCTTTTAATCGAACAACGTTTGCAATTTCAGCTCCATCTATCAGGCGCTTCCATTGTCTGCTAATAGAGTTTACAGAATCCTATTCCCCAGTCTCTGGCCAGAGCCAAGAAATCTTCCGTCATTCCTGTAAGTCCAAGAATGTTTCAAATGCACTATAAACTGAACTTGAACTTTGTCCACCATTTGGCTGTCGACCTGAGAACTTGCCAGCAAGGGCTTTAATTCATAATTAGATGTTGGCTAGACAAATTACCTGCCAATGGTACCTTTGCCTACCACTACTGCACAGGAGAATAATGTTCAATGTGGGGATACATGGAAAGAGAGAGCTCTCCTGGGAGGAAGTGTTTTGCAAAATCTATTTCCTTGACAACTGTTTTCCAAGCAAATGTTAGTACTGTAGGGGTTTTTTCCCATGGTTTTGAAATATGCTGGCGTCTAAAAATCAACATTGTCAAATGCCCTAATGTGAAAAATAGGGATCAAAACAGAAGTAAAATAATAATAATAATAATAATAACCAGAGTTGAAAATTTTAAAGTCCGGGGATTCACACCACTTTCTGTGTGTGGGTACGTGGTGGGGTGGGGGTGCGGGGGTTGGAGGGGGGTGGAGGGAGACAGTAATGAACAGAAGATGGGCAGCATTTAGAGGTACGGCTGGGGATTACTTAGTTTCCCAGCTCAGGTGACCATGGAGAGAACGTGGAGCACAGTCTCCCCGCCCTGCTGGGCCCCTCTACCCAGAGCTGGAGGACTAACTTGGGCTCTTGGGGGGAGCACGGTCTAGTCCCTGACCATCCCTTTCAGCACAAGGATTAAAGAAGCTCCAAGAACAATCCAGTCAGTCTCGGGATTAGGTTATGTTTCTTTAGAATCGTGCAGTCTCTGGTTCTCTGAGACAGGCCCGATTTCAAATATTCGGTCCCATTATTAGATGATGTGTCAGACACCATGTTTTTATTTGAAAAATGGTTTTATGGCATTGGCGGGTCTCCTGATGTGGGCAGAACCATATTCCTAATGCCAGGACAGAGCAAGGGTGTCAAGAGGGCTACCATCCTCTGCTCCAGCTGACCTTTCTCCCCCTGATGACTTCAATGGAATTATTAGCTCAGCTCTAAACAGGTCATGGCAAATCAGGACACTTTCTAACATACCCATTCACCCACACAATATTCCACATTAAGTGTGGTCTGGGTGCCAAGAATGGTACTAGATACTGGGGACTCAGAGGGACAGGATAAGTGCCTACTATAGGGAGTCATTTTTTAAAGCAGGTTCTTGATTTGGGGTCTATGGGTAGAACTGGAATCTAGGAACCCCTTGAAACTGTACATAAAAATGGCATGTTTTCTGCGCATGTATGCACATACCATTAGCATTATTCTGGGGGAGGAGGGTTTATACTTTTTATCAGATAAGCACAGGGGTCTGTGACTCAAGACAGGTTAAGGATCAGGAAAGCTATAATGCAAACTGCTGTTCTGTCACCAAGATCTACCCACAGTGAAGGGGTAAGGTCAGGCTATGCAACGAAGGTGACGTTTGGGCAAGGTCTTGGCAAATGCAAGGGCTCGGCTTCACCTGCCTAGAGTCAAAGAATGAAGGCTGTGTCCTTCCAGTTCAAGCCTCTCCCTCCAGATGCCCTCTGGGCCCCTCCCCCACACCCATCTCCCTCCTCCATGCTTGTTCCTCCCTTCATCCACTTCCTCAAGTTTTTCCTGAGCACCTACTTAGGCCAAGCCCTGTAAGCAAGGAAAACATGGGCTCCTGCCCTCCCGGGGCTGACATTCTTGTAAGATAGACAGACATTAATCAAATACAGAGATATATCATTACAAACTGAGATCAATGCTAAGTAGGGGGGAGAACGGAGAAAGAGCATGGTTGCCTGTGGGGGCCTCATTCCAGAGAGACAGGCAAGGCTTCTGTGCTCACCAGCCAGCAATCTGGATGATAAACCACCTCACAAGTCTGAAAATCCTCAAAGGGAGAGACCACGGATCATTGGGCATGGCAGCTCACAGAGCTTGCAAGCACCTGGCATGGGGAGCACGTGTATTTGCTGAACAAACAGATGAGTGGATCAGCAGGCTATCCTGTGCTGTTCCCTGTATTTAACATTGCTCGTACCTCTCAGGCACACAGCTCTCACTGGAGATCTCCTTCAAGCCCACAGCACAGAGAACAACTAAAAAATCACCCAACTCGGTGATGCCTCCCACTTCACAAACTCTCAAGAAATGCATTTTCCTTCCCTCTTATTGGCTTTCTCCCACAAAGCTACTTCGATATTCAATTCTGGGCCTTCGTTCAAGTTCCAAGCTGTTCGCACATGACTCTGCTCACACTCGGTCCTGGAACTGAGGCTCAACCCCCTCCGCGAAAGGTTGAAAAGGCAGAGGCCACCCTCCATGGGGAAAAGCAAGACACAGAGAAGGGGGACCTTGTGCCTCGAAGCAGGGAAGAGCTTGAAAATGCATAGCAGGGAGCTGACATCGATTCTGTTTACTGTCTGTTTTGTTCGCTGTTGGCACATAGTTCACACTCAATACTTATTTGCTAAATGAGCCAGTGAATGAAAGGGGACTTGGACATGCCAGGCAGAGGCAGACAGGTGGCAAAATAGACAGGACGGGCGGCAGAGCTGCACCACTGGTGGGCTGGCAAATGTGTCTTTCCTGCAGGAGCTCTGCTGGATATTCTCGCTTACCTTTTAGAGTGAGACAAAAATGAAGTAATGGAAAACAGACCAGAATTCCATTTGTCTGTCAATGATGGTAGCAGATTCTTGGCTGAACTGGACAGCAGCTTTTGAAACCTGGAAAAGGGTTATTTTCCATTTCTCGTGCTATTTACGATGACACACGTTAAGTTTTCTCCGCGTTATTAACATTTTCTCCACCATGTTCCTAAGTCTAGACAATCATCAGGACAATAAATCAGATCCTGATTTATAGCTTGTTCTAGTTTCTGTGGTGTAAACACTCCTACCACTGTCTATCTCCAGCTGCCTACATGATGTTAGGGAGAGATGCGCAGAAGAGCGTCATTATACAGACATGATACAGACAGGGTAGACACATGCCCCCTCAAGAGCACATATGAGTAATAATGTAGTAAATTAACGAAGAAGTGAGGAGTTTTGAATATTGGCTACCTTTGCTTTTCATATACCTTAATTATACATTTATGTAATTAATTTTTACATAACGGCAATTTGCTCCCAGAATTTCTGAAAATTTAACAGTGGCTCTCCTGCTTCAGCTCTGGCCCATCACCAGGTACACTGCCAGCAGACCAAACTCGGCTTTGGGATCATAGGAGATTCAGTTGCAATGGACTCACCCAGAACTGTGGTCATGTTTATACAACTAATGTGAGTTTTGTCATTAAAAACAAAACAAAATAGAATTTTGAATTCTATTGTGGGCCTGCTAATCTCCCTGGATTTAGGGTTTCTAAAAACTTTGCTGCAGCCCCACCCCAGGCCTACTCTGTTCCCCAGAGGGAAGGGTGCCGGCTCTTGGAGGCCTCAAAAAAAATGCAGACAGTATGTGCTTTTTAGGTAGTAAAGTGCACATTACAGAAAACTGTGGCCTGAAGATCTAGCAGAAGCTCTGGCAAGTCAGCCAGAAGAGAGGTTAATTCTAGGTCCGAGGCAGGGGTGGGAGGACAGAGCTGGGTGTGCTAAAGAAGTCGAAACATCTGCCTTGTTGGACACCATGGGGCATGGGGAGTAGGGAAAGGTCCCAGGAGACAAGGGATCTAGAACAAAATGGTCTTGGCTTTGAAGGCTGCCCAACAAGAAAATCCCCAACTCCAACTTCCCAGGTCACATTTAAGCTCCAGCTGGGGCCACCCAGGCAAGTGGGCGACTTCATGGCTCAAGTCCTTTGTCAGGTGCTGGGAATGAGCACCCTTGGCCCTGCCATGGCCTCCTGATCTTCCTGATATTCCACTCCTGGGCAGTGGGCTCAGGAACAACATGGGGTGTGCAGGGGAGAGGCAGGGAGGGCCAGCATCATTGTGGGGCTACTGCCAGGCCTGGAAGATGCAGGTAAAGTCTGGAGTCAGTGCAGCTTCTCTGAGCTTCTACACAGTCTGTGGAGAGTCAGGCTGACGGGGTCTGGGGAGAGCTCAGAGGGCCCACTGCGGTGTTCTTCTCCAGGGACAATCACCCGTGAGGCTGAGGAAATGCCAGCAGTGGGAAGGGCAGGGCCGGGGCTGGCACGGAGAGTACGGAGCACAACTCAGGACCCCAAGTCCCACTAACGCTCCATCTTGCACATTATCTTGCACCAGCCCACCCTGGGGGCCCAGGTGTCCTCATCTAGAAAGACAGCAACTGGGGGCACCTGGGTGGCTCAGTGGGTTAAAGCCTCTGTCTTCGGCTCAGGTCATGATCTCAGGGTCCTGGGATTGAGCCCTGCATCAGGCTCTCTGCTCAACAGGGAGCCTGCTTCCTCCTCTTTCTCTCTGCCTGCCTCTCTGCCCACTTGTGATCTCTGTCTGTCAAATAAATAAATAAAATATTTTTTAAAAAAAAGATGGCAACTGTGAGAATGATTTCCAAGATCAAAGGAGAGAAAGAAATGGACTATAGAAGCTGTGATGGGCTGAGCGGATGGGAGGGATCGCAAAGAAGAGGAAGACTTTTCAGAGGCAGGTTTGGAGGAGCAGCAGGCTGTCTCTACTGGGTTCACTCCAACCCTTGGGCCAACCTCTTTCACTCCCACAAAACCTCCGGCCCCCTCCCCATTCATGCAGCCCTTCCAGCCCACAGTCTGTGCGTCCTAAGATTAAGGGCAGAGCAGGATAAGGAAGGGTCCTACTCTAGATTCACACTCTGGCCGTGGCACTTTCCAGCTGTATAACTCTGGGCATGTTGCATCACATCTCCGAGCCGCAGCTTCCTCAACTGTAACACAGGGAGAATGATCATCTCCTAGGACCAGCGTGGGGATGAATAACCCATGGGAAAGGACTCCCCACACTCTGACAGGGGTCACTGAGTTGTGGCTTTGGGGGACTAACACCTGCCAGGCCACCCAGAGGGAGAGCAGATGTTGGTAGAGAGGAGGGGCTCTCAATCAAGGCCTAGGGGGCTGGGAAATGGGCCCAGAGAACAGGGAGGAGCACAGTAGGGGCCTGGCTATGATGCCCTGAAAGGGGTCAAGCCCTCAAATGGGCAGATGTCCAGTGAGTGGGTCCGGCGCCACGTGTGGTGTTCCACAGCCTAAGAACTCACATCCCTGATCACCCTACAGGGCGGGTGCCTCACAGTGCAAGTTACATGGGTGTGTTTATTCTAGTAAGGATAACATCTAACAGGCCATGGTAACCAGCACCCCTGAGGGTAACAGGGCCTGACATGAGGTTACCAAGCTCCCTGGTCCTGCCTTCTTGCTCTTCTATGGCTTTTGCTGTATCAATCTCTTTTCTGTGTGTTTGTCAAAGGGCAGCCACCAAGTCCCCAAATGGGACATAAATAGGACTGATGTACGATGAGCTACTATATTCTCAGCACCGGAAGTGTAAGGCCCTTAGCCTTAAAGTGACAGATGAGTAGGAAATTATTTCTTGCTAAAGAATAATGAGGACCACAAACCGCTGTGTAGGGGGACGATTCTCTAGAAGATGAGCATTTCCAACCAAATGCAGGAGGCGCCGCCATGCCAAGCCTCGGGGCCTTGCTTCTTCTCTTTGTTCCTATACTTTGAGCAGCAGCCTCCCTCCTTACCCCTGCTTCTCCTTCTCCCCAACCTCGGGACAAAGGTACATGTTGAGGCCAGCTTTCTCAGTCTGGGTTACAATACGCAGGACAGTGTCAGCCTCTCATTGGAAGGCTAAGGGCCCTGGGATCCCTTTTCCATCTGGACCCATGCACACGACCTTTCCTCTGCTTGGTTACCACCAGGTTGGCCTCTGGATCCCCTCCCCACACCTCTTTGACTCCCTCCTGATCAATGAATCTGAAGAGCAGGGCGCCAGTGTGGGCATGACCCAACAAGTGTCTTCTGCTTCCATTTTCCACTTCTACCGGCACCTTCAAAGGGACCAGTACAATTAAGTGGACAGAAGCACAGCCTGGCGTGCAGCCGAAAAACACACACGGATTTACCTGCAGAAGGTAGAGACCCAGAAGGAATGTGTGTCTATCCAAATACAAAGCTGACCCTAACAAACTGGGCAAGCATTTCAGCAAACACTTTGGTGAAGGACTACGAAACCAGAGTGTCTCGAGACCTGGAAAACCTGCCAAATGTGCCTGTAGCTACACTAAGAAATGATATCCTTTAGGTCATGATAATCCCAACCTAAGGCCCACATCGGTTTTGCAGACCATCCTTCAGAGACCCATCCCACCACTCCTTCCCCTCCAGAAGAGGAAGCAGCTCATGAGGACCCCCCAGTCCAGGCCCTGGGCTTGCTCTCCCACCCCCAGCTCCAAGGGAGCTATTTCATACTGTCAGGTTCAAGGACAAGAGTTTTGTTTGTTTGCTAAAGTTAAACTGCAACAGGAAAAGTTGAGATTTCAGAGTAAGAGTCAATTTCTTCACATTCTAGTAACCTCTGGCACAAGTCCTTGAGGGAAAACTGCATTTCCTAGAGGGTTGTGAGGTTTTTTAAAGATTTTATTTATTTATTTGACAGAGAGAGAGTGATCACAAGTAGGTAGAGAGGCAGGCAGAGAGAGAGGAAGGGAAGCAGGCGCCCCGCTGAGCAGAGAGCCCGATGCGGGGCTTGATCTCAGTACCCTGAGATCATGACCTGAGCTGAAGGCAGAAGCTTAACCCACTGAGCCACTCAGGTGCCCCTTCTAGAGGGTTTTAAAAAGGAAAAGACTTCAACCAACAGACTTGGAAATCAGTCCCCCTGATACAAGGCCGACAACAGACCCAACAAGACAAACCAGGGGTTAAAGGGCCCACTTTTTAACCAGCCATGCTCTTCCCCACACATCAATTATCTTCTGTCCCCAAGAGTCAGGGGAAAGAGCCAGAGAATAGTTTTCCACTTGTATTTGTCAAACTCAGCTCACTCCCTTGAAGTCCAGAGGAGAGACTTGAACTACAAGTATCAGTAGGCTCTGTATAACTAAACTAGTCATTTGGTATTTTGAGAGCACCTGAGAATCGCAATTACGGAAGGGAGGAGACGGTCATTTCCTCTCAGAAAGGGTGATTTTCACCCTGGAAGAGTGGTGTTAGGTTCCCTCCCTAAGTTCCATGAAACATGGGAGCTGAGCGAGAGGCTGCAGTAGGAGAGAGACTGGGGGATCTAGTCTGGGCCCCACATTTTATAGATGAAACTCAGACCAGAGGAATTAAAGGACTCACCCCAGATTACAGAATGAATTAATTCCTTAATCCATGACCTTTGGGGATGAAGTAGGTTAGAGCCCTCCATCAAAGATATACTCTAAGTTTTGTTTTCTTTTTAGAATAGCCTAGCTTGCAAGACGGTTTATTTCAAACCAATAAGGCCTTGCTTTGTTTTAAGCCACTTCAACGACCAGAGGACAGCATGTGTTCTGGTGAACTCCATGGCACTTTGGAACCACAGAAAATTTACAGCCTAAACGTGAGCAGATTACGTTCCGCCGCAGCTGCCATAATGTCAGGCTTCCCCATGCAGCCACACACAGATTAGAAGCTCGCTCCGCATAAAGAAAGGACAATTATTGGGAGGCAAGAAAAGCTGCTTCAGCAGTGGCTATGTCCTGGGGCGTGGGAGAGCTTGGCCTGGGGAAGTATCTACCTACCCCGTGGGATACAGCTTCCTTAATGCAGAGTCTAGATCCGGCTCAACAGTCCCCCAAAATAAAAGTCAGAGTTGTTTTCTTTTTACAAAGCCTTACCCTCTGGAAGGAGTCAGGTGCCTCACGAATCAGTTTAACAGCCTGGGACCCCCTAAGATAACAATCTCTACTGGAAGTCTCAGATAGGTCTTCATCTGTTTCGAAAGGCAGCCTCTAGGATCCCTGAGGACAAGGAATGAAAACTAAGGTCCAGAGCAGCTAATCTGTCCACAGTTGCACAGCCCATCAGTAAGAGGTAAGTGATCCTGGTTCTCGGGCTGGGGGACAGGAAGAGCTGAAGAACCAGGCTGATCTCTCTGGGTGATGCTGCACCCTAGAATCCAGGGGGAACTAGATCATGGTTTCTCAACTATGGACACTTTGCACTGGATAATTCTTCATTGTGGGGAGCTGTGCATTGTCAATGTTGAGCAATATCCCTGGCCTCTACCCACTGCAAGGCCCCAGTTGTGACAACCAAAAATATCCCCAGACATTGCCAAACATCAGCAGTGACTGGTGGGGGCTGAGGGGGAATGTGGTACAAAATCGCCCCAGTCGAGAACCCCTAGAATAGACAGTGAATTTCAGGGGCAGTCCCTACACTATCAACCCAAATACGCCTGACCCCTGTCCCCCAGGCAAGAGCTGGGCCACTCAGCAAATTTCCTGCTGGAGCCAGACTGGAGGGAAACTAAGGCCAGCCAGAGCAGCCTAGTTCTGGGGAAAGCAGCTTAGCACCAATACCCTCTCCAACATGGCCCCTAGCCCAGGACACTGACAGCTGTTGGGTCCAAGAGAGTTCAGAAAAATTCAGGCATCTGTGGAGCTCCCTACCTTAGAAGCCAGAGGACTGCATCCAGGGCAAGGGACAGGACTTCTGATCAGAAGGCCGTTGAAGGAAGGGCACACAGTAGTCACACCACAACACAGAAATAGTGGTTTGCTAGAAAGCCCCCATAGAGAGCTGGGTAATTTTCCGGCGGAGAAGTTACACTAGAAGCTAACATCAACGCAACACCCTCCTATGTGCCAGGCACTCTGCTAAGCACTTGCCCATATTCCAACCTCAAGGATGGTTTCCATTATCGCTCATTTTGAGGAAAGAGAAACTGAGGCAGCAGGTCTGTGACTTGCCTGAGGTGCCCTCTTGCCTCCCCGCATGTCTCTGGGAAGACAGGCCCAAGCTCTGCTTCACAAAAGCACCTCACAAGGCTTGGGGCCTAGCTCCAAGGCCCACGAGGCTGGGGAAAGATGGCACGACTCGAGGCCGGCAGCAGCTTCGGCCTTTGCTGACCGGCCACATGCCAAGTGCTGCCGGCACCTCGGGCCCGTGCCGGAGCGGGCGCTGGGGGCCTTCCAGCCTGTGGGGCAGGAAAGGCGGACGCCAGCTGGAACAGAACTTGAGAACACATTAGCAGAGTCTCACTTCCCGGGAGAACGTCACTCCGCCACACTGAACAGGCTTCTTTGGCAGCAAGTAGTACTCGCAAGCGTCCCAGTGTCACTTAGAGAAACCATTTGTTTCCCAACAGCCACCAGGAAGGCAGCAGCTGTCCTGCAGCAGAAGTCTTTGGCACTGCCTGAACCTCTTGCCAGGGGCCACACAGGCCTTCCAGCCCTGACACACAGGGCCAAGGATCCTTGGTTCCTCGGGGAGCAGAGTGACTACCGGTGTCCTTGGGAAGTGCCTGGAGGCCTGGGGGTCAAGAGTTGCTGAAGGGACAAATTGGAAAGATAAAGCACTTGGCTTTGGATAGCAGTTGCTGGGAAGCAGGACAGACCCTCGGGGTCTCCAGACTACTCAGCAATGCCTGCTCAGGCCACAGCAGGCAGGCCGCAGTGTCTTCCCCCCACTCGGTACCTCCCATAGCACAATGTGGGACCATGTCACAAGCACGTCTCAGATGAAACAGGACTTTGCTGCTTTCCTAAATCCCCAAATCCAGCAGTTTAAGGAAATGCCTGGGACAAACCTGATACAGCCCCCCAAAGCACAGATTTTCCCCATGGGGAACATCTCTCTTTTCCTGACAGTTGACCTCAGGCCCCCGCCAGGGTGGGAATTAGAATGCGTTCCACCAGGCCAGAAGGATCAGCTTGCGGTTAAAGGGTGAGCATGTTAATTCTGACAAGAGCCAGAAGAACACACGTTAGCCTCTCCCTGCAGAGAGCATCTTACCTAAAGATAAGGAGTTTCGCCTTGGGTCATGGCTCCATAGACACAGAAGGTTCAGGAATGCCTTCAGGAGCCTTGTCCACACTGCTGGCCATGGGCTGCCCTTTCTATCTGCTGGGAGGCTGCTCACGAGTCACAGGGGCAGACCAGGAATCGGTCCACGTCAAAGACTTGCAGGGCAATGAGCAGCCTGGAGCGGGCCCCTCCTGGCCCCAGGAAGGCAGTGAGCTTGGTGAGAAGCTTAAAGTACAGCTGAAGAACCGAGTATGCTCAGGACCCAGGCCTGGAAGAACCAAGAGCCCTCGTACCCCTCCAGCTGGGCAGTCTGTCTTTCTCGCCAACTGGGCCCAGTCACCAATAGAAGTCTCTGGCAAGGGCTAGTCTGTGCTTTCCTCTGGGATGCTCTAGAAGACTCAGCAGTGGCCAGGCCCTTGGTTCTTGGCACCCACTGATTTCTAGGATGTTTGCTCATTAATTGGTGTGCAGTAGACGGAAACTCTCCAGAACCAAGCTTCCCTCCCCAACTTTTCCTGCGGGCATCATTGCCTTCCGCCCTTTCTCCTAAGCCAATCCCCTCCGGTTCTCTTCTGAGGGGGTTCTTATTTGCTGAACGAACAAGTTGAAAAATAAGTTTAGAAATAAGCTCAGATAAGAGCAATAAAGCCTCCCTTTAGCCTGTGCCATTAGAACTGATTTGAAATAGGAGAGCCAGATTTTCCAGGTGAGAATTACAGGGTTTGTGGATTAAGAAGACAACCGAGTCTCCTTTATTTTTCTTCTATAAGAACTAAATTGATATTTACTTGCACAAGCCAAGAGCAAAAAGGGGCAGTGAGCTCTCCTAGCAGACATTTAACCACTCAAGTGTGGCAGATCCATCCTAGCCTAAAATGGCAGAAAGAGAATTCAGAACATTCTACATCAGAGATAAGTCCTATATGGCCCCAAAATGGTGTTTTCTATAGTTAAAATCCCTCTCCTTTGCTAGAAGGGAGATCTGAGAGTTAAAGCAGGCAATGTCTGACCTAGTCGCTTGAGGGGGAGGTCACAAGCTCCCAGTACAGGCCCCCAAAGCAGCTCAGAAACAACCACAGAAGTAGCCTGGAGAGGCAGCTGCCTGAGGAGCAAGACAGGTTTCTCAGAGGCCTCAGCACGGTGAGCACTGGGCACTGACTTCATAACAAAAGACTCCAAGCCCTTACAGAGTTTCTGGTTGGAGCCCCTCAGCTCATGGTCTGGCTTACATGTGATCGGCAAGGTCACGGTCAGCAGTGAGCCACTTGACTCTTCGTCTGTCCCTGGACAGCAGGAAAAATAAGTGTTGGCTAAGGAACAATGCTGAGAACC
Source organism: Mustela nivalis (assembly GCF_964662115.1). Lineage (NCBI taxonomy): Eukaryota > Metazoa > Chordata > Mammalia > Carnivora > Mustelidae > Mustela > Mustela nivalis. The sequence continues at coordinate 17,847,793 of NC_139029.1, read as the reverse complement.
TCATTTATAAAAGCAAGAAGAACAATCTATCTCATGGCAGGAAAGACCCACTTCACACCCAAGGGAAGGGGAGACCCTGTAGGATACCATCAGGAATGCAGATTTGAGTTCTTAGGGGGCTGGCAGCACACATACCCTCTAGTTCTTAGAGTCAGAAGCTGGTTTTGTCCCACCACTTGGGCAACTCAGCTTGGCTAGTGGCAAAAGGTCTCTGGGAAGCTAGTATGGCCCCAGGCGAGATGGAGCATCCTAGGATTTTCAACATGAAAAGCAACAAGGCTGGAATGTGTTCAACCTCTGGAGTTCACCTTATGATACTGGGCGGGAACCAGATGCTTCCATTAGACACAGGGCAGCTGGAACAGAGCAACAAGTAGGCTCTCAGAACTCAAGGAACTGAGAAGTCCCCTTGGAGTCCAGCATTCTGGGACCCTCCAGCCCAAGAGCCACATGTGTGTGTTGGGATGCCAGAACAGAAACATGCCATGGGTGAACTGGCCTGCAAGCCCTGAAACCATCCCGTGAAATAAGAGCAAAGCCTCACGGGCTGAACGGGACTGCGGAGAAATCCAGAGCAACTGAGAATAGAAGTGATGGGTTCCTAGGCCAGGTGTGCAGGGCAAGATGTTAAGGTCCCCACCTCGGAGCTTGCCGCTGGTGGAACAACAGTAGCAAAAAGACCCACCAGCTTCGACCTCAGAACCAACAAGAGCAGTGACCCAGCTCCAAAACTGGGAAAGCCAGTGAACCCCATGACCTAGTCAAAGGGTCAGCCCATACAGATCAAGGATAACCTCGGAAACTGCCAATAAAGTCCAGAAATACAATGACTTCTTTGTTCATAGAGCGGATCAATGAAGAAAGTCGACAGGACAGAGATGAAAACAGGGCAAGATGAGCCAGAGACAGGAAGGCGTTCAGTCAGACTTAGGTGTCTGAGGTTCTTCTCCATTCTTCCCCTCACTCTGTGGATTCACACCACTACTGGGAAAATATTTGGGATTTCTGACATTCATAAGGTGCCTTAGTATTAGCACACCCTGGATGCTGTCACATCACGCATTTGTCACAAAGACAAAAACTGAAGTTCGGGGTCTCGGGGTGGAAAATGTCGAGTTTCTTCTGAAGACCCACGCAGCCTGCACCATCTACGAAGAGGCTGGAGAGCGAGACTTGAGTGTTCCTGAGTGGCGTGTGTGAGATGGTCCAGGAAGGTGCACTTTCTAAGGTAGGTGAAAACTCGAATCAGTAGTCCTGGCATCCTTCCTGGGATGTGCCCGGCATAGAGGTTAAACACAATGCTCGTGGAATTCCTGAGGAAACGTGGCGTGCTGATTTGGCTTCCAGCATTAGGTTGTTGACAGGAAGTAGGAGACAGGTAGTCAGGGAAGAATGACAGTTTGGGGATTCATGTGATGACAATTAGCCAAGTTCTGCTCTGCTTCTCTTTACAAAGAAAACTTCCCTTCTCTTTGCTCTTGGAATGCCATGTTAGAAGAGAGACATTTCCATGGCAACCTCATACACATTTAGTGATGTGTCACTAAATTTGTATGTGCACAAAGGCACATTAGGAGACTTTTTGAATGTGGCAAGAGGAATAGATTTTCATAATTGAATGTTGCCCTCAAGTAGAGTTTACCATTTGCTGAAAGCTGGGGCTACAGCAGGAGAGGCGAACTCTGCCTCATCAGAATTGAGGCTCGACCCAAAAATCTCAGCTGACTTGAGCTGAGGGCTGTTTCTTCAGGAGGCTGTTGCCCAGAAAGGGGCTCAGACAGATGGGGGCACAGCCGGGGGCCAAGATGGCCTTGGCAGAGACAGAGAAAACAGATCTATCTCCCGTCTGACCAGAGCCTGGGGAGAAAGAAAGCTATGTGGTTAAGAAACAGACATGACCCTGATTGCTTCCTAGGTTCTCAGCACCTCGTGACCCCAAGATTATCTTCTGTTCTAACAAAGAGCATGTTGGAAAAGATTAGCACCAATATCAGAGAGTTCCCCTCAAGAAGTGGAACACAAGAAAAACTCTGAATTGAACGCCCAAAGTCCCAGGTGTATGTCCTAGTTCTGTCTTTTCCTCGTCAGGCAACTCTGGAAGCCATTCTCTCTCTAAGCCCCAATCTGTATACTGGGAAGAAGCTTCCCGATTACCAGATGCCCCAAGGAGGGAGTGAATGTGGAGGCATCACTATGAAACTGTAACACTGATAAATCGTAACACTGTATGGTGGCACTGACTGGGCCCAGGCATACCGGGTAGCAGTCTGGGCTCCCGGAGCTTGGGTCTGGTGAAGGGGCCGCCCCAGCCCTGCCTGTGCTGAGCTGGACCTGCTGCTGGCTGTTCTGGTCCTCCCCCACCCCACCATACCTACTTCTGGCGTGAGCCCATCAGTACAGCAGCCAGAAGGCCCAGGCATCGCATCATATACACATTTAACTCCCAGACACTTGATTCTACCCATCTGCCACCTCCTCTCCAAACCTTTATTTTCCCTATTACTCTTCTCTCAAGCAAACTAGGCCTTGGCCTCCATTGCCCCAAGGAAAGAGAAGCCACCAGTGAACAACAAACAGAAAAGTTAAATTTTGGCTTTTGAGTTTCCACAGGCCAGGGTCCCGATAATAAGAGATTTTCAAGGATACATTGGAACATGTGTGATTTCACCTCACATGCTTGATTCAGACCCTAACCCCAGGGTAGAGGGCAACCAGCTGCCTCTGCTTCAGGAAAGGGGCATTGCTTGAGTGTAAAACATGGCCCCTCCACACTGGAATCCAGTGAAGCACCCCCATTCCCCCATCACACACTCCTTCCCCCATCAGCCTCATCTGTGGCCTGGGCCTAGATCTCTAACCAGGCTTCACACCCTGCCTCGCCCGCCGGTACCCAGCCCCTACCCACCGTGAGGTCATCTTCTGCCCCCATCCCAGACTCAGCCCACAAACACCACCCAGATCAGCTCTCCCCAGCCCTCCCAGCACCACCTCAGACCACATGGTCCTTCCCTGCCCACGTCCCTGCCCCTTACACTTCCTGTCACACATTACCACCAAACTAGAGAGGCTCGGCCACCCCTGAAGATTGGCAACCCAGGCTACCCAGGTATGCTTATGAACTCTGGCCATGTTCCCCAGGCCCTGTGTCCCCTCCCTGCTCCCTCCCGATGCCACTGGCCCCCACTAACCTGCACTGAGGCTCACCCCACACAACATTTTTGGTTTATGCCAGAGGGGCTGGCAAGCTGGGTTCTAAATGTCACTACCTCCCCTCACGCTGCTGCTAAGAACATAAGACAGTACAGCCACTGCGGGAGTTTATGCAAGTTCCTCATTAAGTTCAACATACAACTGCCATGTGACCCAGTAATTCTACTCCTAGGCAGGTACCCAACAGAACCGAAAAAAAGGTCCACCCAGAAACATGTACACAGATGTTCACAGCAACACTACTCACAACAGCCAAAACGGAAAAAATATCCTAAAGTCTGTTGACAGGTGAACAGATATGCAGAGTGTGGCATACTCACACAAGGGAACGTTATTCCTAAATGAATAGAAGAAATGAAATTGGTGCATTCTACCGTACGGATGAACCTGGACATCATGAGACCACACAGTATAGGACTCCGATGCCATGAAACATCCAGACTAGGAAAGTCCGTAGAGACAGAAAGCATGCTAGTGGTTTCCAGGCGCTTTGGTCGGGAAGGGACTACGGAATGGCTGCTCAAAGAGTAGAGGGTTTCCACTCGGAGCGATGAAATCTTCTGGAACTAGCCAGTGGTGATAATCACACAGTATTGTGAATGTACTTAATGCCACTGTATTGTACACTTTAGCATGCTTAATGTTATAAGTTTTACATTATGTATGTTTTACCCACTTTTTAAAAAGTCACCTCATAACAGTCTGTGCAATTCCTTGGTGCTGCCCAGTAGCCTCCATGGCCTTGCCAATGTAAGACTTTGTTGCCTCCAGAGTTCTGGGACCGGAGGGGGCTCCTGGCTCTGGGACCGGATGGGGGGTTTTGGCTCTGGGACTAGAGGGGGGGTCCTAGCTCCAGGAGAGGGGACTGCTGGCTCCGGGACCAGAGAGGGGGTACTGGCTTCAGGACCAGAGGTGGGGATGCTGGCTCCAGGACCAGATGGGGGAGCTGGCTCTGGGACCAGATGGGGGTTTTGGCTTCGGAACTAGAGGGGGAGGTGCTGGCCCCAAGACTGGAGGTGGGGGTGCTGGCTCTGGGACCAGAGGAGGGGTGCTGCTCTGGGACTGCAGTGGGGGGAGGTGCCAGCTCCAGGACCATGATAGGGGCCCTAGCTCCAGGACTGGAGAGGACCTGCTGGCTCTTGGGCCCAGAGGAGGAGGTGCTGCTCCAGGACTGGATGGGGGGTGCTGGCTCCAGGACTGGAGGGTGGGGGGTGCTGGCTCTGGGACTAGAAGAAGGTGCTGCTGGCTCTGGCACCAGAGGAAGGAATGCTGCTCCAGGACTGGTTGGGGGGGTGCTGGCTCCAGGACCAGTAGGGGTGCTGGCTCCAGGACCAGAGAGGGCTTGCTAGCTTGGGGCAGAAGGTCCAGGCCCAACAGGCGGGTCACACTGCACAGAGGTACAGAGTCAGGAAGTTGGACACTTTTCAACTTAGCTGGTGGGGCTGCTCCAACATCAATAAACCCGGTAAGGACGAGCAGGGACAAAAAGAACAGGAACTTGTATTAGCTTCTGTCACTTCCCTGAGGAGGCAGAGCAACCCAACACAGGCTATTGATGAAAATACAGTGACACAGGGGAGAAAGACACCACATGCTTTTCAGAGCTGCCATGATAAACCGAATGAATTAGCGCTGGTCACGACCCACCTGTTACCCTGGGCGGGCGGGGGCGGCGGGGAATGAACAGACCTAAATATTCCAACTCCAAGATGCTCCAACCACTACAGGAAAACTTAGAGCAACTCAGGCAAGACAGAAAAAGCTGAGGCTACCTCGTGGCCTCAAGGCAGGAACTGCTTTGGCACTGGAGCTTTCCGGATTTCTTCTAGACACAGTGCAGCCGAGGAGACTGTTTTCAGTCTTGGGCCAGAACTGGGGCCAGAACTGGGGCCAGAAAACAGGGCCGCCTCTGCGGCTCACATGCCATGAGAAAATCTGGAAGGGTGTCCAGTGTGAGAAAACCACACAGACGGTCTGTGGAGGGCAGGTTCATTAGGGACCCTCCCCGTTCTATGGCCAGCTCCGTGTGGAGGGTTCCAGCCACAGGCTGAAAAGAATGTATCTCTTTGTCTATTGCCTGACTGGGGTCGCTGAGAAAAGACAAAATGTATCTCCGCTACTCAGCAGTGTCTTCCTTTCTTGGACAGCAAAGAAGATTCAACTAAGCCTCCTCCCTGCACCCGTGGTCTCCTCCCACTGATGAGCTGGCAGGCAAATCTTCAGCCCAAGGCCAGGCCGGAGACACGCACACCCTATTTCGAGAAAGGAGGTGGACGAGCTGTCTGTGTGCTCTTCTGGGACAAGGAGTAAGCTGCAGGGCTGGGCTCGCTCAGCGTAAGAGTGCACTCAGAGTACCCAGCTCTTCTCAGCAGAGGTCCGAAGCAGAGTCCTGATGACCCAGAGAAAACGAAGGGGAGAAGCAGACTCTCATCCTTGATGCCATCAGGGAAGGCCAGCGGAGGGGTCTACGGCCAGTAAAGACAGTCCTGTGCGGCTGGGCAGGGGTGAGGAGGGGAAACAAAGGGCTGACCCCGCAGGAGAGGACACAACGCGGCAAGCCTGTCTGAGCCTGGAAGCTGCGCCTGGGGCTTCGTGGGCAGCCAGGAGAGGCAGAACCAGCTGGAAGAAGCAGGCTGGATGTGGCTCTCTTGGCCCCTCTGCCACCTGACTCTGCCTTCTCCCCAAATCTCAGTTTCTTCTTTAAACACTGGTGCTGCCAAAGTTTTCCTTAAATGGCTTTGCACTCCAGCCTTCGACCCCTGCCACGCCACACTGTAACTTCTAGATGAGCTTCTCCTGTGCCATCAGCCCCAGTCCCAAACCCATATTTCCAACCACCCACTGGCTGTGTCTGCCTCAATTTCACAACTGTATCATTTTTTTCATGCCTAGAATTCAACCTCTCTCCCTCCCTGGAATTCTCACTGTTCCCCTCCCCAATGTCTCCATCTACCCCAGGTCGAAACCCTGGGCATTCCTAATTACACCTCCTACATCCACAACTCCAACCCCTCCTCAGGTCCAGCATGTGGAGCGGCCTGCTATCCCTTAAGCCCCCGACCTCTGGTATTCTCCATATCTGCCTGAAATGCTGTCCTTTTCCCCAAGTCAAGGTTAAATAGATGGGACTCCCCATCAATGGACATGGATGGTCTTTGGAGGACAGGTTCATTAGGGACCCTCCCTGTTCTATGGCCAGCTCCATGTGGAGGGTTCCAGCTGTTTGGAAAGGGTTCCAGCCACAGACTAATAAAGGTGTTCTTTATCTGGGCACCTCCATGATGCTACAATTATGTACATATCCACTGCTCCCTGGCTAGATGCTCCACCCCTGGGAGCAGAACCACATCTCGGCCTCCCCAGCATCCCAGGCACTGCCCAGCGAGGAAGAATAAGGAAGTTCTCTAAAAAAGTCACACTGAACAAAACAGATCAGCAGCAGGTAGTTAATATTCCTTTCACTGCATATCAGTTCGACTACATTATTTCATAAAGTCCGGGTTGGACCTGTTTGACAACTAGATTTCCAACATGAATCAGCTCTGCAAATTCCAGCAGTCACATGAAGGCAGCTTCTAGAACAAAAAAGATAGCGGGGGGAAAAACCCAGCAGCTAATAAAAAGGACTGAGAATTGGGGCGCCTGAGTGGCTCAGTGGTTTGGGCTGCTGCCTTCGGCTCGGGTCATGATCTCAGGGTCCTGGGATCGAGCCCCGCATCAGGCTCTCTGCTCCGCAGGAAGCCTGCTTCCCTCTCTCTCTCTCTCTGCCTGCCTCTCTGCCTACTTGTGATCTCTGTCTGTCAAATAAATAAATAAAATCTTTAAAAAAAAAAAAAAAAAGACTGAGAATTGCATCAAGAGGGGAGGGGAGGTCAGGCCCAGAAATGCCCAGTCCCTCTCCAACCTAGGAATGGCATTCACCCAGGAGAACTGGCAGAGATGGACCCATGCAGAAATGCCTCGGCATCTAATTAAACATTTTAGACTCCACTGCACACGAGAAGGAAGCCTACGTCCCCCACGGAACCCTGACAAATGAGTCGTTTCCAACCAATCTATCACCATAGCATCTGGGTACCTCAGGAAGATGAAAATAAGACCAATACATAAATGAAAACCAATATACAAACAATCATGTCCCCACACAGGCCTCCACAAAGCCGCAGCCACAGCCATCTGCCAAGTTCCATCCCCGTCACCGCTTCCTGCAGCCAGGCCTCTGAGTAAGCGCGGTTTAATGTAAGATCTAACAACAGAAGGAAATGTCTTCTCTGAAGTCTGCGTCTCCGTTAATGCTCCCATGCTAAATGTCCACCCCGGAAGCTGGAATGAAATAAGACTGGGACAAACAGGACTTGCTTTATATGCCACTTCAGCCAAAGAATGTGCTAGAAATAGGTGGGACAGATTGAAGAAACAGGGCAATCTGGCACAGGTGGAGAATTCCAAGGTTTCTTGCATGGAAACAGAGCTCTCTAGAGGACCGTCAGGAAGCTGTGGGGAGGACACTCCCACTGCCTGATAGCTGGTCTCTCTTTGGGCAGCTTCCGCCAGAGGAGGCCTGGGGAGAGTCGATCTGATCTCCCAAGACAGCGATTCTCGGGTTAAATCTCATCCAGCACCTGGCAGGGCAGAGAGGGTCCGAAATCGCAGACCTGGCTGCTGGGAGTCTGAATGCTGGGAGCTAGGTTCAGCTTTTCACTTCTTCAAGATCTTCTTTTTCCTGAGCATCTGTTACTCCGTGGTAAGGCCCAAACAGCAAAGTGAAAAGGCCGCTCTGTTAACCAGAAAGTGGCAGAGAGGCCATGGGCAGGAGGGCGATGGTCTTTTGGGAAATCTATTTCTGGACAAGCAAATATTTTCATCCCAGATATTTATGTCCTACCTGCTTCCCACGAAAGGATTTAGGTGGGATGGGCAAGTGCGATGCACCTAACCAATGTCTCCCTCCTGTGCATCGTATATGGTGGGAAGTGATTCAGACACATATATTACACTATAAAATTCCTTAAAGCCACAGATTCATCGTTGCCTTTTCTTTAGCTCATATAGCCTTCAGTGTCTAACTGGAGCTCAAGAGAGAGTCATTTTCAATGCCTTTTCCTCAAAGTTTTAATAAATCCATGGCTTCTCTTGATCATGCTAACGCTATATGCTCTTCACTCTGGAAAACTCAGTCTTGAGTCATTTCCCCAGCTCATTTTTTCCTTCTTGATCCTGGCCCAAGTCTGAATAAATAGAGAAAATTTCCAACCTCTTCCCTAAGTGGGTAAAAGGGAAATAAAGCCAGAAAGGAAACACAGCTGACGTGAAGACAAAACTGCAGGAGATGTGTTCGAAATCATGGCTGCACATTAGAACCACCTGGAAGTTTTTAAAAAGCCCAGTGCTCAGGCTGCACCCAGGACCAATTAAATCAAGCTCTCCGGAGGTTGAACTTGGGTGTAAGTACTTACTAAAATCCCTGATGGGGTTCCAGACCATAATAAAGGTTAGAATCCCTGTTCTAAAGATTCACCAAACCCGTTCTTTTGATACCTACCAAGACTGATCATTTCTACTTAATTCCATCCCCAAGTGAAAGTGCTTCTTCTAAATTATCACCCACGAGACTTTAGATGATGTAATAGAATGGATGTCAACCGAAGTGGCAGGAAAGCAGGTTTATATCATATATGAGCATTCGAACTAGCAGGGCCTCGAGGTGGTGGCTGCCTTTTCAGTGTCTCCATTCTCTCAGCTATAAAATAGGGATTATACTCCATGCCCTGTATGCCACAGGCTGTGCTGGGGATCAGCTAAACTCTTAATGGGATGCTAGGGCTCTACTAAAAATACCACACACAAAAGGAGTTTTTGATCTCAATTTTCTAGGAGGAAGTGGGCATCATCCCAGCCCAACCCCACTCCCTTCCAAAGCAGACCCCCCCCCCCCCCGTCCCCATGGATTCTCCCTGGGGATTTAAACGCCAGTGGGTGGTACAGAGGCCAGAGAGTCAGAAACCGTTTTTATAACATGGAAGAGGACTTCAGATACCAGGGCTAGAAAACCTGGAACTCTGTTCCCTCTGGTGCAGAGTTCAAGAGCACTTTACTGAGAGCACAGAGAATCTTAATATGCTTTAATCTAATTCAGTGCCTAATCACAGGAAATGTCTAATATTGTTTGTCTCCCTCGGCCCCATTTGGACTGACACTACTCTGGTACCATTCTTAGCTACTCAAGGATCAATAACCAGACAGACCTCCTCGCATGATTATAAGGAGGCTATTACCTCTGCAAGTATATCAGTGTGAAGTCTCTGCCTCTTACATAATTATACACCCAAGACCTGTATCTGACACTGCTAGAGAAGTCTCTAGACTGAGCTGCTATTTTTCTGTCTAAAGACAAAGGTTTCTCTATAAAGGGTTTCCTTATACTCCAAAGTAACAACATTGGTTATATTTTATAGGCTGCTCTCTAAAACGTCCAGCTCTGAAAGCAGGAAACTAAAGTCTTCTTTCCCCATTGACTCTTATAGTTAAAAACCAAGACCACTCCAGAGCTCTGTAAGGTATGTCATAGACATGGAGAATGGCTTCTGGGAGAGCTGGGAAGGAGACAGATTTGCTGATTTAGGTCAAGAACACAAGTACAGAAAAAAACAATAATGGTGCTGAAATGTCTTCCCAAGAGATCAGCACTGACTTGGCAAAGTTTAGGTTTAACCTCTGAAAAGCTTTCTCCAGGAGTGAAAAATGGGGGAGAGGGATCTTAAAGAACTAACTGATTGATAGCTTTTATTCAATACCCCACACATTCCAAAGGAGACAAATAAAGTTAAGGATAGACTATGCTATAAAATATTATCTTTCCTCTGCATTGAACTTTACTGAATAAGGGGAAATAAGAGATCAGATCTCACAGAATGAACCTTGGAAATCCTCCATCCATGTGTTTTTAGCTTTCTTCAGGTCAGTAGTTCAGTAATGTGGCCTATGTGAACAGTTCTTTTTTTTTTTTTTTTAATGTGGGCATTTACAAATCAAGGTTTAAAAAGTAGTCATTAGACTTAAGGTAAGGAGCCCAGAGCAAATATTTGACAGGTCAAATCCTGGGAAGAAAGTGACACTAATGGAGGCTGCTGGAACATCAAGATATTAGCAAATATTTCTTCTAACATCTAAAAAAACCAGAGGAACAAAAATGCACAAATCATTTAAGACAACATCAATGAAAAATTAGGAGCCCTTTGAGAACAGTTATCTTTACTTAGGATATAAATTCAATACAAAATTATATTTAATGTACCCAATACCAATCACCAAAAGTAAATAAGAATCTTTAAATATCTAAACTACACTAAAATATGTAGATTAAAGTTCATGCACTTGATTCAGGAGTCTTTAGAAACCTACTCAAAGTGTTCATTTGTACATTACAGATAATGCTAACTTACAGAAGTTAGATTGAATGGTTTCCTAACCAAGTACAGGTTAGAAAACCACAAAATAGGAAAAGTAGAAAATAAAGCAGGCAGAACAGGTATCCTGATAGCTACAGAAAGAGGGGAGAAAGACTGCATAAAAGCAGATGAAGCTAGAATCTTAAAAAAGTAGGATTCCCAATGTTTAGCACAGAATTCTTTTTTTTAATGAGTAGACACATGAAGATGTAAAAACAAAAAAATGTGGACCAGAAGATAAAACAGTCAATAAATACAGACCCAATGATGGGAACAATTTTAGAAATAGCCAAAAAGACTTTTTGAAAAAGTATTATAAATATTTGAAAAAGTATTATAAAGTATTATAAATATAAATAATAGAACTTAAAAAATATGGAAACAATAAATGAACAGATGGGAAATATCAGAGAAACAAAAACAATGGAAAATATCCCGATGGAAATTCTAGAAGTAAAATACCTGAAATAAAAAATTCACTGTTAGGCTTAACAACCAAATGGACACTACAGAAAATTCCAGTGAACTTGAAGACATGTTCATATAAACTATCTACATCAAAGCACAGAGAGAAAGGCTGAAAAGAAACTCAGTGACTTTAAAAAAACATCAAGCAATCTAACTCATATGTAACTGGAGCTCTAAAGGAAAAGGAGATGGACTAGGGCAGAAACAAATACTGAAGAAATTATGAGCCAAAATTTTTCCAAACCTGATGAAAATATATCAACTCACAGCCCCAAGAAACTCAAAAAACCCCAAGACAAATAACAATGACATCCACATCTAGGCATATCATAGTTAAATTGCTGAGTATGAAAGATAGCATCTTAGTAACATGCAAAGGGAGCAGAAAGATATATGCAGGGGAATATACTCTAACCTCTCATCAGAAAAAATAAAAGCTACAAGACAATGGGTCTTTCATTTAAGAAAAATAAAAGTCAACCTAAAATTCTATATCCAGCAAAAATATCCTTTTAAAATGAAGGCAAAATAGACAAAAGCTGCAAGAATTGATCAGCAAACCTACACTACAAGAAATATTAAGAATGGTTTCTCAGGCTGAAGGGGAAATGGTACCAGACAGAAACTCAGACATGCTAGAAGGAATGAAGAACACTATAAATGGTAAGTATGTGTGTGAATAAAAAGACTCTAATTTATTAATTTATTTAAGAAAACTGACTGAAGCAAAAAAGGCTACTAATGTATTATGAGGTTTATAATATATGTAGAAGCACACTATATGACAACAACAGAATGAAGATTGAAAGAGGGGTAGTAGACATAAGCAGATTGTCAGACTAGATAAAGAAATTATAAGAAGATAGTGACTTAAGCCCAAAATAAGAAGGAAGGAAATAAAGACAAATGTAAATACTAAAAAAATTTTACTGGATAATTTTTTTAAAATATTTTATTTATTCATTTGAGAGAGCGAGAGAGCGAGCACAAGCAGGGGGAGCAGCAGTCAGAGGAGAGGGAGAACAGACTCCCCACTGAGCAGGGAGCCCAATGCAGGGCCAGATCCCAGGATCATGACCTGAGCCACCCAGGTGCCCCTTTAAGGGATATTTTTTAAAAAGATCAAAAGTCAGTTCCAGAAAAAGATCAGTAAAATTGGTAAACTACTAGCTAAACTATTTTTAAGAATGAAACAGAAAACAATTACCAATATCAGGAATGAAAGAAGGAGCACCACTACAGGTCCTACAAATGTTAAAAGGAAAATGAGAATCTTAGGAACAATTTTATGCTAGTAAATTCTACAACTTGGGAGTCTGGGTGGCTCAGTTGTTAAGCATCTGCCTTCTGCTCAGGTCCTAGGATCAGGACCCTGATCCCAGGGTCCTAGGATCAAGCCCCAGATTGGGCTCCCTGCTCAGCGGGAAGCCTGTTCTCCTTCCCCACTCCTCCTGCTTGTATTCCTTTTCCCACTATATCTCTTTCTGTCAAATACTTAAATAAAATCTTTTTAAAAGAATTCTATAACTTGGATTAAATAGACAAGTTTCTTGAAAGCAAAATTGACAAAACCAACACAAGAGAGAGAAACTCTGAATAGCCCTGTATCTGTTAAAGTAATTGAATTGATCATTTAAAACCTCTCCCTCCCTCTGTCTCTCTCTCTCTCTCTCTCTCTCTCTCTCTCTCTCACACACACACACACAAATCCTCTAGACCTAGATGGCTTTAGAGGTAAATTTTTTTTTCAGATTTTATTTATTTATTTGACAGAGATCACAAGTAGGCAGAGAGGCAGACAGAGAGAAAGAAGAGGAAGCAGGCTCCCCACTGAGCAGAGAGCCCATGTGGGGCTTGATCCCAAGACCCTGGGATCATGCCTTGAGACAAAGGCAGAGGCTTTAACCCACTGAGCCACCCAGGTGCCCTGGTGATAAGGTCTATAAAATATTTAAGAAGGGGCTCTGCTCCACGGGGAGCTTGCTTTCCCCTCTCTCTCTCTGCCTGCCTCTCTGCCTATTTGTGATCTCTGTCCGTCAAATAAATAAATAAAATCTTTAAAAAATTTAATAATAATAATAGTGTCCCACAGACTTGTTAAGAAAATAAAAGAGGACATTTTTCAGTTCACTTTATGAAGTAACATAATACTGCGCCAAAAAACAGACAAAGCTCCTGTAAGAAAACTACAGACCCATATGCCTCACAAACACAGGTGCAAAAATTCTTAACAAAATATTAGAAAATCAAATGCAATTTTAACATTCTTTTCAAATCAATATCATTCATCATATTAATAGAATTAGAGAGAAAAACAATATGACCATCTCCAGAGATACAGAAAAAGCATTTGACAAAATTTGATCTTACTTCTGATAAAAACTCTCAGCAAACTAGAAATGGGAGGGAACGTCAATCTAATAAAAGGCATCTACCAAAACCCACACCTAACATCAGACTTAACATAAAAGACTTAATGATCCTCCCTTGAGATCAAGAACAAAGAGGTCAGTTCTCACCACTTCTATTTAACCTTGAACCGGAAGTCCTAACCAATTCAATCAAGGAAGACAAAGGAATAAAAGGCATAAACATTGGAAAGCAAGAAGTAAAACTGTCTTGACTGATGGACAACATGATTGTATACCTAATAAATCCTAAAGAATCTACAAAAAAAAAAAAAAACTGAATGAATTCAATAAGGTCACATGATATAAAGTCAATATACAAAAATTTCTTACATTTCTATGTACTGGCAACAAAAATTTAAAAATAAAAATTTATTTATTTTTAAATATTTTTAGTTATTTGACAGAGAGAGAGTGAGTGAGCACAAGCAGGGGTAGTGGCAGGCAGAGGAGAGGGAGAAGCAGGCTCCCTACTGAGCAGAGAGCCTGATGTGGGGCTCAATCCCAGGACCCTAGGATCATGACCTGAGTCAAAGGCAGAGGCTTAACAACTGAGCCACCCAGGTGCCCCTAAAAATAAAAATTTAAAGATTACCATTTATAACAGTATAAAAATGAGAAAATACTTAGAAACACAGTTAATAAAAGATGTTCAAGTCCTCTACAAAACACTGTTCAGAGAAGTTAAAGAAAATCCAAATAAATGGAAAGAGACACCACATTCATGGATCAAAGACCCAATACTGTTAAGGTATCAATTCTCCCCAATTTGACTTACTGGCTCAAAGCAAACCCCATCAAACTCCCAACAGGATTTTTCACAGAAACTGACAGTCTTGTTCTAAAATGTATGCAGAAATGCAAAGGACCGATAATAGCCAAAGCAATTTTGAAAAAGCAACTTAAAGATAGAAGACCTGGTTTTAAGAGTTATTATAAAGCTACAGCATCAAGATAGTATGCATTGGTATAAAGATAATTCCGTAGATGAGTCCAGAAACAGAATCATATATATATATATGTATATATATATATATATATACACACATATATATACACACACACACACACACACACACACATATGATAAATCTAACATGGCATCAAAGCAATTCAAGGGGAAAAGAAAAGACTTTTCAAGAAGAAGTACTAAACAACTGAACATCTAAATGTAAAATAATGACTCTGGACTCCTACCTCACCCCACATACAAAATTCATTTGAAGTACATGGTAGACTTCAATGTAAAAACTAAAATGATCAAGCTTCTAGAATTAATAGGAGACTATTTTCATAACAATGTGGAAGGCAAACATTTTTTTTCTAAGTAGACACAGAAAGTACCAACCATAAAAGAAAATACTGATACAATGACTTCATCAAAATTTAAAAGTTCTGCTCTTTGAATGCTACCCCTAAGAAAATGCAAGGACAAACCATAGACTGGAAGCAAATATTTATAAAATGTATATCTGACAATGGACTTATATCCAGAATATGTAAAGAATTTCTATATTCAGTAAGATGATAAAGAGCCCAACTTTTTAATTAAAAAAGGGCATAAGATTTGGACACTTAAAGGAAGATATAAAAACAGTAAATAAAAATCATGAAAAGATGTTCAATACCAACAGTAAACAGGGAATCAAAAATTAAAACAACAAAATATTACTATATATCATACAGAACGGTTAAACAAAAAGGTGGACAATAACAAGTGTTGACAAAGATGCAGAATTCTCACACGCTGCTGACGGAGGTATAAAATGGCCTTAACTACTTGGGGAAAGTGCTTCTAGTTTTCTTATAAAGTTAAACAAATGTCTACTCTATGAACAGCAATTCTACTACATATTTAGAGAAATGGAAACGTATCTATACAAAGACTTGTACATAAAATATTCATAGCAGCTTTGTTCATAACAGTCAAACACTGGAAACAACCAAAAAGTCCACAACAGGTGACAGAGAAACAAACTGCAGTGTATTCATGCAACAGAATGTATCTTGATAACAGAAAGGAATGAAGGAGGCATTCACACATGGATGAATTTCAAAAACATCCTTGGTGAAAGAAGCCTTGTGCAAAAGGGCATATGTTGTAGTACTCCAAAGTTTCAGAACAGGCAAAACACATCTCCAGCGACAAACTCAAATAGGAGAAGGGAGGTGGAAGGTGGGGGACTGCCTGGGAAGGAGCAGAGGGATCTTTCTGAGGTGATGGAAATGATCCATATTTATTTCCATAAACCTTTGCAATGGTTTTCCGCATTTGTTACAATTCCGCCAACTGTATACTTAAGATCTGTGTATTCTGCTGTATGGAAACTATACTTAAATAAATAGTGTCTGTCTTGTGGGATTGTTGTAAAAAAACAAACACACACAAGGGACAGGCATTGAGAGGCTGACAGACTTATCTAGACCACTCAGCGGGGCCCACAGAACACTGCTGTACCCGCATGGTGGATTTTTTGGTGACCGCTGCATGGTGGTGGAGGTGGAAGGAGGAAAGAGAAACCTCCTGTTATTCAGCCGCTGGAAATGGCTGCTATTTCGTGAAAACGACTTGCCTGTAACATTCACCTGTGGAGCAGCTGATACCCAGAGCATGCCAAATAAAAGCACAATTATTGCTCATCGAAGGAGGAGAACATGAATCGGTATGTCGAAGTTTCTTCTGTAAAAGTTATCACTAACAGTTCTGCCCTAAAACAGATGGACAACTGCCCTGGTCTTAGCCTTTAATTAATGAAAATGCAGAGTTAAGAGACATAACTCAGACCTCCTTGTAAGTAAGAGCTCTTCCGACTGCCTGCCTGCCAGCCAAGTTTGGGGAGCTCTCAGCCCAAATCTTAGAAAACAGCCTTTTCAGGGAAGAAAACACCTACACCTGGGCCACCACACACTGAGCCCATAGCTATAGGCTGGGGGGCTCCACAGCGTCTCCTCTCTTTGGGGGTGGAGATGGCAGAACGGTGTAACTTACAGGGATCTGTGACTGTGACTTACAGCGATCTCAGCCACATCCACTCTGCATTTAAAAGAACCAAAACTGGGGCGCCCGGCTGGCTCCATCAGAGAAGCATGTGACCGTCAATCTCCAGGGTGCTGAGTTCAAGCCCCACGTTGTGTGTGGCACCTACTTTAAAAAAATAAAAATAAAAATAAAAAAAATAAAAGAACCAAAATCATGCTGCTTAAGCTAATAACTAGCCTCTAGAAATGAGGTGGGGGAAAAAAGGGACTTGGGCTCTTGCTTCCTCAGAATTCTTTTGAGGAGTCCCCAGTCTGGTGTCCTGTCATTATCTGCTATGAGAATCCAGAGCTAAAAAAAATCTGCTGTTTCTTTTCCCCAAATCATGTAAACAGTTGTGGGTAAGACCTTGGCCGTGGGGTAGTCAGAAGTCAAGAACCAGACCTTGCTATTTAAATGAGCCTGGTCTTTCTGAGCCTGCGGTATACGGACTAGAAGAATCATCATCATCATCATCTTTGATTCACAACACTCATCCCTGTTTCATGCAGGGTCCCTCTTTTAGTTTATTTCTTATTTGTTTTTTAGAGAGGGTAGGGGAGAGGAAGAAGGAGAGCGAGAGAATCCCAGGCAGTCTCCATACCCAAGGCAGAGCCCGACAAGGGGCTCCATCTCACCACCCTGAGATCATGACCTGAGCCGAAATCAGTCAATGCCTAACCAACTGAGCCACCAAGGTGCCCGTGAACTCTCTTTTAAAGTAATGTAGTAAATACCCGTGAATTCAGGAGAGACAACTGCTCTCCTGAATCTTGTCCACCACTTCCTTGCTAAGGCTTTCCTGACCGGGCCAATGAAAGCAAGGCAGGCAGGGAGAGAATTTCTTTTTTTTTTTTTTTTTAAAGATTTTATTTATTTATTTGACAGAGAGAGATCACAAGTAGGCAGAGAGTTAGGCAGAGAGAGAAGGGGAAGCAGGCTCCCCGCTGAGCAGAGAGCCCGATGCGGGGCTCGATCCCAGGACACTGGGATCATGACCTGAGCCGAAGGCAGCGGCTTAATCCACTGAGCCACCCAGGCGCCCAGGGAGAGAATTTCTTAAAGCTCCTACGCCCTACCTTAACACAGACTCAATTTAGGGTACAGGAAGACCAGAGGCAGTATCCACAAGACCAGGTGCCCACTAAGATAATCAAACTGCTCCCCTGAATGGGACTTTCCAATTTGTGAGCCTGATTTATTTTTTTCAATAAGAGAAAAGATGTAAGTCCCTTTGAGCAAAGTATGCCTGATATATATCACAATATTTATTTTTGGTAGAGTAATGGATCAGTCTTCGGGGAAAGCTAGAGAAAAAGCATTTCTTGAGCTCGGATGTAAATCAGTCACTCTGAAAACCACAGGGGAATCTATATTCGTACCCCTCTGCTAACTACAGTGTGAAATAAACTGACTTTTAAAAGTCACTGTTTCTAGACGTAACACTAACAACAGAGTTAGGGATGTGAGGCCCAAAAGCCAATTGCTTGTGGAATGTCTGCACCTGATTCCCCCAAATGTTAATACACCTCAAAATGAAAGAAGAGATCCAACCAATCTGCAGGTTAAAGTTGTACACTGGGGCAGGGCAGGGGGGCGGGCACAATTTCTAAGCTTTACACCCAGTACTCAGTTCCAAGGAGGAAGGCTGAGGTGCGGCTGGGCTCAGGATGGAAGGGTCTCCCAAGGGACCCGTCCAGTTATTACAGGCCAGTCTTCCTACCTACATTAAACGTATCATAGAGCAGGACAAGAGTGAAACTGAAGGAGAAGGGGAGAAAAAGATTTTCGATGAATCGGCAACTTAAACTGAGCTCTTCAAAGGAAAGCTATTTAAATCTAAGGTGTTCCTAATATTAATTATCCTGAACATCTCACAGGCTCAGATTCACATGCTACAAAGAACACAAAGCCTTTTAATTTTCCTACCTGTCCATGGCACTAGTGGTGATAAATCAGATATACAGAGAAACCACACATGACTAACGAACCAGTCCATTAATGGCAAGCAAAGATCATTTGCCAAGATGACTTACTCAGACATAGTCACGTATCATAACCAGCAATATCCTGCAGGCTTAAGGCAGCAGGGCATAGAAAGCAAGAGCTGGGGCACTCCCTGCCAAGACTCGGGCACCACAGGGCGACTCGGGCATCCTCCAGATGCCTGCTATCCAGGCATGAAAAGATTTTACTCATGGCTGCCACCTCCCCATTCCCTTCCTGGTAGACTTGCACTTGGAATAATACCACAACTGAGTCCCCAACCTTGCTACAGCCCTTCCTCTGACACTTAGAACTCCAGGTACCTTCAGGAAGAGGACCCAGCCTCTGTCACCAGCAACCTCAGCTGTTAGCTTATAGATCTTCACTATAGACACTCATTCAAGTAACTGAGCTCCCACTAGGTATCTGACCCTTTTCTAGGTGGTTGGGCAGATCCATAAACAAACCAGTAAATAGGTGGGAGTTAGGAAAAGAGCAGAGTTCCCTAAATGCCAGTCCCTTTATTTTACCAGGAAAACAGGCCCAGTGACTGGAATTTTTCTTTGAGGTCAGAGTTGATGGTGTGGCTGGGACTTGAACCCAGGCTGAATTCTTAGCAGGACTGCCACATACAGTGGTGCACAGGGATGGGGATAGAAATTCAACCCATGTTCTGCCAGGGGCAGCCTCATTCCAGTACTATATTCTCAATGTCCCAGACTACTCAATTCCCCATAACAAAACCCCCTTCACTGGAAGGGACAACCAAGGTTCTCCTGGTCAGCTATCAACCATCATTAGGAGGACCCAGGAGAGTCTAAATCCTTTCACTGGGATGTAACCCTGACAAGCTATACACTCCCAGCTCTTGTCATGAGTGAGAAGAGTCTGCTGAACTTGAATCTGTAAGAAATCCACCAATGGCGAACATCCCCTATAATTAATAATCATGACAATAATTTCCTATATTATCATCAGATCTGAAAGGGAAGGCTGCTAGCAAGCTGTTTTATATTCTCACCAACTCCTTTACTCTTCATGATCCCAATATGAGGATCTGTCATGGTTCAATCCCATCTCTAAAGTTCCATATGGATGATGGGAGTAATTAACTTAATCAACTGTATGAATATCTACTCTTGACTAAGTGCCAGGTATACAACAGTGAATACCACCACCATTGTCAATAACAAAACACCATTGTCTCTGACTCCATGGAACTAATACCGTTGAATACAGAGCTGGGGAAAGCCCAGTTGCTAAGGAGTCCCTAACCAGACTGGCAGCTGCTTGGGGCAGGTCTGGGAGCAAGAGTGTACGTGACCACCCTATTCTCCCCTCCCTCACTCCATTTTACAGAAGGAAAAATAAGGTCCAGGGATGAGAGCAGGTGGCTTGCCCAAAGTCAGACAGTTGATGATAACTGAGCTGGGACTTTTTTTTTCTTTTTATTTTTAAAGATTTTATTTATTTATTTGACAGAGAGAGATCACAAGTAGATGGAGAGAGAGGCAGGCAGAGAGAGAGAGAGAGAAGCAGGCTCCCCGCTGAGCAGAGAACACAATGTGGGACTTGATCTCAGGACCCTGAGATCGTTTCCTGAGCCGAAGGCAGTGGTTTAACCCACTGAGCCACCCAGGCCCCCCCTGAGCTGGGACTTGAACCCACAGTCTCTGGCCTTCCCCTTTCCATCACACTGCCTCCTCCAAGGTTCCAAGGCTGCAAAGTGAGAAGAAAGAGTTGGTACTACTGACAGATTGTTTCCTGATGCATGTTCACCCAGAACATGCAGCTTCAACCCATCTTATCAGCACAGACCTCATGCCCATGTTCATCTCTTGAACCAGAATGTTTATAAATATATTTCATTGATCTAGAGCCCGGGTGTCCAGTCTTCATTCACTCTCATTTATCACCCTCTCTGGGTCTCTCTTGACGTTTACTTTCACTTTAAAAACCTCATCTTATAAGAACAGAGCCCTTTTTATCTGATGCTAGCTCCCCCTCTGCTCCTGGGGTCTAATCAATCCATGTCTGGAAATAAACAAACCAGAGAGGGAAGCAACAGTCCCTTTTATGAAAATAGGCACCTTTCTAAAATGATCCACCCCTGGGCATGGCACAGATAGAAATTTAAATGAGAAGGAAATAAAGACATCCTCCAGCCATAGTCCTATGCATTCCTTATCAGGCAGGACGCCAGGGAAGGCAACTCTGTGTTAACAGCTAAACCAAAAACTCTGCCTCGCATTTTTCAGGTTGCTTGGAAAGGCAGGGGGTCCAAACTCAAGGAGCCTGAAGAGACAATAGGCTTCAAAATATAATAGTGTATATAGTTCAGCCTCCTCCATTCTGAGGAGTTGAAGGTCTCAAGATACTAAGAGAGGGCTCATTGAACACCAATTGCAGGTAAACGCAAGCAGGCCTCCAGCTACTACCAGGGGTGCTCAGAGATGCCAGGCTGAATTACCCAGACATCTGGCAGCCAGCGCAGACCTTCACCCACCATGTTATCTTACCACCCCCTATACAGCAGCATCTCCACACCTCCCACCATCCCCTAGCTGCTGCAGCCTGCAGCCTGGGCCAGCAAGGGAGGCTCTCTGTGTATGGAGGGGCAGAACCAAGTCTCCACTAGCAAGCCCACTCTTCCTACCATGGTTCTCAACCCCAGGCTTTCAGAAATAGGTCACAGATCTAGATGCAAGCGCAGAAAACCCCTCTTCTGAAGAGGACAGTAGTTAATTCTTAATTGTTTGGGGGATCCTTTTGAAAAGATGATGGCAGCTCTGGACACCCCATGGGAAACTGCATGC
Organism: Mustela nivalis; assembly: GCF_964662115.1. Taxonomy (NCBI): domain Eukaryota; kingdom Metazoa; phylum Chordata; class Mammalia; order Carnivora; family Mustelidae; genus Mustela; species Mustela nivalis. The sequence goes on along the minus strand of NC_139029.1, from coordinate 17,826,441 downwards.
ATGCAGTTTATATGTAATTTCACTGGGGGTGACTGCCCTCTGGGGAGGTATAAAAAGGCAGAAAGGGCTAATGTGCTTAGAGTCAGCTTTGAGCAAGGGAGCTGTGGGTGGTTCAGGTAAGTAATCAAAAACACAGTTCTTAACCAAAAAGGGAGCAATTATGTCCCTTTCTTAGCTACTGCAAGTTCCAGCCTTCAATTAATCTTTGAGATTTCAATAAGAATTTTGAAACCGAGAGTGCGCACATGCACAAAACAGGGACTTATCTTTGTGGCTTCCAATCTTGACGTCACAAAATGACCTGTGATTGCTAGTTAAGATAGAGTCTCCCAACAGGGCTTATCGCAGAAGGGCTAAGTACCAACAGAGGTAAGAAGTAAGGCAGAGGTGAACACTGGGATGGGGGACAGTCCAGACAAGGAGAGAGGGATAGCTAAGCTCTCCATTGGCTCTGAGTATATCCTGGCAGGTCAGGTCCCGACCCTTGCTGCCAGCTCCCCTTGGAAGTCAGACCGGCTGACTCCTTTGCAGCAAACCAAGAAGTCCAGACGGAAACAGCCTTTTCCTTCTGGGTCCACAGGGAGTGGGGGATGCATCCTCTCATTTCTAGGGAGGAGACCCTGGCCCACAGCTTGCCCATAGCCCCCTCGTGGCCTGGGGGTGTCACTGCAGCCCCCTCTGCATTGCTGGGCAAAAACCTCAAGGAGGCAGCTCTAATAGTGTAGAGCAGAATATTTAGTTACCAGACATGGCTTGACAACAGTCTTCAAGCTTTTGCTTTTCGTTTCTTAAACTAAGACCAAGATTGACACTCAAAATGATCCTTCTAAACCCGTCCCTGGTACAGTCCCTATGGGGAACGAGTCCAAGACCTGCTTCATTAAGCCAATAACCTCGGAGCTTCTGTAACATCACCACCGCCCTCTTGATCACTCCTTCCTACATCACATTTCCTTATGTATAAGTGTTTCAAAGCTCAACAGAAATAGTTAGCAAGAATGCACAACACCCTCTGGTTTGTAGGTTGCTGGCTAGATTACAAAATACTTTCAGGATCCTAAATACCACCACCACCACCCCCATCCCCATATCCTGGATTTCCAGGTAGCAGATCCTACAGGGGTTTGGGGGAAGTCAGGGCTTAAGGACATACAGTGAGAAAGAATGTGGCCCTTGGCCCCATGGTAGGCAAAGTGGGTGTCCATTAATGAAGCTAACGAGCAACTCCAAAAAGGGACAGAGTGTAGCACATCTGGGTTGGGGACTTGACTGAAAAGACCAGATTCAGGGTAGGGGAGAGTCGATCCAGTGGTTCGACTCCCATCCGTTCGAGGTGGGGATGATTAACTAAACCCAGCAGTGGGAAAGTGCCCACTGAGGAGAAGGTGGAAAGTTTGGGAGGAGAGAGAGGGTGCAGTGTCCCGAGAGGGCCTAGAACAGTAGTCTCGGGACCAGAAGTGACTGGGACCCGGAGGAACAGACGCAAGCACGGAGGGTCTTCTCGCTTTCCGGGGGAGGAGAGTCCTTACCTCCTTGATTTTCTCCCGCTGGGCTCGAACTAGGCTCTGCGGCTCCTTACTCTCATCTGCCCTGGTCCCCAGGACCGGGTGGCGGAGGCGGCTCCGGAACGCGTTGAAGTCAAAGCTAAACGGGATGCCCCCCTCCTGGGGTCTGAGGGCCGTGCTGCCGCTGCTCCTGGCCGCCGTGGCCATTTCCCGAGTCCCGGTGGGGTGGGTGCGCCGCAGCCACACTTTCCGGCGGCGGGTACTGGCTTGGCTGCTGGCATCGTCCTCACCGGGGGCTGGCACGGCGGGGACCGGGTTGGGAGGCGACTCCCGCTCACGGGCCAGGGGGTGGCCGGCGATATCGGCCACTACCTCCAGGCCAGGCTGCTGGGTCCGGGGGGCCAGGAAGAGGCGCTTGAGGCGAGAAGAGTTGGGCAGCAGGAAGAGGGCCCCGAAGCACAGGGTGATGAGGCCCGAGAGGAAGAGAAGGAAGAGGAACTTCTGCGGCAGCCGCAGCCCCCACGGGGAGGCTGGGACGAAGACGGGCACTTTCCTCATGAGCATCGTGGCCTGGCCCCGGGCTGGGGCTGGTCAGCTCCGGCCGGGCCCCCGAGGCCCTCCGAATGCAGGCACTGGCCAGCCGGGGCTCGTTGCGGGGAGGTCGTCGAGGGGCGCCGCCCGGGGTCGGGGGGGTCCCTGAGAGTTTCGCCGCTTCGGGGGCTGCCCCTGAAGTTCAGGGAGTTTGGGGCGAGTGCCCCAGCGCCGAGGCGGAGGCGCAACGAATCTCGGCGGGGCCCGGGCGCGCCGGGCGGCACGGCTCGGGGCCCGGGCCCGCAAGGGTCGGCCGCGCGCCACAGCCTTCTCTCCGGCCGCCGCACAGCCCCTCCTCGCAGCGGCCGGAGCCCGCAGGGCCCGCGCCTTCCCGCGCTACGGCCGCCGCCGAGGCCGTCACATGCCGTCCGCGGCGCCCAGGCAGTCCGCGCGGAGGGGCGCCGGCAGGCCTCGTCCCCGCGCAGAGCCGCTCGCAGCCCCTCGCCCCAAAGTTTCAGCCGCAGAAGCAGTTTCCAGAAGGGGCCGACTCAGGGGGCGAGGCGGTGGCGGAGCTGGCGTGTCAGCGCCGCTGCGAGAGCGCGCCGACCCTGCCGGGTCGCGACAGCCCCGGGCTCGGCTATCGGGACACGTCCACAACTTTGCTCCGCCACGGAGCGGACGCGGGGCAGCGGGAGCAGGCACTTCTGAGCCCGCTGGGCAGGGGGCTTCCTGGGCTCGCGGGAGCTGAGGGATGCCCCAGCCGCGGTCCGGAGCCGGGCGCCGTCCGCGACCAGCCGCGGCAGGGCGGCTGCAGCTGCGCCCGGGAGTGCGGACTTCCGCCCCGCCAACTCGGTAGGGCTCGGCACCCCGCGGGGATCACCTGTTCCCGGCCCCCGCCGGCTCCGCGGAGCGCGCAGCCCCGTCTGCACCTCTCCCGTTGCAGCTGGCGTCCTCTCAGCGGCCGCTCCAGACGGGCCGCTGCCGCCGCCGCAGGCTGAGCCGCCGCCGCCGCCGCCGAGCCTGCGCTCCACACGCGCGCACACCCGCCCGGACGCCTCCGCCGCCGCCGCCGCAGCTCCGCTTTCACTGAGACAGCGCCCGCGGCCCCGCCTCCCTCCGGGCCACGCCCTCGGGCCACGCCCACTGCGCGCGCCCCGCGGTCCACCTCCGCCGCGGCGCCGCAGCCAGGCCAATGGCCTCGCGTCCGTGGGTAGCGAGCGCGGGGCCTAAGCGCGGGTGGGGAGAGGCAAGGGGACTCCAAGCCACGCCCCCTCCCTCAAGTGGCCAGCGCCGCGCACACTCCCCCCATCCCACCAGCACCAATGGTCCAGCTGCGCGGAGTTGGCGAGGGCGGGGTGGAGAGCGCAGCGAGGTCATTGGCTGCCTCGGAGGGATCCCCGTTGGGCTGCAGTCGTCCATTGGTTAGTGGCCAGCGTTCGCTGGTCCGGGAGCAACCGCGAGGCCCCCTTGCCGGCCCCCCCCAACCGCTCCGCTAGGGTCATTGGCCTACGGGTGGGGGCAGGAGACCCTGCTAGTCTAAAGGGCTCTGGCCATTGTTCATGAGCCGCTGTCACCCCTCTGTGCCAGTCCAGGATTGACAGGGAGCTGGGGGCCTGCCCAGGGGTCCCCAGAGCTTCTGCAGAAGTCGTGGTGGTGCTGCTGTGCCAGGCTAAAGGAAAAGGTGGCTGGAGCCAAGCCGGGGAGCAGTAGCCGCTGTTGGACCAGGCTAAGGCAGTGTTTCCACTGGACCCCCACCAACCAGCTCTGCCTTCCTTTTCCCACAGCCCCAAACTGGACTAGGGTCCCCGGGTGGGGGAGGGAGAGATGTGAGGTGAGGGCAGAGAAGAGAGAACCCTGGTCCTGTGTGCAGACCACGCGCATCATGTGACGTGCATACCTAGATGCCCGCGTGTTTCTGTGCACATGTGTGCTTCTATGCATTAGATACATATGCGCTCGGGGTTGAGTGTGAGTGAGTACTTGCACACATACACTTAATTTAGGTACGGACATCAGGTGATTACACCGGAGCATTCATAGACATCTAAACGTATCAGTACGAATATTGACTTGTGTACACACATACCCACTGACCCACAACAGGTCCAAAAACATGCACACGTACCCACTGCCAGCCATATATTCCCAGACCTGTGTGCCTCTCGACTCCAAGGCCCTCTCTCACACCTTCCTCCTTGGACTTAAGCCTCTCTGTGCTTTCCCTTCCTGTTAAAGCTAACCCAGGGCAAAGCAACACTGTGCTGTGTGGGTCTTTCATGCAAAACACTTTATAGAGACAAATAACAGCAGAGGGAGAGACAAATTAAGAGGTGTAATAGGCAAGAGGGAAAATATCTGCTTTCAGCTGCAATTTAAAATGAAATGCAGCGTTGACGAGACAGAAAATACTGCAGGGAGGCCTTTACGGTTAGAAGAAGCAGCCCAGGCGGGCTCTCACCTCATAAATCTTGCTTCTTCCCTGAGGCCTGCTAGGATGGGCCACTGGGACTCAGACATCCTTCTCCCTCTGGCAGGCCACTGACAGCAGACCCTCCCCTGATGTTTAAATACCCTTGACATGTAAATTTCTTTCACTTGAAAGTAAAAGACTGCTCTGGGTAACAGGTGCAAATGCGTTGGTGACTGGAGAGGAGACAGATAGTCCCACCCAACCCAGCAAGTTGCACCTAGCTTAAATGTAAAATTCTAATTCAGATGTTTCAATCCTTCATTAGTTTGATTGGCAGGAGTCAGTTCCCTGGAACCAGCTGTGAACATCAGAGTCAAACATGGGATCCCCTTAGATTCAGGAACCCAGACACGTGGCCTGGCCTGTCCCTATTCCCAGTGCCCAAGCATCCCCTCGCTGGGTCCCACCCCTAGAAGAGGCAGGCTTGTCTTTGGAGAACCAGGAGCCCAGCATTCCTTGGAGGCACCCTGTTGTTCCACGTTGTGAGTATAAGGGAATCACTGTTCAGTCCCCTGAGAAGGTAGGATCCAGTGGAAAGGGGAGGAAAGCAAGGCTGAGTCTTGGAAGGGTATGTCTGTTTGAACTGGATGCTCAGGGGGACTGTGACACCTGGACCAGCCTCTCATATGCTGGTGAGCAGGGGTAGAAAGTGGAGCTGCAGCAAAACTGGCACATTCCACAGACCCAGGCTACAAAAACCAAAGCCCAGAGAGATCAAATCCATTTCAGATTGATGTCATGTTGGTGGTTACACTGAGTTGGTGACTTTTTATACTCTTCCTCAAGAGCTCACTGAAACCCTGTGGGCCCCTATCCCAGCTTCTGTAGACCTCACACTTACCTTGGCTTTTTTATCCCTGGGTTTTTCTATTCATATATAGTCCCGAAGCAGACAGTGCCTCACGACATGGACCATGGCTTGTTCACTTCTCTAACCGCCCTGGGTCTTAATTACAATGCCTTGCACATCAGCACTGTGTTTGTTGAATAATCAATGAACGAATGAGTGAGTGGGTGCCCATTTCACAGATGAGGAAACTGAGGCTCAGGAAAGGGAATAATAATGAACTAACATTTCCTGTGTGCCAAATATATATTGCTTCGTTTACTTTTCAGAACACTCTTATGTGGTGGATTTTATTTATAGCCTCATTTTATAGATAAGACGACTAAGGCTAGAGAGGTATAGGCTAAGTTAACAAGTATCTTTCTCAGTTTAATTTAGAAATTCAAATGGAGCGGGGAAACAGAAATGAGTAGGCGTTTAAAAAATCTGTTCTGTCAACAAACTTTTATTGAACTTAGATGCTAGGTATTTCACTAGTCTCAGGTTGGACACAAAGATGGACAAAGCATGGTCCCTGCCATTATTGATTCATTTATTCAACAAAGATCTATTTATTGAAGGGTGTCTGGGTGGCTCAACCACCCACTTAACCTGGATGGCTAAGTGTCTGCCTTCAGCTCAGTTCATGATCCCAGGTCCTGGCATCAAGCCCCACATCTGGCACCCTGCTCAGCAGGAAGTCTGCTTCGCCCTCTAACCCTCCCCCTGATTCAAGCTCTCTCTTTGACTCTCCCTCTCTCAAATAAATAACATCTTTTTTTTAAAGATGTTATTTATTTGACAGACAGAGATCACAAGTAGGCAGAGAGGCAGGCAGAGAGAGAGGGGGAAGCAGGCTCCCTGCTAAGCAGAGAGTCCAATGCAGGGCTCGATCCCAGGACCCTGAGATCATGACCTGAGCCGAAGGCAGAGGCTTAACTCACTGAGCCACCCAGGTGTCTCAATAAATAACATCTTAAAAAAAAAAAAAAAAGAACCATGTATTGAACACCTACAACTACCAACTACAGGGGGGCTGAGGATAACAGCCCTCTAAATAAAGCAGATGCAAACACTATCTTCAGGGAGCTTCCTATCTAATAGACAACAGTGACCAATTTAGGCTGTCAGGAAGGACCACAGGGCACTGGTCTGCATTCTTATTTTTTTTAAGTTTTTACTTACTTGACAGATCACAAGTAGGCAGAGAAGCAGGTGGGGGCCGGGGGCTGGCTCTCCACCAAGCAGAGAGCCTGACGCAGAGCTCGATCCCAGGACCCTGAGATCATGACCCGAGCCGAAGCCAGAGGCTTAACCCACGGAGCCACCCAGGTGCCCCTCGTCTGCATTCTTCATATTTCATCCTATCAGGCCCTCATGATGGCTTTCTCTGAAGTAGGCCTTGAGATCCTGATTTAACGGATGGAGAAATTGAGGCTCAGGGGTGTAACACGATTTATGCAAAGTCACACAGGGAATGATTTGCAAATATGACAGAAAACCAGATTTATCTACTTCTAGAATCTGTGCTCCTTCTATTAATAATATTAATAATAACTAAGATTAGTGGCACACTCGTTATGCACCAAGCCCTTCCAATAGCATGTTCTAGAAGCTCACTTTTTGGATCCTTACAACCACCCCACGAGACAGGTACTATTATTATTGGTATTTTACAGAAGAAGAAACTAAAACACAGAAGTTAAAGAATTTGCCCAATGTCCCATATCTGGGAAGTGTCAGAGGGAAGATTTGAACCCAGTCAGGTTCCAGAGCCTTTTATGTCTTTCAAGTCTACTACTGCTCTCCATCTTATAATGCCATGAAAGGAGGTGCTGTAGAGGGTCAGAGCAGGGCACTGGCCTCAGGTGAAATTCTCAGAAGCTTTTTGGTAGGATTGTATGTGCTCATTACCATCATTCAACAAGTACCTATAAAGTGCCTGCTATGTTCCAGGCATATACAAGGCTTTAGGGATATAATGGTGAGCAAAAATAGATACATTGTTCCCATTTGTGGGAACAGTTTCAAGGGCAAGAGGAGTTTCAACAAATGAGCAATCCCCAAATATGCACACAGCCTGAGATAACAATGAGGAAAGAGCGAAATGCTGCTGTAGGAATGTGGAACAATGGATCTAGACCTAAACTAAGGGGGTGGGGAGCAAAGTGGTCAGGGAAGACTTCCCTTAAGGCTGAATGAAGCTATGTAAGCAAAGAGGGGCAGTGAGAACACAAACCTGAGAGGACAACATGTGCAAAGGCCCTGGGGTGGAGAGAACATGGTGCTTTTGAAAACAGAAAAGCCAGTAAGTCTGTGGAGTAGAGAGAGTGATGGGGAAAGACAGGTAGCATCACTGAATGATTTAGGGCTGGAGTAGGAATGTGTGTAGAGAGGTAGGTGGGTGGGTAGATTCAGATTAACATTTTAAAAAGGCTTCTCTGGGGGTGCCTGGGTGGCTCAGTTGTTAGGCATCTGCCCTCAGCTCTGGTCATGATCCCAGAGTCCTGTGATCAGCCCTGTGTCGGGCTCCCTGCTCAGCAGAAAGCCAGCTTCTCCCTCTCCCACTCCCCTTGCTTATGTTCCCTCTCTTACTGTCTGTCAAATAAATAAATAAAATCTTAAAAAAAGAAAAAAGAAAAAATAATAAAAGCTACTCTAGTTGCAGTGTGAGCAACAGAATGGAAGGCAGGAGTGAACAAGGTAGGTGCCTTTGAGAGGATATTGCAATAGTCTATGGTGCCTTGGCCTGGGACAGGGGCAGTCACCAGGACTGCAGGATCCAAATCATATTTAGGATCCAAATCGATAGGACTTAGTGAATACTTGAAATAGGACATTGATTGCGAGGGAGACATCTGCACTGACTCCCGGGTCTTTAACTTGCCCCGGAGGTGGGAGCATTTGTTGAGATGGGAGCAGTGAACTAGGCTGTGAGAGGCTTCCCCTCGGTTCATTAAGAAGGTGCTGGGCAGCTTGTACCCAACCTGAATCTCAAGTGGTCATTAGTCCTATTTAGAATCAAAGACCAGAGATAAAGCCAAGTTCAAGCCAAGAGATAATCATCAGCTGGTTCCTTAATGGCCTCCAGATAAATTGAACCCTGGGCAGGGGAGACACTGATGATTGGGGCCCTGCCCAGTGAGAGCGCACCCTGTCAGTCTCGAGATAAAAGGCCCTACAGCTGGTCTCACTCCAGCAGGCTACAAGACTTAGTCAATATCTCTCTATGCGGTGGGGGCTGATTTCAGAGTCACAGAGCCCTGAACACCTGCCCTCATAGATTTTTTTTTTTAAGATTTTATTTATTTATTTGAAAGAGAGCATGCACACAGAGGGAGAGGCAGAAGCAGGCTCCCTGCTGAGCAGGGAGCCCAATGTGGGACTCAATCACAGGACCCCAGCATCAAGACTTGAGCTGAAGGCAGATGCTTAGCCAACTAAGTCATCCCAACGCTCCTGTCCTCATAGATCTTAAAAGAACGTCACGAAATTTCCTTTCACCTTATCTTCCCTGAGTCCCCAAACTTAAATCAGGAGTCATCCAGTCAGCCAGGAGTTAGAATTCTCAACTGGGAGCAATGTTGCTCCCCGAGAACATTTGGCAAAGTCTGGAGAGAATTTCGGCCATCACAGTTGGGAGAGGAGTGCTGCTGGCATCTAGTGGATAGAGGTCAAGGATGCTATTAGACATCTTACAAGGCAGAGGGCAGCCCCCCACAATAAAGAACTGTCCAAGGGCTCCTGGGTGGCTCAGTCAGTTAAGCATCTGCCTTCAGCTCAGGTCTTGATCCTAGAGTCCTGGATTTGAGCCCCACATTGGACTCCCTACTCAGCCTGCTTCTCCCTCTCCGATTTCCCCCTGCTTGTGTTCTCTCTCTCCCTCTCTCTGTCAAATAAATTAAAAATTGTAAAAAAATAAATAAATAAATAAGACTGTCCAGCCACAAATGTCAACAGTGTCAAGGGTGAAATACCCTGGCCTAATGTCAAGGCTTTGAAGTCAGAGAAGCCTGATTTTACCACACATTGACCAGTTGATCATGGGCAACTTGTCTAACCTCTCTGAGCCTCAGTTTTTCCATCTGTCAAAAGAGGGATGTCAATAGTAATACATACTTCAGGAAGATGATGTGAGAATTAAATGAGATAGCTGACCATCAAGAGACTGAAGCAGGGGTGCCTGGGTGGCTCAGTAGGTTAAGCCTCTGCCTTAGGCTCAGGTCATGATCTCAGGGTCCTTGGATCAAGCCCCACATCGGGCTCTCTGCTCAGCAGGGAGGCTGCTTCCCCCACCCCTCGCCTGCCTCTTTGCCTACTTGTGATTTCTGTCAAACAAATAAATAAAATCTTTAAAAAAGAGAGAGCGAGAGAGAGACTGAAGCAAATGTCAGGCTCATCCTCCAAGTGAGCAGGAGCTGAGCAAGACTTATTCTTGATCTGCCTCCCAAACCTAAGTCCTCTGTATGTTGGAAAAGGGAAAGCAGAATGGTAAGAAAAAGAATCCTGGAATTGGAGTACCAGTATTGAGTCTGGACTCAGTCTCCTACCAGCACTGAGACCTTGGGCAAATTGCCCACTTCTTGAGCCCCCAGTTTCCTCATCTGTAAGATGGACAGGTTCACAATACTCACCACATATGGTGGTTCTGAGGACTATGGGAGCTAATCCTTGTCAATGACTGAGGATAGAGTCTGGCACATAGTGAGTGCTTGATCAATGTCAATTGATGTTAGGAAGGACAACAAGAATCACTTGCTGCCTCATTTATTAGTGGCAAGCAAGCTAGCAACCCGAACTGAAACTTTGTAACCAAGTTTACAGGAAGGGAAACTCCATTTCCAAATACTCTGTCCATGGTCCCTATAGAACTTTAATTTGTCAAGTGAAGATTAATTCAGACATGGATTTCATTTCAGATGAAAGTTCTATTATACTAAGCCCTAATCAGGCAAACCCCTCCTCTCTGAGAGTTTCTAGATTATCCTGCTTTTTTTATTTTAAAATTTTATTTATTTATTTGACAGAGAGAGAGAGACACAGTGAGAGAGGGAACACAAGCAGAGAGAGAGAGGGAGAAGCAGGCTTCCCGCCGAGCAGAGAGCCTGATGCGGGGCTCGATCCCAGGACCCTGGGATCACGATCAAAGCCGAAAGTAGACAGCGACTGAGCCACCCAGACACCCCTTGATCATCCTGCTTAACGGTAGATATGGAATTTAAGAATCAAAACATATAAGTATCTTGTAGTTAGAGGCAGAGCAGATGCTGGTCTCAGTACTTGAGAATACCAGTGAGGCCACTTTCACAAGCATAGTAAGGGGTCAAGGTTCTTCTCACTCCTGAAATTCAGGGTGACATTTACCTCATTAACATTGCGAGGATTAATGAAATTATCCACACTAATTTCTTAGCAGGGTACAGGGCATATAGCAAGAACTAAATGTTAGCTATTATTTATGGCACTCTTTTTCAAGAGCATGTAAAATAAATATCTGTGTCTCATAAAAATACACTTCCAAAAGCTTACATCAAGCCCCATAAAGCTAGAAATGAAATAGTATCTTTAAAATGTAATCCTGGTGTAATGTAGTCATCTGGTTCCACTTGCTAATATTAAGGAGTTTTTGTTTGTCTGTTTTCTGTAAAGATTTTATTTATTTGACAGATAGAGAGCACAAGTAGGCAGAGCGGCAGACAGAGAAAGAGGGAGAAACAGGCTCTCCACGGAGCAGGGAGCCCGACATGGGGCTTAATCCCAGGATCCCAGGATCCCAGGATCATGACCTGAGCTGAAGGCAGCCGCCCAACTGACTGAGCCACACAGACACCCCTGTTCTCTAATGTCCATGGGTTGCTTATTGAGGCTCCAAATTCCAGGCGGGATCTCAAAATATCTGCTCTTGTGGTGTTAGGATGTTAAGAAGGGCCCGAGGCATTGGGTGGGTGTTGCTGGGCAAAGACCACGTGCACCAAACAATCTTGAGGAAGTACCCTCAAGCCTTATTCATTATGCCATTCAAGTGTTTTCTAAAACCAGATCAATAAGGCAGAGTGACAAAAGAATTGTGGTTACAGCCTTGAATCTTATAGACCCGCAAATGAATCCTGGTCCTGCCTCTTATTGACAATGTAACTTTGAGCAGGTCATCTCGTCTATTTCTGTCTCAGTTTCCTTGGCTAAAAAATAACAGTGATGTGAGTACTAAATTCAGTACATGTTAAATATTTGTATTGTGCAAATAAATATAAAATAGCAAGTTTAGGATTCAAGGTTGATAAAAAAGAAAGATGGTTTTGAAGATGGAATCCCACCAGTTATCTTCCTTGTCCCATCTCTACCATTTGATTGGATGAGCTGAGCAGATCACTCTTCTCTCTGAACCAATTTGTTCATAAAGGGGACCCTACATATACCCTATCTGAGATAACCAGTGGGCAAGCACTTGGTTAATAAAAAAGCAAAAGAGACATGTTTGCTGTGGCTATCATCCCTTTTTAGAAAGAATTTTCATCATTCCACAAATATTTATTGAGCCTCACCATAATTTTAAAGCTTTATGGGGTGCCTGAGTGGCTCAGTCATTAGGCATCTGCCTTCAGCTCAGGTCCTGATCCCAGATTCTAGGATCATGCCCCGGGTAGCTCCCTGTTGGGCAGTGGGGGAAGCGGGAAGGGAGACTTCTCCTTTTCCCACTCCCGCTGCCAGTATTGTGTCTTGCTGTGTGTCTGTCAAATACATACATACATACATTAAAGCTTTGTGATTCCCTCCCTTTCCTATTTCGCTCCATTCTACTTTATCTACTATTCTTTATATTTAAAAAAATTTTTTTAAGCTGATAAATTTTAAATAAATTTATCTAAAACTTATAAAGTGGGTCCTTTGTCCCGTTTGCCAAGGATTTCTGGATGTCTGCCTTTGGAGCACGTGGTAGAATTGTCCCACCCCCTTGCGGTTGAACAGAGCCACGTGACTAATTCTGGCCAATGAGTTGGAAGCAGAATGGCAGGCGTCACTTCTAGGCCAGAGCATTTAATGGCCAGAGCCAGATCCTCCAGAGCTGCGGCTTTCCCTCTCGCAAGGTGACTCAGAGCGCTGGAGCCGGCAGCTGCTCCATCAGCCAGAGTCCCTGCCTGATTACGACAAGCAAAACCTTCTGCACATCTGCGTTGGCTGCACCAGCATGGAGCTTAGATGAAAAATTAATATGTGTCGTGTCAAGCCACAGAGACCACAGGGCTTTAAAAAGGTTTTTTAACTTAAACAACCCTGTAAGGTGAAGTTAACTTTAATCATCTACTTTACTTAATCCAAAATAGCTAAAATATTATCCATTCAATTATTATTTTAAAATCGATAATAAGGTAAGTTACATTCTTTTTACACACCAAGTCTTCATGGTCTAGTGTGTTTTTTACATTTATGGTACATTTCAAGTGCGCCATGAGCCCCATGTGCCTAGTGGCTACTGGACTGGACAGCACAGCCATAATGGCTAATGATCCTGATTTTGAGGCACACTATTCTAAGGCATCCTCAACACATAAATCTTTATCCTCGTCTGGAGGAGCTCTGGAAAAGGAAATCCAGTGTTTCGTAAAGTAGGCTGTGGCTACGTTTCTGGTACATTTTTCCTCATTTAGTGTGCAGCGGGGGTATTTTCTTTCTAGCATTACAACTCCCCACCACTTCCCTCCCCTTCTCTCATGCACTCGAGTACCCCTTCTTTCCCTCAAAGGAAAAAAAAAGGGGGGGGGTGTTTGAGGGGCCCAGCTTGACGATAAAGAAAAACTTGACTATTTAAAATGTTCTCTGGACTCCTGGGTGGCTCAATCGGTTAAGGGTCTGCCTTCCGCTCAAGTCATGATCCCAGGATCCTGGGATTGAGTCCCACATCCGGCTCCTTGCTCAGCTGGGAGCCTGCTTCTCCTCTGCCTCCTCTGCCTGCCATTCCCCTTGTTTGTGTTCTCTCTCTCTCTCTGAGAAATAAATAAAATCTTTAAATAAATAAAATGTTCTTGGAACCCATGGTATTTCAAGAGTAGAGATTCAGTAAGCCCCGGGTAAGGGTGAGGGAAAGGTCAGTACACTTTCTTGTCCACAGGGTGTGAACTATAAGCTTCAGGATCAGGAGGGAGGAGAGGTAGAGGTGGGGGAAGGATGGAACTAAGGCTTTAGGACCTGATCTCATATCCTGGGGCAGAGAGAATTCCTTCTGACTTTGAATATTGGCTTGGAACTTACACTCAAGTGTCAAGGGTTCCAAGTAAGTGTTAATTGCTTTTTTATTAATTTGTTATTATATGTGTTTGCTATTGTTGTTATATGGCACCTACTGCTTGGAAAATGTGCTTTTTTTTTTGATTTAGCGATATGTCAGGAGCATTTTTCCATGAAATTAAATATTCTTCTTCTACCTCATCATTCCAACAGCCAGATAGTAATTCTTAAATGGGTATACCATAATTTATTTACCCAATCTGCTATTGTTGGACATTAAGGTCATTTCAAATTGTTAATTGTGTTCGACAATAGCTTATTTCTCTTGTGCTGCCTCGGCTCTTGCACAAGGCTCAGGCAGAGCACACATGCAGATGGGAGAAGGCATAGTCACTCCAAGACGTCCTTCCGACAAACTGGGATTTTGCAACATAAGAGGCCGACTTTTAGGGGGTTAAAGAGGGCATGGCCTGCTCGGGGCACTGCCAGGAGAGCTGTGTAAAATGAAAAGAGTGTTGGAGACAGAGGGTTGTGGGAGGTCCCAGGTCGTGCCGCTCAGTAGCTCTGTGGACACCGTCACTGAGCCTCAGTTCCCTTGCCGGGAAAATGAGGGTAATAAGTGGGCCCTTGGTATCATTGCAAAGATTAAATCAGACTGACTGAAATCTGGTTAAATAAGACAGATGGAGCATGCGCACACCCAGCTCGGCTCCCTCCCGCCGCTCCACTAACGCAAAGGCAAAGGGGATTTTTTTTCAAGGCATAAAACTACAAGGCTAATTAGCGCAGAGAGATAATATTAACAAATGTAGAAGGCAGAAAAGCAGATCAGTGGGTTGTAACTTAGAGGAACCAAGGACCCCGAGCCCTAAACTGCCAAGGGAAAGCTGGAAGTAACCGTACTTACATGATAGGAACCCCCAAAGGCTCAGTGGTTACTTTCAAAGGTCAGCGGAAGGAGGAGCTAAAGACAGGAGCATGGTTCCTTCCCTTCCTTGCCTTCCTCTACACCTGGTTCCTGCTTCTGGATAGAAAACTGGGGTCAGGGCCTGAGGACAGGTGGGAAAAAGGCTGTTCCTCCCATGGGCATGTGCAGCCCACACTATGCCAGGCCCCATGTGCCTGTAGTGGCAGAGGATGACAGACACAGAAGCAGACTCTCCTGGTGGGGGTGGGGAGTACCAAAGGACCCAGCAGATGTCCAGCTTGCCCTGGTGAGTCAGAGATAAAAGTTCAAAGGGGACTGGGACAGGGGTCTTGTGGGCTACCCCAACACCCCATGTTAAGACGGGGGCTCTAGAGCCCATGAGGCAGGGCCTTGCCCCAAATCCACACTCTTGAGCCCGTCCCTTCTCACGTGCCCAGCTCAGCTCTCCCTGGGCTTCCCTTTTGCCACCTCACAGACCACGGCCGCCTCCAGGCCCTCTCCAGGCCCTCTCCAGGTGCCTCTTCAGCCTGTCGCTCGGATAAGGGTAGGGAGCATCCAGTTCAGCCAGTAGCTGGGCCCAGGATCCACGGTTTGGGTCCCTCTCACTCCCCACCCTCCTGGCAGAAACACCCCCCACCCCTTCCAGGAAATCACCACTAAGTGCTCTTCTCAGAAACTCCTACTCCCAATCCCCTGTCACATAATAGATTAACCCATAGGGCTTTAATCTGCCCCAGAGGGAGATGTGCTTTCCTAACCATCTGAAAAGAAACGAGTTTCCAAAGACCAAAGGACTGTAGCTGTAATGGTGGAAACCTATAGGTTGTGGGGCCAATCAGATGGACAAAGGAGCTCCTCTCAAACTGTGTGTGTAGATAGTCGTGTCATGTCAAATGGGCTAAAGGGAAAATAGAAAGGGATCCTTTGACCTGTCTGCTCACCTAGAGTCAAATGCCTTTGGCAGAGGCAGGGAGGGCTCATATGCCCCTGGGATGGGACAAGGTGGACGAGGGCTGCCATGTAGCAAATAAAAATATAGAAAGTCCAGTTACATTTGAATTTCCGATAAACAACCAATGATTCCTTTTTTTTTTTAAGTTTATTCATTTAAATAATCTCTACACCCAACATGGGGCTTCACCTCTTGACCTTGAGATCGAGAGCCGCACACTCCCCCAACTGAGCCCACCAGGGGCCCCTAACAGATTATTTCTACTGTGAGTATGGTCCAGGCAATATTTGGGACATACATATACTAACAGATTATTCACTAATTTGTCCGGAATTCAAATTTAATGGGCTTCTTGTATTTGATCTGGCAATTCTACCTGCCCCCAGCACAGGTCTGACACATAGTAGGTACTCAGTGAAGGAGGTATCTGTTTGAGCTTTGAGCTGGACAGGAAATCACAATGTTATACCTCACTGGGTTGGGGTGGACTTTGCAGTTCCTGGAGGTAAGTTTTAATTCCCCAAATGAAACTGTTATTTAACTCCAAGGGACCAGAAAGTCATGGATCTATCTGATGGCCATCAGGAGTGAAGAGAAGGAAAGACTTCCCTTGACAGAAGAAGTTTCCAGGTGGAGAAGAAAAATAAGTCTATTTTTCCCTCGTATGCCATTGGTTCCAGCCCATTACATTCATTCATGCAACAACTATTTATTGCACGCCCACTGTGCACCAGGCACGTTTGATAAACCAATGGGATTACTATGATCATCTTATTACCTCCATTTGACTGAAGAGGGAAAGTGAAGTCTAGAGCAGTTAGGTGACTTGTCCAAAGTAACACAGAAGGTAGGGGGTGAATGGGGGACTCATACCCAATGTATCTGTGACACCTGAGCCCTCGCTCCTTCCCCTTCATGCCTCGTAGAGATAGGAGCCCCTAGGTAACAGGGAGCCTGAGAGAAACAGGAACAGATCAGATAGAGCCCACCCAGCTGGCCCGCTGTCACCAAGCCATCGCCCAGCATTACAATTTTACCTCCTAAATATCCCTGAGCCATCCATCTTGCTCCCTTTCAATTCCTACCCCTCTCCCCCAGCCCAAACCACAGCCTCAACAACAGATGAGTCAGACTGGCTCACCTCTCCAGTCTGCTCTCCACACAGCAGGCAGGGTAGTCCATAGGAAAGGAAGATGTGAACATGTCACCTTCCTGCTCAATGTTTCCACAGCTTTCCTCAGCTCTCAGGACGACAACAGAACTCCTGACCGTGGCCATCCAGGTTCCATGTAATCTACTCCTACTGACCTGCCCTGCTTTGTCTCACTTCCTCTTACTCCCTCTGCCTGCATTAGTCAGTATTTCAGTTATCTGTTGCTGCATAACAAGTCACCCTGAAACGTAGTGCCTTAAAACCACACCTGTTTTTACCTCTCGTGATTCTTGGGCTTGACTAGGCTCAGATGTATGGTTCTTCTGAGATGAACATCATCGGGAGGTGTGACTGGGCCAATTCTCCAAGATGCTCACTCCCTTCTCTGGTAACAGATGCTGGCTGTTGCCTCGGAGTACAACTGGCACTGTGAGCTGGGGACTGGCCTGGGATTCTCATGGCATGCCAGCTGGAGTGTCTCAAAAGTGAGCATTCCAGGAGGTAAAAAGCAGAAACGCCTCGCTCTTAACTTTAAGGCCAGGCCTGGAATAGAGTATGACATTTATCGCTATCTTTTGGTTAAGAAGTCATGGGCCCAGCCCAGGTTGAAGGGGAGGAAAAGCAGCTCTACTTCTTGACGGGAAAGAATTGGTAGCCCTCTTTCATCCACCACAGCCGGTCTCAGCTTCTGATCACAAAAACCACTCCAGTTCGTTTAAGCAGAAAGGAACTTCATATGGGGGAAAGTAACCTCTGGTGCTGTGGGGAGGGCTGGAGAGGTGGGTTCTTGGCGGAGCTTCCAGAAATGATCCCAGAATGACACTGCAGCCTCCACCATGATCAAGCAGCTGGGAAATCAGGATGCTGGCACCACCACTGCTGCCTCCAGAGCAAAACTCTGCCTTGATCCCTTCTCTGAGTGAAGCACCACCACTGCTGCCTCCAGAGCAAAACTCTGCCCTGATCCCTTCTCTGAGTGAAGCTCTTTGCAGATGAGGCTCTAGACACGGTTCTCGGCAACAGCTTCTGCAGATAAACAGTCTCCTTGCCCCCAGATCAGAGAGACATGAGTCTACAGTGTTAATGTCCATGGTGCATCCATGGTGCTAGGACCTAAATCCCATCTGGGGGCCAAGAAGTCCAGCTTCTTGGTCTTTCTAGTACAGGAAGCCATACTACAAAAGATGCTGACCATGGCAAGCTACAGGAGCTCCACCATCCCGGGCCTTCTTCCTGTCCCTAGGAATAGCTCTGTGTCCTCTCGCCACAGGACCTTTGCACATGCTGTTCTCTTCCGCCCACGATTCTCTTTTCTCTCCTCTCCTTCACATCTCTGACCTTCTATCTCCTACCTTCTACCTCCTATCTTCTCTGATCTTCCTATAAGTTCATGTCTCCATTTTGTGGATGAGGAAACTGAGACCCAGTGAGGTTACATAATTTGCCCAAGAGCGCACAACCAGTAAACAGGGCAGCTGGAATTTGAACTCAGGCCGCTTGACTCCAGAGTCTGCTCTTAACAGCTGCATTATGTCAGGCAAAGACAAGTTCACCCGTGTTAAAAGGCCAGGGGCACTGCATGCAGCCACCCTATAAATAAACAAGGATGATGCTTCAGCAAATGTTGACAAGCCCAGAGAACTCTGAGAGTGACAGGCGGTACGGGTGGAAGGTTTTGGGACAAGGTCGATGTTGTGGAGCTTGGCCCTTAGCTCCCAAAGAACATCGATGGGCTGAGTTTCAAATACAGCTGATCTAGAGGAGTCCTCAGAACCCTGACACTTCTACCCTCCAGTAGGGAGCAGAGAGCAATTCACACTGCATATCAAAGGAGGAAAGCATCTCATGTCTCTCCCAAGAGGGATTATCAATTTCAGCAGCAAAACCCACAATCGCAGTGAACAAAGTGTGCTCAGTTCTCATAACTTTAACAAGCAGAATTTTGTAGAGCAAAGGAGACAGCTGTTAAGGAAAGAGAGCCATCATAAAGGAAAGGCTTGGGGTATAATTGGTGCCCCTGCTTGTCTGCCCTTGGCCGTCAGAGCCCAGGGAAGGGAGTCTAGGAGTCCAGAAGACTGCATTTGATTTTTTAAAATGTAGCAATGTCCTCAGTCCATAAGCAGCAAATGGGACCACTTGCCCTCCCTAAGCTAGGTCTGGGAATTCTTGGGGTAAAAGGATGGCATTTCCTCTTCCTCAACCACAACTCAGGTCCCTCGAAAGTCAGCATATGCTCCGCAAAGGAAATAGACAAGACCAGGAAAGCCTGGTTAGCAAACCTGCTGTGTCACTTACCTGCCGTATGACTTTGGGCAAGAATCTGCTCCTCTCTGAACCTATTCCCTGTCCATGAAATGAGGGTGCTAGATGAGAACAAAGGATTTAAACTTTGTTTCTTAACACCAGAAACCTGTGTTAAAAAAAAAAATCTTACAGGACGCCCATGTGACTCAGTCAGTTAAATGTCTGATTCTTGATCCCAGGGCTATGAGTTCAACCCTCGCTTAAAAATAATAATAATAATAATAATAAAATAAATCTTACATGTCCTGTCCTCTAGGAAATAGGGATATAGGAAGTAAGAGACCAGACCACTTACAACCCACTGTTCTGTGAAGTCCATGTCCTTGAGTGAAAAGCTCCTCAAGGAAATGATGTCTTCAGATGCCACAAGATGCCCTTTTGGAAAACCATGAGTAGTTTGTGGGGAAAGAAACGTTTTTTGGGAAACTTTTCCTTGGGAAAAAGTAGCTTGGGAAAGAAAAGTTTCTTAATACCATGACTGGATCACCCTGTGACTTTACCCACTCTGGACCCCAGCTCTCCCATCTAGAAGCTGAAAGCTTTGGGCTCAGTGGTCTCTGCAGTCCCTTTCAGTTTTGACAATCGAGGACACTGCCCTGGTAAGGTTATGGTAAATAAAACCAATGGTGGGGAGGAGTGTGTGAGGGGAAGAGCTCGGGGACAACAAGAATAAGAAGATTTTCAGAGATTCCATTTAGGGACAAGGGAAAGCTCAGGGGAGAACTGAAGCTTGTAAGAGGTAATGAACCCCAGGTCAGAACTCAGTAATATTAAGAGGTCATGGTCTCGGTTTCTATTTTAGGAAGAATAGAACCAGGAGTTAAGATAGTAAGTGTGGAATTTAATGTGTGGGATGGATAGATGGAACATTGGGTGGATGGATGGATGGATGGATGGTAGGTGGATAGGTAGACAAAGGAATGGAATATTCATAGAGTATTAGATGGAGGGAGTGGGTGCATATATTTGGTAGATGAGACAGGTGCATATAATCAGGTAAATGGAAGGCAGGTGAGCAAGTGGGTAGGTAAATGGGATCTGTGAGTGGACAAGCAGACATGCAAAAAGATGCAAAAAGGTGGGTGGGCATAGGGGCAGGCAGGTGGATGCCCAGGTGGTTGGATGGGTGGGTGGGCGTTCTAATGTAAGAAGGCTTAGGGGATAAAATTGGATTTGTTTGTTCAGTTTTCTTGGCCATTTATCCCATTTCCTCTTCCATACTCTACTCCCATTCAGTCAAAGACACCTGAAACACTTACAGTGAGTTTCTCAATGTGTGGAAATTGCTCCAGTGGTCGTGCATAAAATTATTTTATGTAGTTATAAAATAATCTCAGAAGAAATCCAGACACAGCTTGAAGTAACACTGAATCACATAGCGAGGAAGATATTCCCTTTGACTCCTCTTTCCGTCTTTCTGATGATCACGTCAAGGAGAAGGTCCCACCGGGTGCTATTGTGTCTTCAGCGCCTTGCTGATTCTTTAATCTCCCGTTTTAACAAAAAAGGTAGACTTTGGGATCAGAGCCTTAGGCAGGAGATGGAAGGTAACAATGTTTCATTTTCATTAGATTTCATTATACTGTCACTTTGTGTATTTGACACAAATTAGGATAGTGTTAAAAAGGGTTTCCCTTTTAAATGAATGCATATACATAAAGTGAGTCAGGTTAGATGTAAAATATTCTGTGATCAGTCTTGATCACTGGGACAAGAGATCAAGAGATGTTGGATACAGTGAGAAAACACTGGTATGCAGAAGTACGATCTAGTTATGTCATTCCAGGCTTGGTGTCTGCTCCGGATCCTTCATAAGGGGACCCCCGCCCAGCCCACTACCCAGCCTCTCCTTCATCCCTTCTCCCTTCCCCACTCTGGTCCAGTCCCAAGAAATTTCTTTACCTTCTTCCAGCTTGCCAGGCTCTCTCTTGCTTTCAGGCTTTTGAAGCTGAACATCCCTCTGCCCGGAACTCATTCCTCCTCCTCCACACTTGAAAGGAATCCCGCTCAGCCCTCAGGTAATGGTGAGATGTGGCCTCATGCAGGACACCTTTGCTCACCCTCCCAGCAGAGTTCTATGCTGTCCTCACCGCCCCCAGAGCATCCTTCTTGCCCCCATCACACCACCCAGCCTACAGGGGAGAGACTGCCTGGTTAGCTGCCAGTGCTGCCTATTAGAAGGGAAGCTGGCCAAGGACAGGGACTCTGTCCAGGTCACCCCTCGCTTATTTGTTCGTTTGTTTTACCGAGTGCCTCCTCAAGGGCCATCACTCTTCTAGCAGACACAGCAGTAAACAAAGACAGAAAAAGTCCCTGTCCTCATTCTAGAGGGCAGAGTGGGACAAATATAAAGAATTGTTTTTTTAAAAGCCATATCTACCATATATACAATTTCAGGCTGTACTGAGTCCCTTCAATAAATTAAAAGAGTTCAAGAATTTGGATGCCTGGGTGGCTCAGTTGGTTGAGCGACTGCCTTTGTCTCAGGTCATGGTCCCGGAGTTCCAGGATTGAGTCCCGCATCGGGCTCCCAGCTCCCTGGGGAGTCTGCTTCTCTCTCTGACCTTCTCCTCTCTCATGCTCTCTCTCACTCATTCTCTCTCAAATAAATAAATAAAATCTTTTTAAAATTTTTAAAAAAATAAAAGAGTTTGGGAATTAAAAGAAAGAGAGAGAGAGAAATGAGTAGTGATGGGGAGGGACGACAGCGACTGCTATTTTAAATTGGGGTCAGGAAAGGCCTCTCTGAGGAGGTGACATTTGTACCAAAACCTAAAGGAAGTGAGGGGAAGATGGACAATGGCAAGGGGGAAGGCCTTGAGGTACAAACCAATGTGGTATGTTTAGCGAATTTCTAAGGAGCGAGAGTAGCTGGGAGCAGCAAGCCTGGACAGGGGCCCCCACCCTGGGACTCGAGGAGCAGGCTGCCCTAAGAACAAGGCTGCCTTGAGCAAACAGAAGGGAGGATGCCTTCTTTTCCTGCATGCCAGCCTACCCTGAGCTGCCGGAGAGACCGAAACATTTGTAGAGGTACTTCCTGTTAACATTTACCTTGGCTGAATGTTTATTAATCGGGTCTATTAATAGACCTTTTTTTTTTTTTTTCCTTTACCCTTCCTAAGGAGTAACTCCTGGAAGAAGCATTTTTCCCCAATTATCCTCTACCTTGCATAATGCTTCAGGTTTGTAAATTGCTTTTCCGTCCCTTATTCACTGATCTATGTGTTGATCTATCCGTATGGCACCCATACACTTTCTTGAGCATGGAACAAGACAGACTGAGGTCCTACCCTCATGAGGTGTGTACCCTTATGAGAAGCAAGCCTGGGGGGCTCTGGTGGGGTCCAACTTCCCTCTCACTTTTGGTAGCGCAGCAGAGAGCTGACTTGGCTGGACCAGGCCAGTCTGGCAGGAACCACCCACGTCTGCTTCGGCAAATACTGGTGCTCCTGCATGCCGAGACCCTCGAGGTTCTCCCAGAGTCCACACTTCCCTCAATGTATTTATTACTTAGAGAAGTTGCTCTTAACTCAAGAGTGATGAGTAGGTCCTTCGTCCTTCGTCCCAGGAACTGTCGCACGTCTGCCCCACTTTTTGTGGGGGGCGCCTCTCTGCTGAAACACTGGCCATGTTGAGGACCACGCTGAAGATGGGGAGAGTTCGAGGGGCTGCAGATGCTCTACTATTTCTCTGCCTCTCAGTTACTCTCTGGTGGTCTCAACCTGCCTCAAGGGGTGTGAGTGCTGTGTGTGTGTGCCCCCTTGCATGAGAACTCTAGTGGAAGTAGACAGGAAACAGGCAAGTGCCCTAAATTATGATGAGTGTTACAAAGGAGATGACCACGCACTGTGGAAGTGACTTAAGACTTGGACTAGGGGAGTCACAAGCTGGGTTCTCTTGAGACAGACATTTCAAGGGAGGTCAGCATGTAGGTGCTTAATAGGGAGGGTTCTGAGATCAACACCTGTGGAAGGGAGGGGAGACCCCAGTCCTGGTCCGAGGACCTCAGTGGCCCCTAGGGGAGCAGTGAAGTGGGAACAGCCCTTCAGAGTCATCCTGAGTTGGTTGGGATGGCTGGGAGGAGTTCTTGGATTCTCCTTGCTGCTAGTGGTCACTGAGCAGTCACCAGACACGGGCAGCCCTGAACGGGGTGGTGGCCGGAGGGTGTGGGCTGTCTGGGGGCAGCACCCCAGACCCAGGACACTGAGTCTTTCGCTGAAGGGCGATCCACCCGGTGCATCGTGTGTCCACCACAAGGAGCTTCAGGAAGACTTCCTAGAGGAAGGGGCATTTAACCTTGGGGATGGAGGGGTGAGCAAGGAAAGAATAGCTGTTCAGGCAAAGGGGACAGTACCTGAGAAAAACCGAAGGGCCAGAGGGACAGCAGTGCTCTTGGGAGCTACACGACCGCTGAGGAAAGCAGTGGGTCCGTTTTAGGGTGAAGAAACCACCTCATAGAGGCCAGTGGACTCACCCAAAGTAAGGTTACAGCAAATGAGAGAGCCCAGATTAGAAGCAGAGCTGTGCAGCCTAATTCCAGAGCCCTCCCACACCCCACTCCCATTTGGGTGCTGTCCTCGTCAGTCTCTTCTCTGAGACGGCCACCGGCGGTCTCTGTTCTCCCCTCGGCACCCGCGCACACAGTGCCTACAGTTCTGCCCGGTGAAATGCTCCTATCCCCTCTAGTTCCAGCACCGTCTCTGCCCTCTGAAGGGATCCTGGCTCCCGCCTGGGTTAGGGTTCAGGTCAAGAATTGACTTGTTATTTGGAAATTCGAGATCAGTCTCTGGCCACGGTCACAGTTCAGTGAAGGACAGAGGTCAGGACTAGAAGTTAGGGCTGGATAATGACTGGATTTCTGACCAGAGCCAAGATTTGTTTGGGGACTAGGTTTAGAGCTTCCTCTCTAATAAGGGTTCAGCCTGGAACCAAGAAATGGTCTGGAATTGGGTCAGAACTCAGCCTGGAACTGGGGTCAAAGAGAAGTCTGGAAAAAAGATTGAGGTTCAGTCTTAAAATAAGGCCAGGGCCCAATCTGGAACCAGGACCAGGGCTCAGACTAGGGATGATAATTAGAGCTTAGCATGGAGGTCGGGGCAAGGCTCTCTCCAGGGGCCGGTTTGGGTCTTGGCCTGGAAACAGAGTCAGGGTTAAGCCTTGGGTTGGGGCTCAGGGTTGGGAATCTGAGTCTGAGATGGACTGACGACCATCAGGCCTCTGACTCCCCTGCCTCTCAGCCTGAGACCTGCCCTGAGAGTAGGCAGGAGAAACCTAGTGAGGAGAGACACACCCCGCCCTCCGCC
This sequence comes from Mustela nivalis, assembly GCF_964662115.1. NCBI lineage: Eukaryota > Metazoa > Chordata > Mammalia > Carnivora > Mustelidae > Mustela > Mustela nivalis. Next base: position 17,802,246 of record NC_139029.1, on the reverse strand, counting down.
CAGCTGAAGGTCCACCCCTGCTGCAGTGCCATGCTCCAGACCCCCTCACTCATCTGTCTCCCGCTCACACCCCGGGCCCGGCATTTGCAGGCTCACGTGGGTATGCAGTATGTGGGAAGGAGGAACCCAGGTACAAGGCCCTGGGGAATGCGGCAGCACTGCTGGTCTCGTGTTTGCAGGGAACGGTCTGCACAGATCAGATGGAGCCCCAGGGAAATCAGAGCCAGCTCCCAGGAAGGCACAGAGGTGCGTGCAGGGAAGGGGTGGGTGTCTCAGGCTATATTCCATGCCCCCCATCAAGCCTGACTATCATGAGAGCCCCAGGAGCACCAGCCTACAGAAATCTGGGTGTCTACATCAACAGCATTCCATGAGTCCCCCGGGACTGGCCCTGCCCAGACCTCTGGGAGGATGATGACCAGGTATAGAGCAAAGAGCCCCGGGCTGGATCTGGGGGACCTGGGCACCCTGGCCTTACTTCCCATCTCTGAGCCATCTGTAAAATAGAGATAAAGTAAGAAGGGTGAGTATTTCACAAAGGAGGAAACTGACCATCAAAAAGAGGAGAGACAGCTCCTGGCTCACGGCCCAGGGAGGGACAGTGTGGGGCCCAGAACCCAGGCCTTCCAGCACTGAGGCCCTTACTACTCTTGCCAGTGTGGCTTCCTATGTCTCTGAGATGGACCAACAGCCTGCTTATACCCCACCCCACACAGGCTCCCAGGGAAAGACAGAATAAGAGAAAGAATGGGTGGGCAGAGGGGGCAGGACAGACACCCTGCTTGGGTCTCCCTTTTCACAAAGGGACCCCTCCTCAGCCTGTGGGAGAGGTGCCAGGAACATCCTGTGTTATGGAAGTAAGAAGTTCCCTGCCAGGAGGTGAGGTTGGCATCTCCCCCCTGGGAATAGTTGCTGGTGGGCCAGACTGTTCCGGTTCCACCTGAGCAGGGCGGGAGAGAAGAGAGAGAAATGGCACATTGGAAGGAACTAGCAAGGGGGCAGCCTGCTGCCTGTGCCCCACTAAGGGTCAGTAGAGGCCACAGAAAAGAGCTGGGCTTGCACTATCGTTGGTATCCATCCAAGAAGGTATCCCGCCACACATGGGTCCCGTGGCAGGAACCATAAGGCAGACGGCTGCCATCAGCGTCTGGGGAGAGGTCATCCACATCAGGATATCCTGGGGAGGACAGATATCCATATCAGGGGACTCTGGAGGCTGGGGAGTCCACAGGACCCCCAAAAAGCACATCCACATGCCCAGCAGAGAGCCAGCATTCAAACCCCTGTCCTGCTGAGGGCACCGGCAGTGGGCAGGCTCAATCCCCAAGGAGGAACCCAGCCACGGCAGACAAGGAGATGTCATCTCGTGAGCCCTGATTCCCTCAGCCTCTACATCTGTGTCTTAACAGAGAGGGGGGATGAAGGACCTGCTTCCACACAGACACAAGTCAGAACCACGGCACTGAGCGCAAATAGCCAGACGTACAAGGCACATATTGGATGATTCCGTATACGTGAAATGTGCAGAACAGGCAGACCACAGGTGGAATGTAGACTGGCAGCAGGCTGGGGGGGGGGGGTGCTGTAGTGGAAGGCTTCCCGTGGAGACGGGATTTCTTTTGGGCGGGATGAAAATGTTTGAAAGGGGGATTGTGGTGCTGTATGCACAACTCTTGCGACTATACTCAAACCCATTCAGGTGTGCACTTTAAACAACTGAATTGTTATGTGAATTACATCTCAATACTGCTCTTATTTAAAAATGGAGGTGGATTTCTTTGGGGGCGATGATGAAGTTCTGGAGATGGACAGGGGTGACGGCCGCATAACACCGAGTGCGCTTAGTGCCTTAGGCCAGTACTAAAATTACAGATTTTATGTTAGGTGCATTTTACCACGATTTTAAACAAATAAACATTTAAATTTAAATTTGAAAAAAATGGCAAGGGGAGGGAAATATCCCAGAACAAGACTATGTATTCTTGAATATTCCCAAGATACTAGGAACCAGAAAAGAACCCACGCTCTGTTTGCGCACACACAAACACACAGGCACTCCTAGTCCCACAAGTCTGTCATCCGGAAACAAAGGAAAGGAAAGCTTTGACTTGCCCCTGGGATGAGGATCTCGAACAGATGGCCGTGTAATAACAGTGTGACCACGACACCCTGGGATCTGACACTGAACAGTTGGGGCCCGTAACTGGAGAAAAATGAAACTGTTTCCTGTTAATGCCCTTATAGTCAGGGAGCTCATCAAACTGGCTACAGATGCTCAATGTCAGCCCCCCATGGCGCATAAACTCATTGAAGGCTGGGACCACTGGGTCTGTCTTGTGCCCGGGGCCCAGCACAAAGCCGGACACATCATGGGTCCTCAATGTCTGAGGAAAGAATCAAGAGCCTCCCCCATTAGACAGAGAAGAAACTGAGGCCCAGGCCAGGCCCTGCTGAGGGCCACACAACCAGGGAAAAGGGGGCAGCCAGGACCAGAACTCAAACTTCCATCTCCTGCAGCCTAGGCCCATGATGGGCAGAGCTGAACTCCACTGACGGCTCAGCCTCCAGCTGTGCACATCTGTTGGCCTTGGTGGAATGAGGCAATCACCCAGGAGGCTGGCCAAGAACTCAAACCTACAGGACAGAACAATAGAAGGCACTTCCAATGGGTGGGGTGGGCAGCGCAGCGCCAAGCCTGGGGCCCCATAGGGCTGCCTACTCCTGACTGACTCTCGGAGCTGCATTCCCGAGGCCACACCTCATGCTGTCACCCTAATTCCTCCTGGCTGAGAGGCAGGAGCCCTGGGATACTGTCCTGGTCAGCTACTCTCTGGGGGATGAAATCAGCAGGTCCCCGCCCCTCTCTCTCAGTTTCCCCTGGGAGATGATTAGGTTCCATCCAGTTCTGTTAGTTCCAGTTTGGCTTTGCTGACACTGACCTCTTAGAACACTCAGCCCTGCCTAGTCTGAGGGAAGAGACATCGCACCCTTAGATGCCCAAGCCCTACCCTGCACACACAACCCCTGAGAGCTGAAAGAGAAGTCACACAACTCGAAGGATTCCCCAGTCTCAGAAGGGAGAACATCTCAGAGTCAGAAACTCCTAGTCTGATGGGGGAGACCTGGGCCACCAGCAGTAGGCCCCTGTGTCAATGCTTGGGCTCTGGCTGGCTTCTGTTTTTTTTTTTTTTTTTTTGAGATTGATGGATGGCTAGATTGATGGATGGCTTGATTGATTTAGAGTGCAATAGGGGGAGGGCGCAGAGAGAGAGAGGGAGAGAGAGAATCTCAAGCAGATTCCATGTTGAGCGCAGAGCCCAGTGTGGGGTTTGGTCTTATGACACTGAGATCAGGATCTGAGCTGAAATCAAGAGTCGGAGGCTTAACCAAGTGAGCACCCCAGGTACCCCTCCTCTTCCAACTGATAGGGTTAGGGGCTCAGAAACCAGCATCTCTCTCACATCTTTCCACAGCAGTGGGTACCAGCTTCTTGACAGACTCACCCTGAGCTGTGGCCTGGCAGAAAGCACGTGCTCCTAATGTACTGTCTGCTTTGGGAGAGAATTTTTCTGACTCAGCTGTGTCTGTCACAGTCCCTGGGATGGTGTCGCCTTGGTCCGAGACCTGTCCCTGACAAACCAACAGCAGGAACATCTAGAATTAGGAAGTGCTCAGACAGGACAGGCTCCTTTGGCCTGTGCAAGACCCAGTGACCAAGGCTGGCCTAAATCCAGGACAACCCCTCCAGGAGCCTCACTCTGAAACATCTGGCATCCATGGTGCACAGCCCGGTCCTCACAGGAAGCCCCTCCCCCCAAAAATCTGGGTTTCTTATTGATGAAGAGACTCAGAGCTTGCTTCCCCAGCCACAAAATGAGGTTGATAAAAGTAATAGCCTTCAAAAGGCAATTGTGAAAGATTCCATGGAGGAAAGGCAGGCAAAAATATCAGCATGGTGCCTAGCCAAGGGTAACATTGGCAGTTTTTAGGTCCCCTCACCCCCGCAACCCCACTCAGCATTCAACCCCCTTTCTTGCTTGTGGGACTAGCTAATGGCCTGAACCTTACAGGGCGGCGGCCATCCTCCCAGGACAGAGCCTGAGCCTTCCCAGGTCAGCCTGGAGCAGGCACGGGACTGGGCTCCGTTAGGCTCCTGCCAGCACTGAATTCAGGGTGCAGAGGACAGTGCAGCCGTGCCCAGGATGTGACGTCCAGCGACCGTGGCCCGGGCAACAGCCCCGGAACCATGCATCTCCACGCATCTTGGCCAGCCTCCTTCTACAGCTGCCCTTTCCCTGAGCCAGGCTGGTGTCCTTCCAACAAATTCCTGTCCTGCTTCAATTAGTGAGCGTCAGTTTCCATTGTTTTCCACCGGGGGACTTGACTGGTTTGGAAATTGGTCTGCGGGGTGGGTTTCAGACAACACACCCGCAGGGAAATGGGGGAAATAGTGATCAGGGCTTGCTGGGTCCGAAGGTAGTGAAACTCCAGTTAGTATCCAGGGTCGGGAATCTAGCAGGCTGTGGTATGTAGTGGTGAAACAGCTAATTAAATTAAATTAATGAATTACATTATGGCCTGTGGCCATCTGGAAAGAAGTGCCATTGAAGGCAAAGCTTGGAGGGCCTGAATTGCTCCTGCCATTGAACACATGAATGGCACGAAGATTTTAAAGATCTGGGCGGCTGCTTCCATGACACTAGACAATTAAAAGAACAGCTTTAATCCCAACGTTCTTGGCTCAAGGCATGGACTGGAGCCTAGGAACTTTTTTACAGCCGGGCTAGAAATGCTCTTATCTTTTACTGCAGCAGGATGAAGTTTGAGGAAAACCAGACGCAAACGTGATCTCTGCACGACCAGACTGCAACGGTGGCCGAGCGCTCACGCGGATGGGTCAAGGCTGCTCCCGGGACCGCTTCTCTCCCCGCTCCACATCCTGCTGCGTGTGGGGTGCATTTGGCCGTGAGTGACTGAACACCCCGGGAAAGGGGCGGCCTGGGGCAGGTGGGCTCCTGGGCATGGCCCAGCTCCCCCTGGCTCCCACCACTGTCAGGGACGCCCTCTGCTCCAATCCACCCTCCTCGGGGCTGGCTTCATCTGGCCGGGGCTGGAGCGGGTTTATGCAGGCTTGCCGAGCGGATGGCATGCACTCCTTGTCTGTGTTCAGTGACGTCCTGTCACAGCTTGAAAGTGGCCACAGAGGGGATATTTACACCATGGAAATCTGCAATTGCTGCCAGTCAGCACCTTCTTTCTTTAAGGGGGCGAGGTGGTATACCAGCCACAACTGGCCTCCTGCTAGGTCTGGTGCCCTGAGGGGTGGCAAGGGGGCCACTGGCTTCTTTGTGTTTACACCAAAAAGGGCGAGGGGGAGTGACAGAGGAAGGGAGGATCTCTCTCCTCTGACTCGGGAACCAGGTCGATTTTTCAGTCTCACTGAGCACCAGCACCAGGCGGGATGCCATGAACCAACCGACGGATTCTCACCAGATCCCTCTCCGGAGCCTGAGTGTGGAGTTGGCTGCCCTGAAGAGCACAGGCTGTGCTGAGGGCAGATCTTTGAACAAAATGGGTCCTTCGTGGAAGGAGGAAAGATGGAACAGAGAAGATGAGTGGCAGAATGAGGGCCCCCACACCCTCTCAGGGTGCCTAACTGCGCCCGTGGCTTCCCTGACCACGACCAGAGCTAGTCCCCCGCCCCGCCAGGCTTGGGTAACTGGTCACGACTGGACATCTGCGCTCAGGTGATAAGAACGGCAGTTCCAACAGCTAGAGCATAGAGTGTTGGCCACATCCCAGCGCATCTAACCACAGAAGAGCCGGTATGAGGTGGTGCTGTTGTCGCTCCCATCCACAGATGAGGAAAAGGAGGCTCGGAGAGGGGCATGACTTGCCAGAGGCTACAGTGGTGGTGCTGGGATGGGGAACCAGCTAGCTGGCTCCAGGTCCTGGTACCAAAACTCCACTCCACCCTGCTCTGCTCCCTCCTCTGCCCCCCACAGGAACCTCAAACTTACTGCCTTCTCTCCAAACCTGCTTCAAGCCCTTTCCCCTCCTCGTCAACACCAAGTCAGTGGTCAGGTGTCACTAAAGGATCTCCGTTCTAGAAAGCTTTTCTAATCCCATACCAGCCTAACGCCCTCTCCTCGGCTGGCCCAATGAGCTCTGCTTCCCCCATCAGAGCCCCGAGCCCCGGGTGCTCTGACTATCTGGCTTTGTGTCTGTTTCCCTGGAAATGGGTCTTATTGCCCCCAACATGCCCAGGGTCCTGAGTGCAGACCTGGAATGCAGGGGCCACCTGCTGAGAGCCCAGACCTGGGCTTCCATACCCTCCCCTCCCCCGCAGCCGGGTCCTGTCCTGTCGGGCCCGGCATGAGCCGACCCCTGCCTTACTTTGCAGGCAAATGTCCCAGCAGCCCCTCCACCACTCCACCTCCCCAGCTGGGTCTACTTCACACGCTCAGCACGGATTTCCCCACCTCCGCTCCTCAGCCTCCTTCCTGCTTTACTCTTTTATTAAGATTCTAATTAAATAATTCTAATGAAATGTAATGAGCTGAATCGACAAACTTACTGCAATAAAACAGCATTTGAGACATTCTCTCTCCTGCTCTTTTCTCGGCAATGGAAGCGAGATGGCATGGGGCCTTTCCTGCCAAGGGTGGGGTGGCCATCGGCAGCTGGCACTGAGTGCCCTGCTCACAGGACATCACTGTGGGCCGGAACCACGGGCCTGCCACCCCCAGTCCAGCGGAGGCCTCCCCTGATGCAGTGCCACTCTTAGCACAGAGGTCCGTCTATTCTAAGAGATCAAGCACTGGCCTGGACCTCACCATCCGGCCCTCTTCAGGCCTGTGCCTCCGGCCAGCCTCAAAGCCTCTGCCTGACGGCCCTGCGTTGCCTTCTCCATACCAGGAGGGGCTGCTGAAGGCTCCAGACCTATGATCTGGGGTTTGCTAAGTACACGGGCATCTGTTGCTGCCCTTCACAGAGGAAGAAAGGCCTGGGCCTGTGTCTGGCTCCATCTCCAGTATGGCCTCAGACACGTTCCATCTCTCCTCTGGGCCCCAGCCCAGTTTCTGCCAAACATCAGGCTTATATGGTCATGAGGGAGCTACTGTGACAGGGAAAGTGCACCAGGGTTTCCGAGCTGGGCCTGGCCTCTGGCCCTTCCTGCCTCTATGGCCTGGGGCGAGTCGCTTCACCTCCCTGAGCCCGTTTCCTCATCTACAAATGGGACCAATATCACCTGCTCTGCACAGCCGTCATGGAGACATTAAAACAAAAATAAGTGTGACGCTGACATGGTCAGTTGGTTAAGTGTCTGCCTGCCACTCAGGTCATGATCCTGGAGTCCTGGGACCGAGCCCCATGTTGAACTCCCTGCTCAGCGAGGAGCCTGCTTCTCCCCCTGCTTGTGCTCAGTCTCTGTCAAATATGAATAAAATCTTTAAAAAAAATAAATAAATAGGGGCGCCTGGGTGGCTCAGTGGGTTCAAGCCTCTGCCTTCGGCTCGGGTCATGATCCCGGGGTCCTGGGATCAAGCCCCGTATCGGGCTCTCTGCTCGGTGGGGAGCCTGCTTCCTCTTCTCTCTGTCTGCGTCTCTGCCTACTTGTGATCTCTGTCTGTCAAATAAATAAATAAAGTATTTATAAATAAATAAATAAACAAAAAATAAGGCACAGACTAAGTACTTGATAAATTATGACCACAAATTATCCCAATCCATGTCCCTTTCGCCATGGCAACCCTGGGGACTGAGAGCTGAGGTGGGGGATTTAGAGCTTTCAGAATCTTCCAGACCTGACGCCCCTGCCTTCCCACTCTGGGTTAGACCAGAGCCATCAGCCAGTGTAGGGACACAGTGCCCTGGTGGCATCAGGCTGGACTCTAGAGCCTCACTCATAGGCCCTGCCCAGGCCCCAGTCACAGCCCTGAGGAGCTTCCTCCCATGCCTGATCTCACCACCTCCTGGCAGGGAAGGCAGAGATCCATTCATGGTCCCATTTCACAGACAAAGAAACAGGCTCAGAAAGGGGGTGGGGACTTGCTCAAGTCCCATGGCCAGGCAGCCAGAGTCAGGCTCCAATACCTGTGAGCCATGAACTGCCATCTGCCCCTCCAAGTGCCACACGGCCCAGGCCGTTGAGACCCAACAGCCTGGGAGGCAGGCAGGGGTACAGAGGGAGGGGAGAGTCCACAGAGCAAAGCGAATGAGCGAGGCCCTGGCTCCTGGGCTGCCCCAGGCTCACCCAGCCTCGGGCTCTGGGGCCGGGCACAGCAATACTGACTTTGGAGTCAGGGAGACCTTGGTTCAAGTCCTGACATTGCACTCACTTGGGTTGGTCACAGGGCCACGGACGGCACCTCTGGGAACCTGGGTCTCTTCACAGGGTGAGTGAGGGCGGGAGAGGGGTGTAACCCCGGAAAAAACGGAGGGCATTGTGGGTATCCTGTCACAGCCTGCGTGTTAGCTTCCTGGGGCAGTTGTGGCAACATGGCGTTGAGTTCTGCCATCTACAGTTCCGGAGACCAGAAGACTGCACTCCCTCTGTCCCCTGCAGAGAGGCATTGTGCCTGGCCTCTGTCAGCCCCTGACTGCCCTCGAAGTCCCCACAGTATGGCAGCGTCGCCCGGGTCTCCACATAACACTCCCTGCGTCTCCTCAGCCCTTCCTCGGCACATGTCTGTCCTGTCCAAATTCCCCCTTTTATAAGAACCTATGTCACATTCGATTAGCCTACCCGAGTGACTTTGTTTAAACCTGATTACTTCTGTGAAGACCCTATTTCCAAATAAGGCCACATTCTGGAGGCTGGAATTTCCATGTAGCTTTTCAGGAGGACACAAGTCAATTCATAAGAGGATGCAAAGCTCTTCTGTGCTCATCGAATCCTGACGGGAGGGCAGCTCCCCACTCAGGGAAGGGACATGACTGGTACGAGGTCACACAGCGAAGGAGTCTCAGAGCCAGGGTTTGAACTTTGGTTCCCCTGAGTCTGGGGCTTCTCCACCACCCTCTTTATTTAAAGTGAGGAAATAGAGTCCAGAGCTGTCCTTCGGGATCAGGAGCCTGATCCTGAATAGCCATTTGGCATCAATAACACTATGAACCAAACACCGACCAGGAGTCAGGCACCTGCTTTCTGTTCACTGTCTCAGGCTCCTGCCTTTGCAGCTGGACTACCTGGCCCAACCCAGGCTCTGTCCATTCCCAGCTGAGTGACGGGGCGAGTAACTTCACCTCCCTGGGCCTCAGTTTCCCCTTCCGTAATATGAGTACAGTAGCTATTTCAGAGGGTTAGTGTATGGGCCAAATGAGGTGCTCCAGGTAAAGCTGTAGCACAGCACCTGGTGCATGGTGAATGCTCACCTCAGCTCCACAGCAATACCAGGAGGCGGTCCCCACTCTGCATGTGAGGAAACTGCAGTCATCCGACCAAGGTTAGGAAGGAGGAAGTGGCAGAAATGGGATTTGAACCCGGGTCCCTCTGATTCCTAGCTCTGTGTCCTTTCCACAGTACTAAAGACCTGGCTTTTCCAGAAGGTCCTCAGGTTCAGGAATCTGGCTGTTACTTAAGACTGTCAGGGCCCAAACATCAGACAGTCTTCCTAACTGGATGCAGGGAGCCCTGATCCAACCTGGTTACGAGGGAGGGAGGGGGAGTTCTCCCTACTTCAGCTGTCAGAGGCCCCAGGGGGCAGACCCTCCACCCAAGTCCCCAGGAAGCGCACATCAACTCCACTAGGTCCCAGGGGCCATCAGTTTTGATTCACTATAAAAACTCAGAGCTGAGCTCTGTGGAAGGTCAAGCAAGCAGGGGCTTCAGTGACTAAGCCAAAATCCATGACATTCCCCCATGCTGCCCCCTACAGATGACCAGAGACCCACACATATGTACAAAGGAATACACATGCCTGATCCCTCCGCCTCCATCCCCCGGAACTCACATGTTTCCAGGCTCACATTCAGGTACGTGTGCCTGAGATGCACACAGACCCACAGAGCCAACATGCGCTCGTTCTACACACCCAAGGCGATGACACGATGTGCCTGGAGATGCTTGTGGCTCCACAGCCTTGTGGCTGGCAGGGACCAAGAGATGCCATCCCCGCACATCAGGTAAGGATGCAAACTCTGGACCCAGCCCTACAGAAACCCACAAGGTCCCTGATGCACAGATCTGGGTCCCTGATCAAGTGCATGGTGTTGTCCTTGGTTGGAAAAGAGAGGGAGGAAAAGTTCCCTTTTCAAGCTTCTGCTGCTCCTTTCCTAGCCACTTGCCTGCTTCCTCTGGGGCCTGCGACCTTGGAACCCCAAAGTCTCTGCATCCACACTTGTGTGCCACCTCTCTGAAATCTTGTCTCTCTCTGCACAGAACCTTCTGATGAGTATCTCACTCGGAAGCCAGCCCAAGGCCCCTGCCACAACCCAGAAGTCCCAAGCGCCTGACCTGCTCTCAGACCTCATTTCCCAGTTCTCCTTTCCAGTCATACTGATTTGCTCCTGTTGTTCCTACCACATTCCATTTCTGTCTGCCTCAGGGACTTTGCACTTGCTCCAGTGCTCTTTCCTCCGATAGCCATGTGCTGGCCTCCCTACTTCCTGTGGGGTCTCTGCTCGAGAGTCCCTGCCCACCCTGAGTAAAGTAGAACTGCCCACCAGGTAATTTACCATCTTTCCTTGCTTTTTCTCCTCCATGAGATTGAGCACCCTAGAGGACTGATTCATACTTACAGAGGGTGCAGTTCCCAGAATCACCCACAGCAGAACGTCAACTTCACACGGATGGGACTTGTGTCATTTTGTTTCCTGCCGTGTTCCAACTACCTGGAACGCCGCCTGGCCTGTGGTGGGTGATCAGTCAATGGGTGTTAAAGGAATGACTCTCTAGATCCCCAAAAGCAGCCAGGGGTAGGCTCATCTCCAGACAGCCCAGGAGTACGATCCTGGTTCTGTCACCCAGCAGGGCCCTGTCCTCAGCCTTGGCTCTCACAGGGCTGTCCTGAGGATCAAGATATTGTGTGAGGCAGGTGGAGGGTGAGGCAGGGAGGTTTGCTCTGGACCACTGCCCTCCCCCAACCCAAGTGCAGAGGGGGAGGGGTGCCAGGTTTCTGGTGGCTGCTCAGCACTACTCCCCTTCCCTTCTAGTTGCCCTCTTGGACCTCAAGGCTAGGTGCCTCTAAACCACTTTCCCACTTCCTTTTTGGGCAGACTCCAAGCAGTCTGCCCATGAGACCAGATCCCGTGAGGGAGGCGAAAGGGCCCCAGGATCCCGAGCAGCAAATTCCCTCAACCCCAGCCTCCCCTGATTCCCTGAGCCTTTGCAGGAGCCTCCTTTTCTCCCCTAGCCCTGCCAGTGGTTTTGTGAGCAGAATCTCTTTATTAAGAGATTTATTTCCTACTTAAAACTGCTGGGGTAGAATGTTTTCCTGACTGAATCCCAAGTGGACAAAAAAGGCTCTCAAGTTTTCCCAGAGGGCACATTTCGGTGGTGGGGACAAGCCAGTGTGTGCCCTTGAATGGCATCAGGGTAGAAGCTGGTGGGACATTTGCCCCGGGAAAAGGCCAGTGGGCCTCTCCCCTAAGTGGGGACTGGTCCCCAGCCCTGCCTCGCCCGCCCCCAGAGTGGCCTGTGCAGCAACTAGGACAGTGGGACAGCCCCAGCGGATGCTGTTTTCAGCATCTTATAAACAAGAAGTCTTAGTTAACTCATTCTCTCCTCACAACACCCCAACCTGACCTGAAAGGAACCCCAGACCAAGACTATGAAATCATTGACACAGCTAAGTGGCAAAGCTGAGATTCCCGCCCTGGCTGGTGCCCAAGGCGGTGCTCATCACCACTCTCGGTTCTCTCTTAACAGCCTTGTGCCGGCATCTCAGGGCTCGAGAAGGGGGCTGAAGAGACAGATGATGAGTTGACACTCGTTCCATGCCTTGGAATTCACCAGGCCTTTTCTCCAGCCCTTCTTATAATCTTTTCCACTGCCCCACAAAGCCTCGGACCTTGAGCATGTGGTCCTCTCCAGCAAGTGTGGGGAAGGGACTTCTCTCTTCTCCTTCTGGGGTGGAGGAATGGGCATGGGCCCCATGGAAAAATCTATGGCTGAAATCGCAGCTCTGCGTAACTGCCCACACAGGCTGGGGGAGTCCTGTCCCTCTATAGGCCTCAGTATCCCAAGTGTAAACAAAGTAGGTAGCCCGGAGGACCATTAGGAGCCCTTCTGGCACTAAATTCTAGAATCCTGCTCTAAAGACATTTTAAAAACCAAGATCTTTGGTCAGGGTGAAGGAGTTTTCCCAAACCAGGTGGGGCTGTGTGAGAGCTAGAATGCCAGGCCCAGGGTAACTGAGAGAGCTTGCCATGGGATGGGTTTGCCTCTAGAACAGATAGATACTCTGCAAAGTGGGCCATCATGCCACAGAGGCTGGTCTTGACCCCTCTCTCAGCAGGGTCTCACAGGAAGCCAGACCAGCTGTCTCCCTTTTGGTGAGCTGACTGTGGTCCTTGACGGCCACTGGGTGCCAGGTGCCACGCTGGGCACTGGGGCCACAGGTGTCTCAAACCCACACCCTGGCTGTCCAGAGCTCGGGGTAACCAAGGCAGTCTCCAACCTTTATACTCTCCTTCAAGGCCTAGCAGGAACACTTCCCTCTTCCAGAAGCCCTTGTTGGCTTCCTCAGCTGACTTCCAATGTCCCCATGGTGCAAGGCGAACCTACGTCATGCCCAGCTCTCCAGGGCCCCGTGACCCACAACCCCAGGACTGCAAAGAGATCAGGACAGGCCCCGGAAGCCCCATCCCACGTGGGGGCTCAGCAGGTGCAGTCATAATTGTTGCTTGGCAACCAAGACTTGTGACACAGCTCACATCTGTCCTGGCTGCAAGCATAGGCACCAACCCGATCCAGCACCTGTGTGCTGGGAGCTCTGCTCAGAAGCTCCTAATACGCAAGCAAGGTGTCCAAATGTGCCAAGTGACCCACAGCCACACCGGGGCAGGGAACACACAGGCTTTGAATCCCAGACCTACCTCTTACCATCTGTGGGAGGCTGGGAGGTCACATAAGCTCTGTGAGCCTCAGTTTCACTGTCTCTAAAATGAGCTTATGATGTCTACTAGCCCAGTCACTGCGCAGCAGCTTTGACTGGTGAATGTGTGGAGGTGCTGCCAGGGGTCCCCTTCCTGGTGCCTCCGAGGCTGCCATTCCCCTCCAGCCACACTCTGAGTCTGCCTGCAGAGGAAATCTTCCCCCTCTGAGGGACCACAAAGCTCACTCTGGCTACCCCTTCCCTGCCGGCCCCAGGCTGGGCAATGCCTATTGGGGGCAATATGTGGTAGGGTGTGATGAGGCATGACTTGCCAAGTCCTAAGCCGCCGTGTCCGAGCAGCAGCCCCAGAGCGCCTGCCTCTACCTAATTAAAGGCAGGAGGGATGTTCAGGCCAGTCTGGGAGATGGACCCCGCTTTAAGTGTCTAGCCTGGCCCAGGCCCCGCTACTCTGCCCATGGAGACACCCACTGGCCCGCGGCTCCCATGTGCCCTGTGGGCGAGGCTGCCCATTTCTGGGCATGGGCAGCTCGGCTTTACCCTTCACTCCACAGGGTGAGTAGGGTCATGGAACTAAACAAGCACTGGAGTCAGACAGACTGGGGTCCAAATCCCAGGTCTGCTCCTTACTGGCTGGGACACTTTGGTCAATTCACATGTCTGTCCTCCCTGACCCTCCACTGTCCCATCTTGAAAATGGGACTAGGACCACCCACCTCATAGTGCAGTTGTCAGAATTAGTACCACCGGTGTTAGGCGTGAGGGACCTAACAGGGCTTGGCATATATGAAGCGCTGGAGAAAGGTTCACACCCTAACAGACAAGCAGGCCACATGCCGTGATCTGTACACACAGGGAGGGAGGAGGAAAGCCAGAACTGAGAGCACGGAATCGACCCTGATTCCCTAACTGGGCTTACTGAGAAGTCGTTGGAGAGATTTAACTGGGATGCTGTCTCCTCCTGGGAGACAAGACCTCGACATCCACCCAGTGAAGCTGAAGGTCACATCAAATCTGAAAGGCAACTTTGTTCTTCCTGGCTTCATCTGTTATGCATGAAAGAGTAGATGGCGGATGCTTGGGAGTCATAATTTGAGACATCCGGAGACTAAAGACATTGGCCAAATTTATACCGAAAGATGAACTTGTTGGGTGTCTTTTCAGATTATGGGAGGTGAAGAAAGGAGAGCATTTCTTAGTCATCTATGATCCACTCAGAATTCAGTGAGTCTGCCTGACATCAGAGGGCTCAGCCTCTGGGTTCTGGACATTTTAAAAATCGCTGTTTAAAAGGGACAAAGAGATACATGTTGGAGACCCCCACTGGAGCCTGTGGAGGGAGCCTTTCTGTGGCCGGCACCATGGGGCTCACAGGACACCACGGGCAGCAGGACTCCTGGAGTGGCTCCAGGGAAGTCAGGACGTGGTGGGGTCAATGGTCCACAGATCCGAGTCTGGCCTGTGGCTCTGCAAAGTGCTAGGTGCAAGACAGCCTTCCTCCCTAGCCTTGGTGCCGCAGCAGTAAAATGAGCTAAAAGCAATGGGCTCAGAAGAGTTCAAGTTTAGCACAGCCCCAGGCACATGGTAAGAGCTCCGTTAACAGCAGCTGTCTTTATTGTCAAATTTTACTTTGATTTCCTTAGGGTCTGAATGCCTTTTGCTCGGAGATAAACTTTGAGCTATCTCAGTAGCCGCCTGTGACAAAATGTCTACTACCTCTGAGTCTCACAAAAACCAGGGAGGTGGGAGGGTTTAAACTTGCAGTAGCCTTTTCCTAAATGGGGAAACCTAGGCTTAAGGAAAAGAAGTGACCCGGGGCACCTGGGTGGCTCAGTAGGTTAAGCCTCTGCCTGCAGCTCAGATCATGATCTCAGGGTCTTGGGACTGAGCCCCTCGTCTGGCTCTTGCTCAGCAGGGAGCCTGCTTACCCCTCTCTGTCTGCCTGCTTGTGATTTCTCTACGTTAAACAAATAAAATCTTTAAAAAAAAAAAAAAAAAAAAAAAAGGAAGAAGTGATCGATCCAGTGTTAGAGCCTGAGTGAGGCCTTGGGTCTCCCACATCACTAAAACTCTTTCCGCCATCGCCCACCCCCGTCTCCAGTCACAGCAAAGCCGCCATCTGGAGTCCACTGGGACCCTGTAATGAATGCATGTTGGGGACCCACGTTAAGAATGTGACAGAAACGATGGGCATGCTCCCCAAGAAAGACACACTGTGTGTGATCCACACATAATCACACGCACATTCCATGGGTTCACAGACCCCTGGCCAGGAGGCCCTGCCCTAGGTCCTGCTGCTCCAGATCACTGGTGTGGCCCCAAGCCCTCTAAGATGAGCTAACTGCATGGCCACACCTGCTGGATGAGACGGCTTCCACCTGTGGACCACAGACCATACCCCCCACCTCACCTCAGCCTTTGGTCACTGCCACCGCAACCACTGAAGGCAGGAGCTTCATGCTCACCAGGCCATGGGCCACTCCCTCCAAGTGCTCTTTGTGGTTCAAAAAGAGAACCTTTATTACTCCATCTTTCCCTCATGAGAAAGCAACACAAAATAAAGCACAAGACTCATCTGCAGACACACGGGGGCACACGGGACAGCTTGTCAGCCAGGGACACACAGGAAGGCCAAGTCCCATTCTTGGTCTCTTTCTCTCTCTCTCTCTCTCACACACACACACACACACACACACACACACACACACGAGCACAGCCTCTCAAGGCCAAGTCCTGTTCTCTGTCTCTTTCACACACACACACACACACACACACACACACACACACACACACAGCATGGCCTCTCAGGGGCTTCTGGACCCTGGTGCCAGGAACAGTTGGCATTGGGCCCACCCACTGCTGCCTCACAACAAACCCACAGGCCTGCACCAAAGTCGGGGGGGGGGTGGCAAGGTACAGGAGCAGGGCAAGGAAAGGAACAGATTCCAAAGTCTGATAAAGACTCTACGAATTCCCCGCACCCCCCCGCCAACTCCTCGGCCAGGCACTTCTGTCTCTGTGCACTGATTCAAGTGCTTGGAGAAGTAGATTCTGAGAAATGGTGTGTGTTTTCCCCCGGCTGGTGCAACCTGCAAGAGTCAGTGACTTGAGCTCAGTAAAGCCAAGCCCAGGAGGCACCTCCAGGTGGAGATGCAGCTCTGCTGGGAGCCCCGGGGTGGTAAAGTGGGAGAACAGGAGACTGAGGACAGCCAGCCAGCGCCATGCCCCAACCCAGGGGCGAGAGCCAGGAAAGAAGAGCGTGATGCTTCAGAGTATGGTTTGGTTTCACCCTCCCAATTAGCATCGACACTTCATTTCCACGGAAATCGGCAGTCAGACAGCTAGCAGGGCAGGAGGCTCAAGCCAGTTGTGTGTGGAAAGGCACCAGATGGTTTGTTATGAAACACGTTTTGGTCAGAAAATAGCTGGGGTTTTTGGTTCCTGGGAGGACAACAAAGCCAGAAAGAAGGGAGGTGTGAGCCGGGAAAGGCGAGAGTGAGAGGCAACTTTGGCATCAGACCTACTTCTACTCTGCACTCTACCCCTTCCACAGTCAGGGCCTGTCTCCTCTGTAAAATGGCGACAAAGCAGTCCTGACCAAGTCTCGGTGCTCGGTGCCACACGTTGTCCCCGGAGGCGTGGGGAGTCGGAGCTGAGACCCCCATGCGGACACAACAGGAAGAGTGGGCACGTGCCCGTCCAACTCGGGGAGAAGAGCACGGCGGGGGACCCCAATGGAGGGCAGTCACAGATGATCCCCACTGTTGCAGTCTCTCTTGGGACCCGTGGGCAGCCAATTACACTGGTTCCGAGCACCGACGAGGCCCACCCGCGGGGACTTCGGGCCTTCTTGCAGCGGGGCAGACAGGAAGCTCCCTGCAGTACAGCACTGTGGAGGAGCCCCTGAGGGCTACACCTGCTGTGTGTGCTTTAAAGTGCCAGCTGCACACCGTCTTTGGTCGGGGGCAGCCCCTCCATTGGGGAGCCCGAGGCGGGGGCGCAGGCCTGCTGGGCCCCAGTCGAAGGCACACTTGAGGACGCAGCGCTCTCCTGAGGCTGTGGGGCCCTCCTGTGCTCCGTAAGGAGTGGGGGCACCGCCAGGGAAATCTGGGTCCTTAGAAAGGGAGAAGGGACAACAAAAAATGCTTTGGTCACCGTCCTGACACCCACAGCAGAGAGAGCTGGCTCAAGAGAGGGCAGAAAGCTGGTTAAAATACTGCGCTCGTGCCGGACGCAAAACCGGCTTCTGAGTTGAACCAGGAGTCACTGAATAAATATTCAAGGCATCCTTCAGTTCTTACAGAAAGAGCAGAGCCAAAAAAAAAAAAAATGTCCTCCTTCCCCCCTGCTTGACTGGAGGCAGCTGTGACTCGCAGGCTGACAGCGCTGCCACCCAGCAGAAGAGGGCCAGGAGTCCCGGCGCCTGCCCCATGCCACCACAAGTGGCTTTGGTCTGTCACGTGTCCCACCAGCACGAGGGCCCTCAGAAGCTGAAGAGGTCATCCTGCTCTGCACCGCGGCCATCGGGCTTGTCCCAGTTGACAGGTGAATGGCACTCGGCGTAACGGATGTCCTGTGCTGTCAACCCAGTGTCCAGGACCTGAGGGTTCGTCCGAGAGTGCGCCAGCCTGGAAGGCAGAGCTGTGTGAGCCCAGGGCCCCAGAAGGGGGCTGGCAGGAGCCCGAGCAGTAGTGCCGGGGAGAAGTGAGAGCACACCAGTGGGAGAAGGCCAAGACACAGGGGCCGGGGAAGAAAGTCCTAGACATCAGGACAGGTGACGCCTCTGACCAGAGTTTGAGGACCAAACAGCTGAGAAAATTCTGGGGCAGGCAGGGGCATTCCCGCCACAGAGCCACCCTGACCCTGACTCCACCGGGGACAGGTGGGAAGGGCAGCGCCAGCGCAGACAGCGAGGGACACATGCGGGGTGGAGGCAGCGCAACCGGGCGCGGACTAGCAGCGAGAACTCTGTTATGGGAAGGAAGACAGCCCAAGCGTCCAAAGAACAGAGAAGTAAGTTAAGGACCTGTACAGCCCAGGTCCTTAGAGGAATGGGAGGCAGTCAATAAATGAGGTATTTACAAGGAGTTTTTAACAGGCTGGGGGAATGCTCCTGGTTGGTCAGGGTTAAGTGAAAATCAGGATCCCCAAAGCAAATACCATTGTGAGTGATCAAAGCAGAAAGAAAAATGTATATGTATAGGATTAGCATGAATTAAACCCAAAAGTCTGGGCTGTGGGATTACAGGATGGTGTTATTTCCTGTTTAATGCTTTGCTGATTTTCAAAGTTGTTAGTAAAGGGCATAGGTTCTTAAGTAATCTGGAAAAAGCAAATGGAAGATTTTTCTTAAAATGAGGGCGTTGTAGTCAGCTAGAGAAGCAGGAAGATGGTAAAAAGAATCTCTGTCTCCATGAAAGAGCCACCCATGCCGACCCCCTATCTGCCCAGGCTGGGCCCAGGGGTTTCTAAGCAGGTTCTGGCAGGGAAGGAGTTGGGGAGGAAGGAGAGGGCTGCAGGCGGCTGCTCAGGGTTCCCAGAAAGACAGGGACGTCTGACTGACCAGGCCCAGTGTTCAGAACCCAGAGCTGCCCAGGGCTCTCTTCAGCCCAGCCTTCTCCGTGCCATGTCCCCAAGCTAAGGTAGCCATGGCTACAGGGCTGGCCCCTGTGAAGATGGGGAAAGGCCATCAACCTCGTCCAAGACCAAAATATCTCCCTATAGTGCCTGACATTCCTCCTCTATGTATCGTTCCATGGACTTCATTAAGCATTACCTCCTCCCTGCCCCCTTCCACAACTGCAAAGTCTCTGGAGGGAACAAAGCCTGCAAAAAGCCAGGTTTGGAAGACTACACCAGCTGTAGAAAGCTGGAATCAACCTGAGCTGCAGAGTGTTTAGCACATCTCAGACTGTGGTAGAGAAGCCACTAGGAACAGTTTTTGATTCAACAGCAAGAGCCTTTTAGCAGACCTGGCCAACCCGACAGTGAGTTCCCCATCCCTGGAGGTATTCGAGTTGAGATTTTACACCCTGGCAAAGGTCAGAGTTCATATTCTCAGATATGGCAAAGGACCCCAGAGACTAGCCCACAAGTACCAGGCCCTCTTCCCCAGCACAAGGAGCCCAGCTAATGTTACCTCGAAAATGCTTCATCCAGGCCATCATCCAGCTCCTTGGGGAAAACAAAGAAGGAGATATGAACCCTCAGTGGGGGAGACCGTGCTCACAGCCAGGCCCTAGCCTAGCACTGGGTAAGCTATGGGGACTCGGGACACAAACACAGGAGTCTGGTGGGTGCCTGGGGAACAGGCACACACATCTCAACACACAGGCCCAAAAGTGGGGTATAGAACAAGACAAAGAGCACCTGGGGGGTGGGTAGAATTCCCAGCTCTGCCACAAGACAAGGGACCCCTTGGCAAATCGCTGCTCCTCTCTGGGATTCAGCTTTTCCTTCCATAAAATGAGGGGGTTGGATAGAATAACGTAGATGGCTTTCAAATTCCAAGAGCAAAGAGGGTAGGGAAGAAGGTTTTCTTGCTTTTCTCCACTTCCAGGCTCCTGAGGGAATAACTCACAGCAGGAACCCCACAGCTCTGGTAGGTAAACAATGGGCAGGGCTCCTTGCAGCCTCCCTGAGAGGATGGGTAGGTGCTAAGAGTGGTTCCCAGGCAGCAGAAAACGGGCCTGATACCTACTTGAAGGGGCCGCAAGCAACGGGATTTGTGTCTCTCAAGTCCATCACCATTCCAGATATTTTACAGTTAAAGAAAATGACAAAAGTAACGTGTGATTCTGCAAGTGATCCGAGAGCAAAAAGGGGACGTGTGGTGGACATGTGACTACAACCTGTGCCTGACCTCATGGCGTCGGACTGATAATGACTTCCATCACTGTAATGTGCTCATGTGAGATGCTGGTATGTGGAGAATTTGGATGAGAGGTGAACAGGAATGCTATGTACTGTTTTTATAACTTTTTTGTTAAGTCTGAAATCATTTTCAAGTGCAAAAAATTTCTGTATTTTTAATAAAAAAAAAACAAAAAACAGGGGTGCCTGGGTTAAGCCTCTGCCTTCAGGTCAGGTCATGATCTCAGGGTCCTGGGATTGAACCCCGCATCGGGTTCTCTGCTCAGCAGGGAGCCTGCTTCCCCCCCTTCTCTGCCTGCCTCTCTGCCTACTTGTGATGTCTCTCTGTGTCAAATAAATAAATAAAATCTTAAAAAAAAAAAAAAAAACAGCTTCCTCTGGGAAATTCTGCAGGCCGAGGTCCTCATCTTCACTGAGGGGATGAAAAACCTGAGACACAGAGAGGTCAGGGGGGCTTGTCTCAAGTCACAGAGCGAGTCAGGACCCAATTGCTAACCACCGGGCTTCAGGCTCCTCCTTCAGATGGCAAAGCGGGGAGGGGTGTCGGAAGCAAACCGTGCCCACGCCAAGAACAAGGGAGCCTTTGGCTGGTTCTGTGGTGGGCCGAGCCACAGGCGCTCAGACCAAGAGGTTGGGCATTGTGAGAAGACAGCTGTGCTAGGAGTCAAGCCTGCTGGGGATGCAGCCCTGAGTTCAAAGGGGACATTGTTCACCCCCCACCCTGGGCCTGGGCGCTGCTGGGCTGAGTCTGGTCCTCCCATAGGACTGAAGTCATGGGTGCCAGGGCCTGGGCCCTAGAGAAGCCTCAGGCCTCAACCAGGGATCAGGCATAGGCTCACTGGATTCCTGCGGGGTCCCCAGGCCACATGACCACTCACCCAGACAACACTGCTATTGTTCAAGCCTTGAGGCCTCGGTGCCTCGTCCACGTTAGTGGTATTAGCGCTGACTGTGGACAGTGGGGCCTTGGCCGTCTCTTCCAAGTCCAGCAGGTTCCCAGTGGCAACCACTACGAGGGGTCCGGTCAGGTGTGTCAGTGGGAGGAGTCTCCTATTTCCAGGCTTCATCTCCAGCCCCGTCCTAGAGCCTCCCAGGCCATCCTGGTCCTGACCCCATCCTCAGGCATTGCCCTCCCAAGCCTATCAACAAGACTACCCAGAGCCCCACCCCAGCACCTCCCCAAATGGCTGGACAGCTGCCCACAGGGCCCAAATTTCACCCCAACTAATGTTTTAAGCTAAAATTTTCACATTCACAACAGGCGTTAAGTATTTTAAGAGATCACATAAGATGTTAAGTGTACTGAGAGAGGGGTAAACACATATTTATATATTTGCATAGACATATTTGGAAGAACATGCATCAAAAAGAGTAACCATTCCCTTTTATCTGCATTTTCTAATTTATCTATGTTGGGCATGTATTATTTATTTAACAACAAAACAAAAATAAAAAACCAAGGGTTTGCCCCAGCCCTGGAGGGAGTGAGTTGGGCCCTCTGGATGAAGGGCAGCCCCCGATCATGCAGCTGATTCCAGCCCCATCCCCTGCCCAAGACTCACAGCTCTTCAAAGACGGGGTGCTGTCTCGGAGGCCCCCGCCTAGGACGTCCCCGCCCTCTTGGCTGGCTTTCTCCCTCTTCTCCTTCTCTGTGGGACAAAGGCACAGAGGGTTGCAGGCCCCACAGCCAGCAATCACTGGACAGGGGCCCACATCAGGTGTCCAGCAGGGAGAATAGAAACTGTAGATCTGACCCTCATAAGCACCCTGGGGGAGGGAGACAGCTGTTCCTTTCCTTCACAGGGGGACAATGGGGCTCAGGGAGGTGAAGGAACCTGTCCAAAGTCACACACCAAGTAGGTGAGGAAGAAGAGAGTTGGGCCTGGATTCCAGGGCCTTTAGTACCCACTCTCCATTTCTCTTTCTCTGCCAGCCTTCCCCTGTTCCATTCTCACCCCCCACAGTGTCCCTGAACAAGACTCACCTTCCTTGGACACCTGCCAAAACTCAAAGGCGACTTTGAAGGCCTGAGCGACTGTGAGGGTGACAGCCTGGGCCTGAAAAACAGGAAGCGGGGTGGGGAGGGGTGCCTGTCAGGCAGGTAACAGCAAGTCTGAAATGCAGGCCTGAGGCTCTGCTCTGTCAAGGCCCTGAACTGCCAGATGGGTGAAGGCAGAGTCCCAGCTCCTCCCAGGTCACCAAAATAGCCCTGTGGTGTCACAAGGCCACACCCTCTCCAAACAGACTGAGCCACATCCTCACCACTGGTAGGTAGCGCAGCCAAGGTTCCCACCTGTATTCCAGCCCCAGTGCTTGCAATGGCTGTTCACCTCTACTTTTTCCCCTTTCCTTTGGGCTTCTCTACATTCAAATAACTAGGGGCTTACTTCTTCTAAGAAGCCCCCCTAATTACCTGAGGACTTCACACTTAGCCCTTGGAATTAAAGAACAGAAAAGCCAGAACTGGAAAGTGCCTAGCCACTGCCTAAATGACCAACTTCTAGAGGCAAGGGTTAAACTCCGGGCAGCCTTACGCCGGGTGGGAAGGGAGTGCAACTGGATTCACAATTGAGTGTGTGCCCATGGCAGGGGACCAAAACCATTCAGGGCCATAACGCACCTGGAAGAGGGAGCCACACCTTGGCTCTTCACCCCTGAGGAACTCCCATGCACCCTGACAATTCTCTCAGGTCACCTGGACTGGGGCCCCACAGGCCCACCAACATCTCTCTGGCATCATGTCTATCAAAGTGGCACCAGCTCACATGCCTGTGTCTCCCTATCTGGATGCTTCCTTAAAGCAAGAACCCAATCTAAACACCTTGATCCCCAGAGCAGGCCAAGCCCTCCAGAGGTGCAACACTGCATTAGCCCAAGGGGCAGGCCTCCTGAGGCCTCACTCAGCCAGGACCTACCCCCAGCCCACATTCATGGCAGCCTCCTCCTCTCTCTGCTTCCAGTTCAGGGTTAATCACAGCTCAGCTGCTGAGAGTGGGAGTCCCAGAGCTCAGCTGTAGCCGGAAGCGACATCCAGCTTCCTTCTGACAGCTCGAGCCTAGAGAAGAAAGCACCAGATTCCTTCAAGTGCACAAGTTCAGGCCTACCCAGCCTTGCTCGGACCCATTCCCTTTCCCTCCACCAGACAACCTGATTTAATTGAGAAATGAATCTGCGGCTATTGCCTTTAAAACTCTTTTTTCTAAAATTTAAAATCCTTAAACAAGCTGACTGATCCATGCCAATTAAACTTCACGAAGTATAAAATCTCATTTGAATGTCTCCGTCATTTACATTTTTGATGGAAGTACGGGCGCTTTATGGCAAAACTTAAATATGGTAATTAAGTATGAAACTCTTCACAGCTGTTTACAATTTAAGCTGTCACGTCTGAATCAAGTTTAATAGACCCAGTTACCATTGAGAATTGCCCATGAACTAAAAATATGGGCTGATTACCAGCCGGAGTCAGCTCACTACATACCCAAGACGCGGCTGGTCACCTAGTGTGGCAGGGAGATGGAAACACCATTACTTTTGCTTCCAGGATATCTGGGGCCATGAACCTGATACTGGTTTTGCATCAATCTACTCATTCATTTGCATACATTCCTGCCCTTTCGCCCTGAAATCCCAAGCTACAAGAAAACCAAACATAACCCAAGATGCACGTGTGTGCAGGTGGCTGCAAGTCCAGGCCGGGCTGGGGCTCAGGCGGGCCCTGATCTCTGGGGCAGCTGCCGGAATCTGGGCAGCATTACAAGAAAGGACTGCTCGAGCCTGCCCAGGGGGAGGTCTTCCTTCCCTGATCCCGCAGGCTAAATGCTTCTCTCTTCTAGGAGTGCCTCTGGCTTGTGAGTCCCTCAGCACCTGAACCAGGTTCTACCTCACCCAGTTTTTCTTGTCTCTGGCTTGTTCCCTGTAACCAGGCTGTGAATTCCTTCAAGGGACCAGGTCTAGCTCAGGACACCCAGGATCCCAGACCCCAACCTAGTACTCGGACCAAGTACGGCCATGGGTCCCTTAAGGCCCAGCTGGCCCAGAAGGATTACCTGAGGAATGCCAACGGCTCTGCCCCAGCCTGCCCGGGATAGAATCTGTTGGGGGTGGGGGGATGCGGAGCCACTTTGTTTACTGTCAGTCCACCTGCACTACAACCCTGGGCCACATCAAAGCCACAACCCCACCTTCACTTCCGAATCCCGAGGCTGCAGGGCTGGCGGAGGCCTCACAGTTGGGCAGACAGAAGCATTTCTTTCTGGGGGAACTCATCTTGGCCGTGCCAAAAAGGAATCAC
Organism: Mustela nivalis; assembly: GCF_964662115.1. NCBI lineage: Eukaryota > Metazoa > Chordata > Mammalia > Carnivora > Mustelidae > Mustela > Mustela nivalis. The sequence goes on along the minus strand of NC_139029.1, from coordinate 17,778,021 downwards.
CGGGGGAGGGAGGCCGGGTGGCTGTGCTGCCCGAGCTGAGTTGAACAGGGGGGTGAACCAGAAAGGAACCCCTTCCCACCACCCTGGGTGGTCACAGACTTCTAGGCCAGAGAAAGGGTAGGGATACATGGAGACTGTGGGCCCCCAGCCAAAAGCAACAGGGGCTATGTCGGCATGCAAATTCAAGTTTCCCCCACAGGCTGACTCTACCCACCCACCCCGGCTCCAGTCACATCTGAGTCCTCCACCACCAATCATACCATTTAATTCTGCACCTGCATCTTTGCACATGCCGATTCCTGCGCACTCCCTCTCTTACCACCCCCACCCCCTTTCTCTTGGCCGGCAAACTCTTAACTCATTACTCAGCCTTCAAAGCTCGAAATCAAAATGTGTCCTTCTCTGGGAAATCCTACTGACCTCTGGTGAGACTTAATGACCTCCACCCTAGAACTGAGCCCCCTGGGTTCCAGTTACCAAATCCTGGCCCTTCTGCCCCACCACCCTGTTGGTATCTCCACAGCCAATTCCCTGGGTCCCCAGGTCCAAACACAGTGTTCAACCCAGAACAGGCAGCAGTGGACAACTGGGGAGGCACCTGACCACTGGGGGGCTGCAGAACCTGAGACCGCCATTTCACCCTCTGCCTCCTTCTCAGAAAGGTCCACTAAGCCCTGAGAAGCTCAGGATTTCCAACATGGCCAGGTTACTAGCAACCCGGGCTTAGCGGTGGCCTGGGGAAGGTGTGAGACCACCACCCTCATGTCGGATGGCCTGTTTACCCTGCCCTGCCCTGGGCTGTCTGAAGGCAGAAAGCCGGCTAAGGAAGGGTGGATAAAGCTGTAATTGAGCCAGTCAGCTCCTGACACAGAGCAAAGTGTGTGAGGAAAAGTGACGAGCCTGGGCCCAGGTGTCCAGCAGGAGTCACCCCCTCTGCCAGGCCAGGGTTCGGCTGTCAGCGCCAAGCCACAGGCAGGTTGTTTTCCTCAATAACTGACCTCTTGGCCTGGGGCAGGCTGATTTTGTTCAAGCCTGTCCAAAGTCCTCTGGCCCCAGACCAGGCCTCCCTTCAGCCACTGGGCTGGCATCCGCTTTCTTTTACCCCCAGCTCCCCTTCCCAGAGGAAGCCTCTGGAGCTTGGCGCCCCTCCTGCCCGGGGTCCACCCACACTCTGCAGCAGTGGCTATGGGCCAGCTGCCCCTGTCCAGTGCCTGCTCTGGTCGGTGGGGAGGAAGAGACAAACAATGGGGACATAATGAGCCTTTTTAAGTCTCTGTGGCCTCATAAGAGACAAAGCCAGGAGACACTGTCTGTGAGAACAACGCTGTCATGGGAGAAGCTACTGCAGTTCAGGGACCTGGGGCATCACGAGGCCTTGGGTGAGTGGCTGGCGACACTGAGTCTGCAGGAATGAAACAAGGTACACAGAGGAAAGGGGCCTTTCAGAACAATCCTAGAGGTCACTGAGGTGACCTCCTCATTCTGCTGATGGGCAAGCAGCCCAGAGAAGGGCAGGGTCTTATCCACAGTCACACAGCACAGCAGCCAGAATTACACCCCTAATCTGTCTCATCCTGCAGTGTTCCCTCCAAAAGCCCTTGGTAGGCTGAATCATGGCCCCCAAAGATGTCCACATCCTAATCCCTGCAACCTGTAAGGGTTAGCTGGCATGGCAAAAGGGACTTCAAAGGTGTGATTAAGTTAAGGATTTTGAGGTGGGGGTTATCCTGGATTACCTATGGTGCCCAATCACAAGGAGCCTTCTAAGAGCCAGGCAGGAGGGTCAGAGACAGTGACAATGGACTGACAAGGGAAGCAAAGTGACAACGGAAGCAGGAGGAAGATTGGGAGGTGCTGAACTGCTGGCCCTTGGGTTGAAGAAGGAGCCAGGAACCAAGGAACGGTGGTCTCTAGAAAGTTTAAAAAGGGCAAGGAAATGTATTCTCCCCTGGAGCCTCTGAAAGGATTCCCAACTCAGACTGCTGACCTCCAGAACCAAAAGAGAATAAATCTGCGTTGTTTTAAACCACTACTAAGTCTGCAGTAATTTCTTATAGCAGCTATAGAAAACTAACACCATATCTCGAGCAGGCCCTGATGGGTAGCAGGAAGCCTGGGGGTCACTTAAAGACTGTGATGTCCTTGACGTGTCCATGATGAGAGGGGTAGGGGAGATGATCTTGTCTCCTTGGTTCCAAGGACCATAGGATCTGGGGAGGGCTCTGGGCTCTATACAAGGTTAACAGAGGCCAACGCTAAACCAATAAACATCAGAGTCTCCTCACAGAGCAGATGCTCAGACCTCCAGGCCTCCAAAACGACAAAGCCTCAACACCAAAGGTGAACTCACTCTGCCTGCTTGTCGCAAAGTTCAAGACAAAGCCCAGAGACCACAGGGGTCTCCACTCGTCTCAGCTGGATGTGGCCAGAGGTAGCCTGGAAATGGGGCAAGGAGCTCGGGGCTCCTTGCAGTCATGCAGCAGGGAGAAGCAGCATGGGCTAAACCCTTGCTCTGCCCAGCTGGCTGTGTCATCTTCAGCAAGACAGCTGACCTCTGTGAATCTGCTTCCTTGTAAAAAATAAAAATAGCGAAGCTAGTAGCAGCTGCCACGCCACAGAGCTATGAGGACTAAATAGAAGATCCCTCAAAGCCCACCACTGACAGAGGCGCATGGTAGGTGCCAAAAAATGGCCATTTCCCTCCCCACTCTGGCTATAGAGAGCCAGGTCCCCTAGCCTTTCCCCTGAGCCCTGGGATCATCAGTCTCCAAGGACTAATTCCTATAAGGCCCTGAACCCCCAGACCGTACTGAAAGCACCCCCCTTCAAATCCAATCAATCACGTTAAAGAGGAAGGGACTAGGGCACTTACTGGGGACATGGCCTTGTCACCACCCGCAGGCCAGGATGGCCACTGAGGGCAGCCCACAGTGACAGGCTGCCTACTGACTGCAGCCTTACTCAGTGCTCTTAGCATCCATGTGAGGGTCCCAGGAATTTCATTCCTCCTATTAAGTGATGTCACCTCTGGGTCCTGCCTCCCCCCTAGGGCAGGGCTGCCAAGGCCAGAGCCTGCTTGGGCCCCAGCCTCTCCCCACTGACCACTTTCCGCTTGGTGCAGAGGAAGGCATGGCACTCAAGATTCTCGTTGTGCTGGCTCTGTGCAATGTAGGCAAACACTTTGTCGTGCATCTTGTCTGCTGTGCAATAGGAGATCCTGAAAGGCAAGCGGGAAGTGTCACCAAACCCAGCGCAAGGGCCTGCCCACATATGGGTTGCCCCACAGGGCATCTCCCCTGATTCCCCAAGAGCTGACTATCCTACTCCACCAGGGGGAGACTCTGGAGAGACAGCTTTGGCCTCTGGACCTGGCATTCTGGGCCATCAATGGGGGGCACACAGGCTAGGCAGGAAGGAGTGGAGGGGACTTCCCCCCTCTACTGAGCCATACTCCAGAATGGTAATAGCTACGCCTTTCCTGCATCCCAGGCCAACGTTCTAGATATGACTTCACTTAATTCTCAGAGCTGCCCTGAGATGGGTTCTATTATTATCCCCACTTTTCAGATGAGAAACTGAAGCTAAGTCTTGGATCTCCTGAGGATTCCAGAGGTTATAACCACTGCCATGCTTCCCTTAAGGGTCTGTGCTGACCAGATGGCCCTGACCAGACAGGGGAAGCAGGACACTGCCCCAGCCACCCATGCCCTTCACCAGGCCTTCCCTCCCAGCCCTCCAGTCATGCCCCTGCCCAGAGGTCAGGGGCGTTCCAGGCCCTCTCTCTCAGGATGACTGAGACTTCTGGCAAATTCTCCTAGAGCTGTGGTCAGAGGTCAAGGAGCTGGGAGTTGGGTGAGGGAGTGTGAGGATGACCAGACCCAGAGCCCCAGCGGGTCCAGGAGTGTTCCCTCCTCCTGGAACACTTGGTCCAACCCCCCTTGTCTGCTCCCTCCCTGCCAGCTGCTCGGCCTGGGAATGTCAATCAGCAGAGGAACTGGCAGCCCCAGATGGGACCGGAGCTCAGCAGACTCCTTGCCCTAGTGCGGCCCCAGCTTCCTTCACAGCCACTGACACAGCCATCGGCACCACTTAGAACCCACAGGCCAACAGCTACCTCTTCTCCATCCCAGCAAATCCAGCCTCCTGCCACCTTCCTGGGGAGGCCTTGTAAGGTCAGACAAGCCCCTCCTTCTCTGCTCTCTTGGGAAATACTTATACTCTCTCTCCTATTGCTTTCCCTACATGCCCTCTTTGCTGACAGGGTCTGGCTCAAAAGGCTCCCCTAGTTCAAGGAGACAGGAAGAATCAGGAAGGTGAGAGGAGGACACCAGCCAGAAACGAAAACCAACCTCCCTCTTTCCCCAACCCAGTACTGGCCTGGGCTCCAGCGGGGTGAGCCACATGCTTGGAGAAAAAGCAAGAGGGCGGAGGAACGCCCAGCAGTTGAGTGCCTGCTGGACAGAACTCCAGCCTCCATGCCCTGGTCCCAGCCCAGCTACTACCTCACTGTGGAGCCTCAGGCAACTCCCTGGGCCTCAGCTTTTCCATCTGTAAAATGGACTGTCCCTTCCAGCACTAAAATCCTACAACCAACCAGCCAAGAGAGGGAACTGGGAGAGCTTGAGGTTTCAAGGGCTGGGCTCTGCTTCCTTGAGAACCGTGTCACCCCCACCCTCCCATACCATCTACAATCTGGCCTCAGACTCTTGCCTTGAGGCCTCCCTGAATGCCTGGCCAGATGTCCAGAGCTGCTGCATTCACAGTGGAAGGAAAAGGCAGTGACTCCACACCTCTCGGCTCCAAGCCTGCCTCAGCAGCACGCCTGGGGAAAGGCGGTGGGGAGAGGGTCCCAGTCCTCACTAGGCCTCAACTGCCTACTGCAACTAGGAGTAATGACAGCAGCAACTGCCCTTTAACTGAGCACCCACTATGACCAGGTGCTGTGCACTCAGCTCTTCTAACAGCGCCGTTGAAGCAGTGTCTGTTTCCATCCCCCACCCCCAAACACACATACAGGAGGAAACTGAGGCTCCAAGCTCACCCAGACAGAAAGTAGTGGAACCTAGGTTCAGAAAGGGCACCCACCCAATTGCCCCAAGCAGCAGAGTGAATGTGGGGGATGCTGAGCATACCTGTAAATGGACACGTTCTCGATGAGCTGGTTGGTGATGTTGTCGGTCAGGATAATCCCCCGTGGCGACACCTTGAGGGTCACTTTCTGTAGCTTCTTCCCGCTGGCCTTGGCCTTGGGGTAGACGTGGGTGAGAGAACCTGCCTGCCCCACTTGGGACCTACTCTCATGGGCTACACCTAGTTGGTCTAAGCCCTAGACTCGAGGCCCCCGTGAGGCCTCAGCATAGAGACAGCAGACACGATGGGGAAGACAGCAGTCAGCACTCTCCTGTGATAAACACAGGACAACCCCGGCTCATGAAGCACCTGCTGTCTGCCAGGCACTGGACCTTGAGTCGTCCTCAGAGGCAACAGAGCTTCTTCTGAAGAGGAAACAACTCAGAGGTTAAGGGAGCTTCCCCAGGACACACTGCTAAGAGGGCCCGCAGACTCTGAGCACAGAGTGGGCTATCACAACCCAGCAGGATCACTCCTGGGGAGTCTCCACTCCACCCACTAGACCTAAGAGTGTCTGAGCTGAAGGGTCCAAGGCCACCAAGGAGGTGCATTTAGAGGGCCATCCTTACTCAGGACGGGGAAATGGGGAGGGGATAGATCTGTCTCTGGTGCATTATCCCATCTCTCAGGCCAGAGGGCAAGTGCTTGCGTAACCGCAACCTCCCCACTACTCCTTGGCACTAAGTCACCAACCCTGAGGTAAGGGACCTGAGTTGGGGGAGGGGAGCCTGGGAGAGGCCAAGGCCAAAACAGCTGGAGAGGAGGACATGGACCCTGACCCTACAAGCCCAGTGGCTCTCCTCTACCAGAGTCCCTAAGCCAGATGCAAGGGGAGTCAAGGATGGGAACAACTGAGATGCATCCCATCAGGGTAGTAAGCAGGGGATAAGCGGTACCCCAAGAAGCAGCCGGCCCTTGGCTCATGGCTCCCCCACCCTGACTGGGGCTCACCGTGGCCACAATCCTCTTGACAGCTGCAGCTGACAGCTCCTCGCCCTTGGGCTGCTCCACCAGCGTCATGCCCAGGTACTTGAGGCTGAAGAGCATTCCCTCTAGCAGTGTCTCCCGCGTGTCTGTCCAGTTCTCCGGCAGCTCTGTGCAGAAGGACAGTCCCTCAGACCCTGTCCTCCCTGCACCCATTTCCTAGGAAGACCTAGCAAAGGGTATTGGGGTTGTCCATCTACCATTATTTTTTACCTATAATAAAGGACTAACATTTTCCAGTACCTACCAAGCACCATGGTAAGAAGCCTTCCATAAAAGATTCTCACTAATTCTATGACAGCCTATGAAGCAGACACTTTTATCGCTTATCCACTTACAAAGACACTGAAGCCCGGGAGCTGAAATCACACAACCACGTCCACAGAGCCAGCAAGTATAAGAGCCAAGATCTGAGCCCATATTTTCAAGTTCAAAACCCAAACTCTATACTTCAATACTTGCTGAGAGCAAACCATGCTATTTTCTTACTGAATTTTCTACATGATCCTGTGAGGTAGATGCTATCCTCACTTTACAGATTAGAAAACTGAGGCTCAGAGAAGCAAAGTCATCAAAAGGCCACCTACAGTGAGTAAAGAGTTGGGAGTCAGGACTCAAACCTGGGTGGTTCCCAGAGCCCCAGCCTACTCTTACTGGCCTCCATCTCCACAGCCATGAAGAGGAAGAGGCAGGGGTGGAGGACCAGGAGAGAGGTGGGGGCAAGGGCAGGAAAGGGAGAGGTGAGTGCTCAAATGACATCTTATGAAGGCTGCTGGAATCCAGCAGACCTGGGTTCAAGTCCCAGCTCTGCTTTCCACCACCTCCATGTGTTGGGAAAGTCCCCTCTCCCCTCTAAGCCTAGTAATGCTGAGGCCAGGGTATAGAGCAGGGCACACAGAAGGGTCCTCTGAAAACTCTGCATGAGACTGAGGTCAGGAAGGTTGGGAGATGAGAGCTATGAAAACTAAACAGGGAGAGAGCTGGAAAGCCCCCACCTCACCCCACCCATGTGAGAGAGGGCCCCGAGCAGGCAGAGAGGCAGGAGGGCAAGTGTGGTCTTCATCAGTGGTTTGAACAATCCCCAGGGTTTCTCCCCAGATCGCTCAGCTGGAAGCAATGAAGCCAGCAGCGAAGGATGGTCTCTAGGGATCCTTCCAAGCAGATCACCAAGACAAATGAAAACCCCACACTCCTGCATGTCAGGGCCCTTTGCCTGTCCATTATCATCCCTTCTCTGACAATGCAGTATAGGAAGTATTACGATTGTATCCACTTTAAAGAGGAGGAAACAGCTCTTCAGCTTCACCCATGATCTTGGATAGGGCAGGATCCACAGAGGAATCAGTTTCCAGAGGCCACCATTGGAGGCAGGCAGGGCCAGCTTCCCTGGACCACTTTCTGGGAGAGGAGCTGGGAGAATCCTGTACTCTCCTTGCTTATCCAGGAGCCCTCAGTGTCTCTAATGGAAGAGCCACAGAAAGAAAGCTTTGAACTGGGCATCAATGGTGCCAGGGCAGCTGAGGCTGGGCAGGGCTGCAGGCCCCGCCTACAAGGTACAGGCTGGCTCAGGGGTTCCTGTGCTATTGGACCTAGGTGGCAGTACTGGGCCCTCTACCCTGTCTGGCCCATGCTGCCCCTCCCAGCAACTGTCTTGAAGTTCTCCACCTCCAGGGGTTCTACTTTCTTTTCCACCAGCCATAAGAAGCCTTGCATACCCACACCTCTTTGGTTTTGACTTGAGCAAGCCATTGTCTCTCTCTCAGACTGCTTCCTCATCTGAAAAAGAATGCATGGGTATTGGGGGGGAAGGGCTCCTTATAAGAACTTACAGGTGTACCTGGTCCCCCTGTTTGAGGTCCAGGTGAGCAGGGACTTGTTGGCTGGTCATCCAGAGCCTGGCATGCAGCTGGCACTCAGTATTTGCTGAGTGAAGAAATGACCTGGACAACTCCAAGGCTTCTTTCGGGTCTGTAATGTCTCAAAACCATCTTCAGCTGCAGGCCCCAGCCCACTGCCTTCCAGCCCTTGCACTTGGGCCACCACCCCAACAGGAGGCCCAGTCCCCGCTGAGAAGACCCCCAAGGAATCCTATCCTCTGCTGTATCAATCACAAGCCTGTTCCATTTGATCCTCCAAAAAGAATCAGAAAATCCCAGAGGTGACCCAGTCCTGGGTTGGCTGATGGAAGCCCAAGGGCAACTCAGACCTGAGCCTCAGCCTCAGAGAAACCAAGACCACCCCCACCAAGACTACCATCACATCATCAGTTCAAGACTGAGCTATCAGGTAACAAAGACAAGAGTAATAACAAAGCAGCTCTGACCACTACTTCTAACATTCACAGCTACCTTCCAGCCAGGCATTCTTTCATTCCCCTTTCAAAGGAGGGAAGGGAGGCTCAAAGGACATGTGATTTGTCACACTAGTCATCTACCTGACTCTAAAGCCCAAGTTCCTGATCAGTAGCCCATCCTATTGATGAGGGAACAGAAGGCTGGCTAAGGACAAAGCAAAAGGCTGACACCTTGCAACCTCCTCCCCCGCTCCCCACTCCTGGGTGGAATGTATGCGACATTCTTTAAAAAATCCCATCTTAATGTTAATACCTTGCTAGAGGGCAAAACAACCTTAGCAATGGCAAGGCCATTGCTGGTATCTTATAGGTCCTCTTTAGCATATGAAAGTTCTACTGAAACCTCCCTTTTCCTTACCTCCACCCCAAGTCCATGGTACAAAACCTGCCAGCCCTGTCACATCCCCCGTCACATCCCCGGGACAGCAGCTCTTCCTGCCCATGGGTCCTGTTCCCATGCTTTAATAAACCACCATTTTAAACCAAAAATGTCTCAAGAATTCTTTCTTGGTCATTGGTTCCGGACCTCACCCCACTGAACCTCACCTATATTCTAGAACTTCATCACTATCTTCTCATGAGGCAAACCACCTTGATTTTAGCAAAAGGTCAGGAAGAAGTGTCTAGAGCCAGAAATATTTCCTCCCACAATTCCTAATTCCTGAGGATCCCCCTAAGTAGGTATTCAGACTACTGCTTTCAACCCAAGATGCATCTAAGCAAGGATAGCCAACTACTTGCTGCCCCATCACTAGTTTCCTTGGCAGACACTGCTAATCAATTGCAGCTCTATTCTCTGATTACAGGCTTTGGACTATTTCTCAATATAAGGCTCCAGGCAGGCAACACCAATCAGGGGTTGGTGTTGGGGGGCCAATCAGGGATGGCCTCGTTCATCTCACTATCCATCCCTGTCTACAGCAAACATCCTTCCTCCCCGCCATTTTCATGTCCCCACTATCCCATTTCCTTCAGCTCAGCCTTTCCTGGCTCCTCTCCAAAGCCACTTCCGCCCCTTCCATTCCAAAGGGCCAAAGCTTGCCAATGTCACAGATGACCTTTTTGCTGTCAAAACATTCCCCAGTCCTCCCCGACCTCTGAATGCTTGGCATATTCTGCATTCTTCCTTCCCAGGCCTGACCCTTCTCCTATTCCATGGCCTCCTTCATGAGGGCCCTGGTAGACCAGTTGCCACCCATCAGCCATGGAGACCCTCTGCCCAAATTCTTCACGTAATAGATGATGACACTGAGGCCCAGAGAGCAATGGGACTTGTGCAAGACCACACAGCAAGTCAGAACTTTACCCTGCCCTGCCTCCCCAGCTCCCAATCCACTACAGGCAATTCCCACAATGACTTGTGGGGAGTCACAGGTGTCCCAGTGCCCACTCCCACAATATCCCTGCATCCACACACTCATTCCCATGCACATGTACACACAACGGACACTGCAACCATGCAGAGCTTCTTTCTCATGATGTTTAACATTTTCTTTCCCACTTCTATGGTTTGGCTCAGGGAGTTGCTTCTACTCAAGGAGTTCCTTCTATCAGAAATGCCCTTCCCTTTATTTGGTTGAAACCCCTTGCGTCCACCCTCATCCAGGAAGCCTTTTTGACGGCAGGATAGCCTAGCTGTTAAGAGCAAAGGCCTGAATCCTAGAACCCCAGGTCTGTCATTGAGTGATGTTGAGCAAATTAATTACCTTCCCAGAGTCACAGTTTTTTCATCCATAAAATGGGGAAAACAACAGTCCCCGGGCTCACAGGGCTACTGTTTTGACCCTTTGATGAGATAATAAAATTAGATAATGAGATAATAAAACATAATGTGCTTAGCACAGGACCCAGCCCATGGTCACACCCGCTGATGGGGCATCTTCCCTCTGTGAGCAGGCCTCCCATTTCTTTCTTGAGCCTGTGCCTCTCTTGAGCATGGATTTCCCTCTCTTCCTTCCTCCTTCCAGCCACATCACTCACACTCAGCAGCTGTCTACCATGTGTCTTCCTCTTGAAGGACTTCTGGTCATGTGTGTCTCCCCCAGGAACTGAAGAAGGTGCACTCCTGTCCAAAGCTGCAGCTGTGCTTCGTCCTCTTCCCTCTTCCCACTACCTCATCCTCCCAGGCCCAGCAAGATCCTCCTTCCCCTCAAGGAAGGGAATCCTACCTCTGCTCCTATGCGGTCCTTCTGGGCATGACTCATCTCTTCAATGAGGTGGAAGGTCTCTCATGCCCCACACCCTCCCTGAAGAAACCCACCCCTAAGAGCACTCAGTAAGACAAACGACCGCATTCACACCGCCTGCCCCAGAGCCTGCCATCTAGGGCTGGAGGCCACATGCTCCTAGGGGAGGAGCCCAGGGCTTCAGGAAGAGCTCCCAGAGGCCCTCAGGCTAATACAGGCCTCAGTCCACAGCCCTGTTCCGGTCCTGGTTATTTTCAGCCCTGTGGTGGAATAATGACTGTGCTATTTTAACTTAGCAATTTTACAGATGACCTGCTGTCAGAGTTAGCTGGGGACGGACCATATGCCCAGTTTAACTTGCGGCTGCAAACGTGTGCCCTTTCCTCATTAAGGCCCCTTGCCCAGGACTCAGAGCTGGGCAGGGGGCCCCTGTGCCCCTCTTGGAGAAGGGGAGAGCCAGCCTGGCTCGTGTCTGGAAAATCAGAGCAACAGCCAAACCCATGGGCCAGAGGGAACCTCCAAGCGCCCTGGCCTCCAGCCTCTTCCAGTCTGGTGGGGAGATGGCCTCAGAAGCCAAAGGGAAACATCTCAGAAGGCAACTCAAGCTCTACCATGACCCAGAATATAGCTGCTTTTCTAAGGCCACAGTCTCTTTATCTGACAAACGGGTTCAGTTCCTCAAGAGCATCATCAGAAACAGGTTCAGCATGTAAAAAAGTGCCAGGTAAATTTCAGAAGTTGTTAAGATTATCAAAAGAAAATAATTAAAAAATTACCATCCCATAAGCTCTCATTTCCTGAGTACCTAAACTCTGTGAAAGAAAAACGAGGGGTCAAGGTTAAAACCCTGGGGTTTGGAGATGGGCTGTGGGTTTAGTCACTCCACCTCCCTGGTCCTCAGTTTCCTCACTTACAACCTGGGACAACCCCATAGTGTTGCTGTGAGGATGCAGTGAGTTTACACACCAGGTAGGCTCAGAACCATGCCCGGCACACTGAAGTGTGAGCTACTGTCATTACCAAGGGCTGAGGGCTAAGGGCTTGAATGGGCACACAGCCATTTTCTGTATTTTGTGGGAGAGGCAAGGATATATTAGGATTCTCACTTTATGGATAAAAGAGGCTCAGAGGAGTCTGGCCATGACTCCTAATTGACAATGCTGCTCTTTGCCTCCCACAGCCTGTGCTGTTCACACACACCGGCAGTCCACCAAGCCCCTTTTCATGTGAACCAGGGGTCAGGTCCAGGATGACCCAGAGGGGTGGGTGTCCTATCCTGCAGGGCTGCCTGAACAGAGTGCCGCTCCGTGAGCACGGAATGACCTGACTCCTTTAAGGTACCTATGCCTCCCTCAGCCAGCAGACCTGTGAGAAGCAGGGCCCCAGCCTCCAGTTAAACGTCCCCTGCACCTGCTGTTCCCTCTGGCTGGAAAGCTGTTCCCACTTTCCTCCCTCCTATATTCTCACATGTGCTCCAAGTCACCTTCTTGGAGAGGCCTGACTGCCTGCACTGACACTAGCAGTGCCCCCCACCTCGATCCCCTCAAGTGGACATAATTTCCACACACACACCCTGACTAGCCACCTCTCTGCCTGCAGCTCTCTCTGGCTACCAGAAGGGCCGATGTCCATGCAGACTGGGGCATTCAGAGCTCCCATCCCTGAATCCACCACTGCCAGGAGCTTGCCCCTCAAACAGAGTAACTGAAGCACATTCTCCACTGCTTCCCAAAGCTCCCCACGGGATGGCGCTCAAGTCACCCACACTGGCGACTGTCTTCATATTGTCCACGTTCTGGACTCTCTTCCCCTCTCACTTCTCCTAAAGATATTTCCTTCGGTCTGTTCCCAGATAGATAACTCGCACTCAGATCCTCCTCTCAGCATCTGCTTTCTAGAAAAACCCAAAGGGAAATATCACTCTAAGGAAGTGGTCCCCGCCATTTCCTCACAGACCACTTTATCCTTCTTCACAGGGTCACCACTACTCGCCTGCACCCTGGTCATTCTGCTTCCTCCACCAGACCTTGAGCACTGCTGGCAGACAGACAGACTTGTTCACCAGACTCTCCAGCACCTATCGGTACATGGCACATACTCTGTGATCAATAAGTATTATGACTTGGGGGTTTATTTATAATATCTTCTATTGTAAATATTTTAAGTAAGTACAAATAGATCCTCTGTTCCCCACAAACCACCATACTCTAACTTTCCTGGAACCTGTGTCCTGTATTTCTTTACCAGCTAAGTCCTCGGACAGCCTGGAAGGAGCCTAAGGATCAGAGGGGACCCCTCCTGGAAAGAAGGGTACTGAGGGGCCAGGGTGAGCCTCCTTTCAAGCCGCTAGAAGAAAAGAAAATCCATGGCTAGGGACTGAGATAAAATATTATGGCTCCTGAAGAGATGGGGAAAAGGCCATGTGTGGGAGAGGGAGGTAGTTCTTCAGACTCAGGACCAGCTGGGAGACAGGGCCATCAGGTTCAGTGCAAAACAGCCTGGGGTTATCTAGCTTGCTGTGTGACCTCAGGCAAGCTGCCTCCCTTCTTTGGGTTTCAGTTTCTCCACAAATAAAACAATGACCATGCTAATCCCAGCTGAGGATCTTCAGCGGTTTGGGGAGGAGCAAGTCGCGGCTGATAGCAGGTTTCAAGTCTAACTTTAACTCCACAGGCTTCATTTTGGCCCCAAAAGTCAACCACGGGGCTCCATTCCAGATCGCCGGAATAACTCATCAAGCCAAGCTACCCCAGACATACCCACAGCTTCCCTCTCTACCTTGTGGCCACTACTGTCAGCCCAACCTAGGATGGGGTCTACTCCAGCTCCTCCCGCGGCCAGAGTCATGGTGCCTCATAGCAGGCATGGTGATGAGACCCCTGGGCTGGGGATTTGGAGTGCTACCTCTAGGAAGCTGTGTGGGAGCCTGAACCTCCAGTCTTTTATCTCTGACATGGGTCTGGTAAGAATCCCTGCTCTGGGGGCACCTGGGTGGCTCAGTGAGTTAAAGCCTCTGCCTTCGGGTCAGGTCATGATCTCGGGGTCCTGGGGTAGAGCCCTGCATCAGGCTCTCTGCTCAGCAGGGAGCCTGCTTCCCCCCTCTCTCTCTCAGCCTGCCTCTCTACCTACTTGTGATCTGTCAAATAAAACAAATAAAATCTTTAAAAAAAAAAATATGTGCTATGGTGAGTGCTGTGAAATGTGTAAACCTGGTGATTCACAGACCTGTACCCCTGGGGATAAAAATACATTATATGTTTATAAAAAAAAATTTAAAAATTAATTTAAAAAATCTATTTAAAAAAAAAAGAATCCTTGCTCTGTCACCTCACAGGAGCAAATGAAACAACAGAAGCAAAAACTGTGTAAAACACAGTGACAAAAGCAGTAGTTACTTTTTATTGATTGCCTTTTGCTAATCCAGGCAAAACACTATTTCATTTAATACACACACACACACACACATACACGCACACACACAAATCTGAGCTGGGTACTACCGTTATTTACAATTTACAGGTAAGAAAACTGACAATAACGAAGGACAGTGAAGATTCCACCCAGATCACTCTGGGTCCAGAAGGCTCAGGACAGCATTCTGGGCTTTCTGGGGGTCTGCGGGAGAGGGGGGGTTCTCCTCTCCTTTTCTCTGCAGGTGTAGATAGGCTCTGAGCCCTCAAAACTTGTTTCATCACAGTAATAGTCACATTGAAGTTCCACATGACAGGAGGGGGGAGAGGGACAGAAGGAAACCACCAATGAGGTGCCAGTAGGAAGCATTAATCAATAAGTTTCTCAACACCCCTGTCAGGTTAGAAGTTTTATCCCATTTTTCTGGTGAGGAAACTGAGAGCCGGAAAGGAAAACAACTTGCTCAAGATGAGAGCAGCAGGAGAAACTCTTTCCCACCATCTAATGTGGACTCCTCTCCCCGTTACCCAGAATCAGAGGCTTTTAAAGCTTTCTTCCCTTACCTAGCACCCCTCTTCCTCCCCCTTCCCAGGAGAACTGCAGGGTTCCACCACTGGAACAAATCATTATTCTCAGAAGTCCCAGTCAAATCCCTGAAGTATTTAAAGGGGCTATATTTAGGGGCCAATAAGTGTGGGAGATGGTGCATCCCTGGCCTGGCCCTGATCAGCCCTAATGGGTCTCTGACCCCACCCCCACCAGCAGGCCACGGCCCGTGTTCCCAGTGCCAGTCTTGGTTTAGGAGGTGGCCACAGCAGGAACAGTGGAGTGGGGCAAGAGGGAGGGGCAGGGCGGGCTTTCTAGGCCCAGACACGCTGGCACTGGGAACTCGGGCTCCCCTGGCGGAGCCCTGGAAAGAAGGACGGGGGTGGTGGCGTGTGACTGTACTGTCAGTGGTTTCTGGGGGGGGGGGGGGGGGGAGGTGGTAGAGGGGGAGGGGAGAAGCTGGAGTCCCAGGTATTTGATAGGAGGGTGGGCGTGTACAGAAGTCCTGGCTCCCGCTCCACCTCTACCAGGAAGGCCAGTGTGACCCCAGGCAATCCACTCCCTTTCTCCTGGAGAAAAAAGAGGGACTTAGGCCGGGTTTCTCAGGCCTCAGGGGAAGATGCCAGGTGACGGGTTCCCTGAGAGTAATTAGAGCCGGGGGCGGGGGGCGGGGGGGCGGCTCCCGGCCTCCCAGACGCCCCCGGGAGAGGGGAGAGGTGGCGACGAGTCTGCCATTCGCCTGGGCGCCCTGGGACTTCGGAAGCCCGAGGGGGAAAGTGCGAGAGAAAACAGGTTTCAAAATTAGCCCGAACGCCAGCCAAGAGGAGGGGCCGCAGGGGTCTGGATGACTCGGGCTGTGAAACCTCCTGAGACCCCAGGCTTGAGCCTTGCCCCCAACCTCAAGGAGGTACCCGAGAAGCCCGCTCCTACCTGAGTCTGTTTCTGGGCGTCTGGGAGCCCAAAGACGACCTCCAGGGCTGGCGGAGGGGGTGGCGGGAGGCGGGGAGCCAAATGGGCTCCCACCCGCCGCGGACCTCGCAGCTAGGGCGCATGGCTACAGGTATCTCCCCAAACCCAGCGCTCACCCCTCCTCCCCCGAGCACCGTCTCCCCTCAGCCGCCTAGCGCGACGAAGTAGCCAGGTGCCCGGCTTCGCGCACGTCTCTTCCCCTCACCTGTGGCCCCTCCGACTGCCGCCTGCACCTGGGGACCCCGAGCTCCGCACTCCCCCAGCTTCTGCCCCTCCTACCCAGCCGCACAGAGCGGGGACAGGAGTGGGAGCGCGACTTGACCCCCGGCGACCCCCAACCCCCGCAGGACCCGGCAGGGCCGCAGGGCACCGGACAGACCGCGCCTCTGCCCCCGACGCCCGCGGGAGGCCGGTCCCTCTGGCCTGGACCCCCGCCCGGCCCCGGCCCGGCCCGGCGGACGCGCACACACTCACTCCGATGCCGGCCACCGCTCCCCCAGCTCTGCTTGGCGAGGCTGGGGCTCCGGATCAGCGCCCGCCCCGCGGACTTGAGCGCGTCCATGGCCGCTCCGGCCGCCACAGCTAAAACTCCGTCAGGGAAAACTTTCCGCCGGGGCCGCGCGGCGCGCGGGCTCCGCGCTCCTCCCCGCGCGGCGCGAGCTCCGCGCCGACGTCCGACGGGGCGGGGTGATGGCCGGCCAGGCCCCGCCCCCGACCGCCCTGCCTCGCCCCGCCCAGCCCGGGCTCCAGCTCTTGCTCCCCAGGGAGTCCACACCACGGGCACCCCTAACGTAGAGGGCCGAAAGCCCGAATGGCCCCTTCTTTTCCCCCCTCTCCCAATCCCCTTGTTCCTAGGATTTCTAGGCAGCCCAGCTATAAGATACTTGGGGACCATTTTACAGATGGTTAGACCTAGGGTTGGAGAGAAGGGTCTTGCCCGAGAGGAGGGTAATGCCGAGGGCAATGGGAGGCTTAGAAGGAGAGGTGGGGACGCCTGGGTGGCTCAGTTGGTTGAGCAGCTACCTTCGGCTCAGGTCATGATCCCGGCGTCCTGGGATCGAGTCCCGCATCGGGCTCCTTGCTCCGCGGGGAGCCTGCTTCTCCCTCTGACTCTGCCTTCCACTCTGTCTGCCTGTGCTCGCTCTCTCTCTGACAAATAAATAAATAAAATCTTAAAAAAAAAAAAAAAAAAAAAAGAAGGAGAGGTGGGAGTAGTAGGACTTTGCTGGGAACCGGGCAGGACTATTAAAGTTTTCCTTAGTAAGACCACCTCGGCATTTTATTCACCCAGCAGCACGCAGGCTGCTCTCTGGCACCATCAGGGCTCCAGGGCTGCCCCACCCCCCACTCCATTCCCCATGTGGTGATATGGCCTGGGTATTAGGGTCTAACACTGACTTGCTCGGTTACCTGAGGCAATTCCTTCCCCCCTCTAGGTCTTAATCTTTATCTGTCAAAGGAGATGGGATCCTATTTCTAGTGATCCTTCCAATCTGCCAAGGTCAGGTGCTGCATGAACTGGACCCAGATCCTGCCATGCTTAGTAGGAGGCATTTTGCGGGCAGTCTGGATTCTAGAATTCCTCCAGCATAGATGTGTGAAGTACAAGATTTAGAATTCTCTCTAGAATCCTATACTCATCTGTTGGGCTTTGCAGACAAAAGAGCACATGCCTCCATGCCACAGTCTGGCTTCTTCTAGATGGGGAACTTCGGCAAAGGTGAACTTCAGCTTCTAAGATTGCTGCTAGCTCAGAAGACAGAAGTCCTGTTCCTGTGCTGGGAGAAAGATGGGGCTGAGCTGTCCCCAGCTGGATGGTGAGGCCCCGCTGACGTTTAAACTAAGTGCTTTTTCCACCATCTGTCCTTTGCTCCTCCAAAACCCTGCAGCCAGCAATACACCCACTTTATAGATAAGATTTCAAAGTCTGGGACAGAAGCACTCAAGAAGGGTCTCTACAAGTCAGAGGTTGGGATCAAACTCAAACCCAGGCTTGTAGTCCAGAGTGGAATGCTGGGGATTTGAACCTGTCTCCTTCTTTTGGTGGTTGTGAACTTGCCTTTCTGAGCCTCACCTGTAAAAGCAGCAACAACACCTATGCCACAGGGCTGTCTGTAAGAATTAAGAACATGAGTTCATGAGTTGGAAAGGCAGAGATCTGTCCTTGAAAGCTCACCTCCAGAAAGCCTTCCCTGACTGCCACCCATCTGTTAGGCTTCTGCCTTTTGAGATCCCACAGACCTGAGCTCTCACCATTGAGAGTGTTGTTGCTGCCTGTTTCTACTCTGATTGCCTCCACCAGACTTTGGGTCCTTCAAGGCCAATAAGTTTTTCTGATTCATTTTCTGAACTCCCAGCAAGGGGTCCAGATGAGCCGGAATACAGGCAGTGTTCCTTTCCTTCCTCTCTTCTTCCCTCCTTCCCTCTCTCCCTCTCTTTAGCTTTTTACCATATGAGGCTATCTTCTCCCCAAAAAGTGCTGTGGCAATGGGTACGTAGGTTCTCGGGGTGGAGCCCCCCAGCTCTCTTTCCCTGAGCCTTCTGGGTCCTGGGGCAGTAGAGAGAGCATTCTGGAGCCTGGAGGAAAAGCAATCACCCAGGGCTGGCAGGTGAAGGGCAGCTGGTGGTGTCCGGCTGGCAGGGGGCACCATATGGGCCTAGGGAGCAGGCAGGCCTGGGAACGCTGAGCCTGCACTGAAGGCTGTTTCCAGGCCTATCACATTGTCCCGGAGGTGACTTGCTGGGAGCTGTCAGCCATGCGTCCCCCGCAGAGGGGCAGTCTGCCTGTGCCTCTTCTGCCAATCCAGGAACAGAAGCAGAAACAGAAGGTCAGAGCTGCAAGGGGCCTCCTCTGAGGTCACCATGCCCAAAACCTCCTTTCACAGGTGAGGAGCCTGAGATCTAGGGAAGGGCAGGGACTTGCCCAAGGTCACAGAGCGAGGCAGGACTGGAAGCCAAATCTCTTGCTTCCTGTCTTGGATGCCTATAAAAACAGAGGGAGCAGAGAAATCTTGAAAATACACCAGTATTCAAGGAAGAGTTTTAAGGTGATTTTGTTTTCTTTTCTCTTTTTTTTCTCATTTGCTCTAACTTTGTAAAAAAAATTTTGCCACGATCATATAGCCTTTTGTAATCAGAAAGAAAAATAAATAAATAAATGAGAGGGAGAAGCTATCTTTAGTTATAACTGGCTTTTGTCTTTAGGAAAATGGTGCCAGAATTGTAATCTTACTGTTTTCTCCCCCACGGGGCCCTCATGGAACCCCAGGAAGATAGTGGGTGCGCACAGGTTGGGAGGGCTCTCAGCTTCTCTCCAGCTATCATTTGGACTTGCAGTGGGGCGAGGGTAGAAGCCTAGCCTAGGACCTGGAGCCCTGATTTCCTCAAGTGATCTGTCCTCCCTACTTGCCTGAGCCAGTCCCTTTACCTGGCTTGGACTTAGAGTTTCCATCTGTAATACGGTAGTTCTTACAACAGAGTATGTTTTCTTGCCCCCCCCCCCCACCAGCAGAGCACAGTGCTTAAACACGTGGATACGGGAGCCCGAGATCCTGTCTCCCCCATACATTTACTTCATGATCTTAGGTGGGTCACTTAAATCTCATGGACCTCAGTTTCCTCATCTGTAAAATGGGGATTATACATCATGGATCGTTGCAAGAATTAAAAGAGTTAATGTCTGGAACGTGTTTAGGATTATGCTTGGCCTATTATAAGTGCTATATACATAGGTTGCATATTTTAATAAAACTAGAATCACTTTTCTGACTGAATGAGCAGTAAAAGTGGAATGGCTATTATTATCATAATTCTTTACTGGCCCCCAGGGAAGGGAGCTCTTTTGCAATTGGAACCAGCCTGGCCCAGTCTGAGCTCTCCCAGAGTCCTCCCCTCAGCCCCACTGCCCCACTCCTGACTGCTCAGCCCTCTCACAGGGATTCAGAGGAAACTTGGGTTACTGGTGAGTTACTGGTGAGCCCAGGGATTACTGCTTAGACTTGGCTCTGACCTTTAGCCTGACCCATGGGACCTCTCCTGCCTACAGTGTTCCACTGATCCAGCCGCTCCAACCAGTTGCTTCTGAACCCTTCCCTCCTCAGAGCCTTCCCATGATCTTTCCTCTTCCAGAAACATCCAGTCAAAATGCCTCCCAGACTACCCACCTTTGCCCCAAAGATCTAGCTGGTTTCCTCCCTGATACCCGGTCACAGCTACCACACACTTGTCTTCCCTGGCAAACGGCGATAACTCTTTGACCTTTGCGTTCTACAGAGCTGGGCCCTAAAACCAAATCCTCCGTCTCTATAAATACAATCTCAGCCAACCGGGCTTCAGTTTCCCCATCTGTGCAGTGGGCATAATACCTGCTGTAGAGGGCTTTGTAAGGCTTCTGTTGGATAATACGGGGGAAATGCTTGGCCTACTGCCTGCCAGGGGCCAAGTGCTCTGTCAATGGTAAGTCAGGTGACCATTCATGTTTTACGGTTCCTGTTGAACCTGTTTACCTCCTCTATCAGCTGAACATGCCCCAAGCATGTGGGCTGGGAATCATCCTTCACCCCAGGGGTCCCTGGAGCAGCTGACCAGGGCCTGGCACCAAGGAGATGCCCAGTACACATCCAAGGACTCCACTTATATTCTGTCCTCTGGTTCTCAGCATTTGCCCAGCAAGGGGTGGGGTGCGGGGGATCCCTCTGCGGTTGGAGAAGCAGCAGCACCTAAAGGGGATGGAGAATGTGCTCTTGAGGGGCTCCTACCCACCCAGACTGCCCACCTGGGTAGGACCACCAACTATCTCCTGCTTCTGTGAGCAGCTCTTTGCTTAGGGAGCTGCTGAGCTCATTGAGAATGACAAAGCACTGGTTAAGTGTCAGGAATTGATGAGTTTCCTGCCTCTTCCTGCCCCTCCTTCTCTTTGCTCTTCTTGGCACCGTCTGGCCTGGAGACCAGGCCTACAGGGAGACGGAGTGGTGAAACTGAGCACAGATTAGTATCAGGAGATCTGAGGGCTGGCTGCTTCTGCCACCCTCTTGCGTGGGACTCTGGGCTCCATTCCGTTGGATCCATTTCCCCATCCTCAGGGCTCTTAACCTTGTGTTAAGAGCTGGGACAAGGCTGCAGGGCCAGGCCAAAGGGCTCTGCCGAGGGACTGGGCAGGAGCTGCCAGGTGGGTTGAGGTAGACAGTCTCAGTAATGCATACAGCCCTGGGTTTACGTCCTAGCCCCACCTCTCACCTGCTGTGTGATCCTGGGCAGGCTGCTTACCTTCTCTGAACAACATCACCAAAATGGGATTTGTTTGACAGCACTTAGCTCTTACTGGGACAACCCTTATTTGTCCTAGATATGTGTCTGTAACAGAGACTCCCTGGACAAGAGCATCTCTATCAAAAAGAACACAGAAATTAAAGGTGAAAACTTGTAGTGCAATTTGATAGTGCAATTGCATGTCTTGAATGTTATAGTTTAAAAAAAAGGCTTGTTTTTTTAATTCATTTTATTTTTCAAGTAATTCATTTTCCTTACATTTCATAAAAGTAATAGTCTGTAATAGATTAGAAATTTTTTAAAATGGTGCTTCTCCACAGATGGCTTGAGAAGCACTGCTTTAGAGGACCTTGTAAAACAGACGTGGTAGCAATCTTGTCACAACATCTACACAGTTCTAGAGTGTGATTTCCAGGGACCTTCCGCTTCTGTGGCTCCCAAGCCTTCAGGATCAAGACCAAATCTCTTAGCCTGGCTTTTAAAGTCCTTCTTATAAAGCCCCAACCTACTTTCTCATCTGGCCTCCTTCCCCACGACACAACCTTGTAATACAATCCTGTGCTCTCCCCCTGCCTCCCCGCCCCTCTCCCCCACCCCGAACCTCCCATGCCTTCTCACTCATTCATGCCTTTTCCTATGCTTCTCCTTCCATTTGGAATGCCCTTCTTCATTTTGCCCTGAAACTGGCAAACTCCTATACATCCTTCAAGGCCCACACCAAATGTCCCCGCTCTTGGGAAGCCTTTCTCAGTGCCACCCCTGCACCTGCCCTGGGCTCTGTAGTACAGCATGCTACTGAGAGACAGGATATTGTAGCGGTCAAGTCTACATACAAGCTCAAAAGTCAGAACAATGTGGAATGTGGACCTGACATTGCCGGTTGTGTGATCCTAGGCAGGTGCCTTTGTACCGTTGAGTTTCATTTTTCCCATCTATACAGTGGCATCTGCTGTGAGGAGTAGAGATGATGTGTGAAAAGTTCCCAGCACCGTGACCCATGGGAGAGACCCGAGATACAACAACTGTTGTTACCATTATTTCTCTGGTTGATTTCCCAGGTTGTTTTTTCTGTCTCCCAACAGACAGAAGGGAGGGACAGTTGAGAGTGTCTGATGTATCTAGCTAGATGTTTCCCAGGCTCTGTGAAGGGCTTTTGCACAGAAGGTGTGTTTTGGGTAAGGGAAGACCTGAGGGTTCAAAGCCCACAGTCAAGAAACAATTCTTGAGACGTCTTTGGTGCAAGGAGGTGGTTTTATCAAAGCACAGGGTTGGGACCTGTGGGCAGAAAGAGCTGCACCGGGTCCAGAGGAGTGACCCAGTGTATGCTTTCAAGTTGGGAGGTGTTTAGGGATAGCATAAGCCTCTAAGGAATGTAGAAGCAAGGTTTCTGGGATCTTGAGGGGGCTAGCTGTTGTTGGGGAAAGGTCATTTATTACTGTCTAATAAAACCTGAGTCCTGAGACCCTTCCAATGTGTATCAGTGTGCCATATGCTTGGGGGATGATTGCCAACATTTATCTTGGGGGAGGGGGGCGGCAGGTAGAAATAAAGGAAGTTTCCAAAGGAATTCTTCCATTAAAGTAGACTTACAGGATCCTGGGCAAGGGGGGCGGGGGAAGACTAAGATTGCCTTTTGCCCTTAGCAAAGTATTAACTTCAAGGCAGCTGAGTTCCTAGAGGAATGTCACTCTGCCTGTTTCAAGGATTTGTCAGTGGGATATAGGTGATAAGGAAACATAAATTTTCTTTTGCCTTTTTTTCCCACATCACTAGTGCCTGTGGCTCCCTTGTCCAGAGGAGGGCTGATTAACTAGCTCTACGGATTAAAAAAAAAAAAAAAAATCCTTGATTTTTTATTTTGTTTTATTTTATTTTATTTTTTTGCTGGTTTCCATGCAGTAAAAACACCCACCAAGGCCGCCAAGTTACCAAAAGTTTAACAACCCGCTTACAAAGTTCCTGAATATTTTTCTTTTAAGATTTTATTTATTTATTTATTTGACAGAGAGAGAGAGACAAACATCACAAGCAGGCAGAGAGGCAGGCAGAGGCAGAGAGAGAAACAGGCTCCGCACTGAGCAGAAGATAGTGGCTTAACCCACTGAGCCACCCAGGTGCCCCAAGTTCCTGAATATTTTAACAGTCTACTCCTGTGAACCACCCAGCTCCAGCACCCAGTTCCAGCACAGCACCCCTCTGGGTGTGACTACTCTGAGCCAAACGGCAGCCAGAAAGGCTGGGGCCCATAGTTGAAAGACAGGCTGCTTCCCGTGTCCTCTGCCCCGGCAACCCATTGAGGGCCACCCAGGGAAGGGCCATAAGGTCGGCAGGCTCCATACAGAGGTCCTCACTCATCCCCTCCCTCTTTGCTCTCTGTGAAATCTCCCATCCTTCTCCTCCCTCCACAGGAAGAACAGCAGGTGGGCCAGTGGGCCCAGATGGTCCATCAATGACTCCTGGGCGCCTGGGCAAAGTGGGGGCAACCTGGGCAGCCAACAGGGGCCTCTTTGCAATAATGCTGTCCCTACAGCTGCTGCAGGTAACCCTGGTCACCTTGTCCCTTGGTCACAGTGGGGAGCAAAGAAAACTTGTGCAGAACCTCCTCTCACCTCCCCACCCTCCTCCTCTCCTCTGGTCGCGCCCTGCCTCTGGGTCTTTGCCTCTGCACTTCCCTCTGTTTGGAATGCCCTCTCCCTCTGCCCCGCCCCTACTTTCTGCCCAGTTCAATGCCCAGCTGCAACAGTCCTTCAAGAGGTCATTCACCAGCAGAAGTCTCCAGACCCCCTCTGCAGGTGCAGTTGATGTCCCTTTTCCCGCTGCTTTGCCCAGCTGCCCTGCCCCTCCCCCTGCAGCAGTGGTTCCCCTTGGGATGCTTTTTTAAAATGCAAAGATCTGGCAACAACACCCTCTGAGGTGCGAATCTGGGCTGTAGGACATTTAAATATAGAGGACTGAGAACCTGACCCTATCTTAACTCACCAGGACGGTGGCTGATTCACCCCGAGGCTTCTAACCCCTCACCAGGACCACATGCTCAGTCTGCCTCCGTGGGATGGAATCCAGTGTCCACTGCTGAGGTCTCCCAGTCTGGAGAGCCCATCCTCCAGGCCCAGCGAAGGGTTACTCTGTACGGAGGGGAGGGGGGCTGAGCACCACATCCCCCGCAGGTGAGCTTTGGACTGAATTGTGTCTCCGCATCCCCCTAACAATTCATATGTTGAAGCTCCCCAGTGTGGTTATATGGGGACGTGGGGCTCTCGGGAGATAATGAGGGTTAAGTGAAGTCAAGAGTGAGGGGACCTAATCTGATAAGGTTGGTGACCTCCGTAAGGACAGGAAAGAAAGAGATGAATTGCGGGCGCTGTGGCAAGGCTAGGTGAAGACCGTAACAAAAGAAGTGCCTGTCTGTAAGTCCGGAAGAGAGCTCTTACCAAGAACTGAATAGGCGGGCACCTTGATCTTGGACTTCTCAGCCTTCTAATCTGTGAAAAAAAAAAAAAAAAAAAAAACCCACCACAGTTTCATTTCAGCCATCCAGTCTGTAGCTTCTGTTCTGGCAGCCTGGGCTGAATGAGGCCCATGCTGTGTCCTGTGCTTGGAAGGATTTTCCCCTGATCTCACGGTGGCTCCTTATGTCTCTCAGATTTCAGCTGAAATGACATGTTGGAGGGGCCCTGCTCCCACCTCACCAGAAGCTGGAATCTAGGGTCTCCTGCCTAACTCCCTGAGCCTTGAACCCTAGGTGGCATCCTGGGGCCTGAACTATATGAGTTGTTTTTAAATATCCAGAATCTGACCACACATCCTTCCAGGCCGGTCCACGCCACCATCACCCGTCTCCCCGACAACTACAGTGGCCCCCTGTTTGTCTGCCTGCCTCCTATGGTCTCCTCAGAACCCTGCAGGAGCCCCCCTAAGTCTGACCATGTCATTCCTCTACTGAAACGCCTTCCTTGGCTCCCGCTTTCTCTGAGACCAAAAGCCATCATCCCTAAACTGTCCCCCAGGGCCTTGCAGAACCGGCCCCTTCTCCAACCTCTCCATCCACATGTCCTCCTGGCCGCCCCGTGGATGCATTAGGCATGCGCCCAAGCCAGGGCCTCTGTACATGTGGTTCCCTCTGCCCATAACACCCTTCCCTTGGAAATCTGCGTGGTTCGTTCCTTCTCATTCTTCATCTTTGCTCAAACATCATGTTCTCACCAAGGCCTTCTCTGAACATTTGTTGGGAATGAACGCCTTTCCTAAACCCTCCAGGGCTGGCTTCTGGGAGCACCACCAGCCCACAAGCATAGGACCCTGTGCTCAGAAGGGCCCCATGCTTCCCACTTTATGTTCCACCAGCACTGTCTTGAGGTTCTTGATAATTTTATCTTCGGATCTGTGTGTTGTAAGTGAAATCTGATGGGACAAGGGAGTGTGCACTAGGAACTTGGCCTCAGCTCACACACAGGCTGCCCGCTCGCCGCCCATTCATACCTCTGGCCCCAGTCAGCCTCCTCTCTCAGGCCCCACCCAATGATTGTGGCTGTCTTGGGTGCCTGGCAGGACCCGGATCACAGGCACCGGACAGGGGCGGGGGAGGTCAAGGGCATGCACCTCACAGTGTCTTGGGCCAGGGCATGGCCATTCCTACCCTTCACTGGCAGCGTTACAGCACATCTGGTAGGTGATTGGCCAGAAGCCACATCTCAGTGGGGGTAAGACCCTGATCCAGGTACTGAGCACATTCTAGAATGGAAGTTTAAAGACCCTTGGGTGTTAACCATCTGCCAACAGTTGCAGCAGTAGACCCATGGGAAGAAGTTGAGATCCATGGGCCCCACCTTCATTAGGGGTGATACGCATCAGTCCTGAATCTGGTGGAAGGGATGGTTTGGTAGGGGGAGCTTGGTGGCCGTCAGGCTCTGGAGAGTGGACGTGTCCCTTATAGTGGGACAGGGTTCCTGGGAACCCAGAGACCTGAGGTCTCTCTGTGCCCAGGAGAGCTCCCTTACTCTGGCTGGGTGGCTGGGCAGATCAGCTCTTCCTCTTTCCAGTCCTGTTTGGCCTCTTCTGGCAGGTTTGGGGCACCCTTGGGGACAAGCCATGAAATAGAAATTGTGTAACTTCTATGATTCCACATACGAGTTGAATGCTCTAATATTTTCATTTCAAAGCTGGCATTGCACAATAGAAAAAGGTAAAACCCATGCTGATCATTTAAATTGAAGGTATTTTTTTAATCTTTTTTTTTTTAAGATTTTATTTATTTATTTGACAGAGATCACAAGTAGGCAGAGACGCAGACAGAGAGAGGAGGAAGCAGGCTCCCCGCTCAGCAGAGAGCCCGATGCAGGGCTCGATCCCAGGACCCCGAGATCATGACCTGAGCTGAAGGCAGAGGCTTTAGCCCACTGAGCCACCCAGGTGCCTCTAAATTTAAGTTTTTTTCTTTACCTTGCATGACATTAAATAGCAAGTAGAAAACAGTGACAAGTCGAGAGACAAGAGAGAGATGGGCGCCTGGGTGCCTTAGTCGTTAGGCATCTGCCTTAGGTTCAGGTGATGATCCCCGGATCCTGGGACTGAACCTTTGCTCCTTGCTCCACGTGGAAATTGCTCCCTCTCCCATTCCCTCTGCTTGTGTTCCCTCTCTTGCTCTCTCTCTCTCTCTCAAATAAATAAGTAAAATCTTAAAAAAAGAGAGAGAGAAGCGAGACTGCAGAAGGAAGGGGAAAAAATCTCCTGCATACATGTAACAGCTTGTTTCCTCTGCTTTTAGAACAAGCCCCACGTTCTCAGTTTGCACGGGGCTCCACAGCTTATGGAATCAGCCTCATCTCCGGCACTCTTGGTCCTGTTGTGTTGTTTTGTTTTTACAACACTCGCTGTATCTTGGCACTACAGAACTGACTCATTTTTTGTGGTTGTCTTTTCTGGTCTACTTCCCCCACCAGCATGTGGGGCCCCTGGAAGGTGGCATTTTTTTCTGTTTGGTTCATGGCTGGATCCCGAGGCTACCAAGGTGACCAGGACACCATAGGAACTGCAGAAATGTTCAGGGAATGTTGAACCAAACGGTGCTACCTGGGAAGACTGAGGCCCATTGGGTCCTTCCCCTCCCAAGCTCCTCCCCAAGGTCTGTTTTGTCTGTTTTGGCCAAGACGGTTCCTATTAGAACTTTGTGCTTCCAGCATTTCCTTTCCAGAGCTTTCGTGTCTCCGGCCAGCCCCAGCTCTGTCGGTGCGAATGGTGGCAGCTCTGCAGGCTGCGAGGAGCCCACCAGGTGCCTGGACCAGAGGCTTCTCTCCTTCCTGGAATTCCTTAGGTCATTTCCATCCATTGTCTTTGGCTATAGCTTCTTGAATTAGTCTTTCCACCTTGGGAGGGCTCCCTTGCTGGTTTCCCCATCTGCATCCAGGTCCAAATCCTTTTTGGCTCCAAATCCTTTCTTGGGGTTTCCTTGGCCCTTCCGCCTCTAAGGGCCAGGGTGACCTTGGGCAAACGTCCAGCTTTCCTCTGGGGAGGCCCTTGTGAAATGAAGGGGGGCTGCTCTTGCCCTCCCCCCAGGGAAGGGCGGCGGGGGCAGAGTCCTTTAGAAGAACAATGGCGGAGAAAATGGCAGTTGCTTCTGTTGCCTGTGAGTGTCTGTCGGCCCTGAACCCGGGTGCCAGGTGACCCCTTTAGTTACACAAGAAACTGTCCTGCTTCACTGCTGCTACAAGCAACCCCGGCCATTCAGTCATTCTGCAAACGTGTGATGGGACAGAGCCCATCTGTGGGAGTCCCAGACTCTGCTCCCCCTTTCTCCTAAAGAGCATTCGGGTTGTGACTATTCAGCTGGCCTCTCCCCTTTCCCACCTCTCTTATTTATCGTAGGACTCAACTGCTCTTTGCTGAGGCAAGGAAACCCCCAAACAAAGCAGTGTGAGGAGGACAGGAGTGTATGCCCCTAGAGAGACCTGCTCCCTTTCCCGGGAGACTTCTGCCCCAGGCTCTGTCGGCCCCACCCCGGGTAGTAGCCCTGTGGGCCCCCAGGCAGCAGGGAGGAAGGGGAGGGCACACGGAGACCCAAGGCCTAGGGCTGAAAGTGACTTCCATCCCTGCAGTGACATTCTGGTGGCTGGGACTTGGTCCCAGGGCCACTCCTGGGAGGGAGGGAGGCGGGGAATCAGCAGGTCTAGCAGAGGAGGAGGGGCCCAGGGCTGGGAGGACAGCCCGCTGATCCGCAACACCTCCTGTCTCCCCATAAGGTGACTCTGGCTTTTGGACAATCTGGTTTCCAGGTTTTGTGTCATGGAGTGGAAAAGAGAGGAAAAGGGACAGAAATGCAGTGGGAAGAGGATTTTAAGGGTATTAGAGAGACACAAGTCACAGCTGGAATTATTTTTAAATTACTTTTGCTTAATGGTCTGTGTCTTATTAAGTGCTCTGGCCTCATGGTGCAGGGACTGGGCCCCCAGGGGTCCCTGGAAATGTGGGTTACATGTGCCCAGTGCACTTGTAATCTCCCAGGCCCTGTGCTGAGACTGAGGCCACAGGACACGCTTTCTGCCCTCCAGGAATCCACAGTCCAATGGGGAAGACAGATGCAGGATTAGAGGTAAGTCCAAGCTGCTGAAAAGACACTGAGGGAATTAACTTGGGCTTGGCAGGGTGGGGGAGGGGTGGGCAAGAAAGGACTTAAAAGGGACATCATGTGCTAGGTTTACCTCTGCCTGTGGGAAACACTCCATTTTCTAACACATTGTGCTCAAGAGATGCAAAGCAAAGGGAAGAAGTCAAGATTGCAGAAACTCAGGTCGTGGCCCGCCTGTTGTGCATCCTAGGGCAAGTCCCTGTCCCTCTCTAATCACCTTTGTTCCATGCCATGTGCTGGGCCACTGTTGGCATGGTCTGCACTCTTGGAGGAAGTACTGAAAGGCTCAGTCACCGACGGACAAAATACAGAAAGGTGACCCCTTCTCCAGGCTGATGCGGACCCCATGCTAGGACACATGGGGTGGAGATGGGTAGATTTCAGCCACACTTCCCCCCTGGCTTCCCACCCTTGTTCAGTGCACAGGTAGCAGCTTTGCAGATCAGCTCCCGAGATGCTGTGTGATCCCAAGGGGTTAACTTCTGTGGGGTTCCCCAGAACCCCAATAATCCCTGGAACACCTGCTCACCAGCAGGTTTCCTTTTTCCTGGGCTCTGCCACAGGTGCAGAGCTCACATGGGGCAAGCCAGGCACCTAGGGCACATGGTTAAGGAGACAGTCATGGTCGCGGTGACCATTGACAATGGGTGCCTCCTTAAATTTTGCACACAAGGCACCTCACCTGCCTCACCTTAGTTTTAGCCCCATTCTATTGGGTTCCCACAGATCTGAGCAAGTGGTGGTGGCTTTTCAAAGGAAGGTGCTGGAAAACCACCTGAGACCTGCTAAGGGAGGCTTCTCTCAGCAGCGAGGAGCCATGGAGGGGACTGCTCCCAGAAGAGGAGACACAGGGCAGGTGGACCATGGTCCGGGGAATGGGTTGGGGTGCCAGGAGAGGCTCTGTGCCCGAGAACCTCGACTTTAGCTAGAACAGCAGGGGGAGACGGGGAGGGCCAAGTAACCAGGCCCCTTGCTTGTAATTTGAGAGGTCTGAGAGGAGACTATGCTTCTGGGCCCTGAGGAGGCAGCCTCCAAGGGTGGCCTCCACTCAGATGTCCACCTTTGGGACCTCCAAGGCCCACCCCAGGGTGGCTTTGGAGGCAGTGAACTTGACACCCGATGCTCTGTGAATTCCAGACTCAGGCCATCTCGAGTCAGTTAGGACATGTCCAGGCCGTGGTCCCTCCAGCAGGGGAAGCCAGGACGAAGTTAGCCTCGCCTCCCGGACCTGGGGAAAACCTCTGATTGCCTCTTGAACTTCCCAAATATCCAAACCCACTTTCCCTTCTGCCTGGACTGATAGCTGCTGAGTGTTTTTAGAAAAATCAACTCATCGTCACTTAAATAATTTATCTTCAAAGGAAACTATGTAAACGGGAAACTTGCAGGATGGCCATAAATAGAAGCTTTGCAATCGCACGAGGACAATGTTAATCGAGTCGTGTTCTGAAATTCTGGCTGGGTTTTGGTGCCCCGAGTGTTCTGAATTCGAGGGCCAGTCTTTGTGTTCAAAGGGAGGTTAGCAAAGGTCAAAAACATCAGAAAGAAGGATGGTATCCACCTGAGACTCCCCTTTCATGTCAGGAATGGAACCATAGTCTCCCACTGTGAGTCTGAGTCCTTTAATGTGGCATTCTTGCCCGTCTACCCCATTTCACAAATGTGTCCCCTCCTTTTTAAAAACGGCTCCCAGGAAGTCCCGAACATAGGACAAGAGCTACCTTTCAGAGCTGGAGTGGGAGTTGCTGGTGCCTCTGGTTCTGGGAATGGGCTGGGCCCTGAGCTACACCCCAGCCTCAGCCTGGTTACTCCTGTCTCAAGCGAGTCTTGGACAGGCTGGTCTCGATACCCCTTTAACCTCAGTCATGTAGGAGCGGACACAATAGTAGGTGCTCAATAAATGCATGAATGCAGAGCTCTTGGAAGAGAGATGGGTCAGACCTCAGGAGCGTCTGGGGGTCTGGCTATGGTGGGGGCTCCCAGAGAGGCTGGTTCATCTCAGGATCCAGCCTCAGCCCTGACAGGGGGAACCCCAGTTCGGTGGGCCTGGAGTGAGAGGGTTGGGGCAGACACGGTCCCAGAGAGAGGCCACTGGGAGGGATGGGTGTGTGCACAAGAGAAGCTTGTGGGTTTGGCGCTACAGTTTTGTGGTGACAACTGTTTCCCACGACTAAAGCGGTGATAAAAACAGGAAGTATCAAGCCGCGGAGACCTTCCTCGATCCTACCAGCCCTCTGTCTCCTCCACATCCTCACACATCAGGCTGGTAACCTGTCTGGTGTGAGGCCTTCTGAGAAGTCCCAAGAATCTCTGAGCATTTGACCCGCCTTGCTGCCCATGTCTCAGGCACCATGACCACAGGGGGGCACCGGCTCTGTGGGGGGCGGGGGTGGTGCCTGGCTTTCTGGTCCAGCTCTGCCATCCTCTCACTGAGTGACATTGAGCAAATTTCCAACACCCCCCACTCCGCCCCAGCCCTGGACCTGGATTTCCTCATTACTGAATGGAAAAGGCTGGATATCTGACTGCCAAGGGCTCTTCCTTCCCAGGCATCCCGCAGGATCCTGGGGACAGCAGGAGAAGTGAGTGGGGAGACTGGAGAGGAGAGGTTGTCCCTGTGGCAGGAACAAACATGAGCCCAGTTCCCTGTAGACTCCAGATCCAGGGCACACGCACCCATACTCACACACACTCCCACACAGACACCCCCCCCCCCAACACATACACATGGCATGGGCACAGCTCCATCAGTGAAAGTGAGAGAAAGCACAAGTCATATAGCTGACAATGCCGGCCGGGATCAGGCGCCACAGAGAAAGACGAAAGAGCCGGGCCCCCCATGCCCTTGGAGGGCCCCTGGTCCAGGGAGACAGACCAGCTTGCAGGAACAACACAGAGAAAGGCATTATAACAGGGACTGGTGGTTTTGGGGTGGAAGAGAACAACTCTACAGGAGCTGGTGGGGGGGGGGCTTGACCATTGTTTACCCATTGTTTATGTATTATTTATCATCATTATTATTTATTTTAATTTTTTATAATATTGAGATAGAATTCATAGTACATAAATTTCACCATTTTAAAGTACGCAATTCAGTAGGTTTTTAGCATGGTCACAATGTTGTGCAACGGCCCTACTAATTCCAGAACATTTCCGTCACCCCAGAATGAAACACGGTACCTCTCAGTAGTCGCTCTTGGTTCTTTCCTCCCCGCTGCCCCTGGCAGCCGCCAGTCTACGTACGTTCTGTCTCTCTGGATTTGCCTATTCCGGACAGTTCATGTAAGAGGAACCCTGGCGCCTGAGACCTTTTATGACTGGCTTTTTCCCTTGGCATAAGTGTTTTCAGGTTCATCCATGATCACGTATCAGTACTTCACTCGTTTTCACGGCTAACTAGTGCCCCGTCGTATGGTCACACCACGAGTTGTTTAGCCATTCGTTCCCTGATGGATGTTCGGGTGGTTTCCACTTTTTGGCTATTATAACCCATCATGTATCAAGTTCTTTCTCCCAGGCACCATTTCAAGAGTTCCTCAGCATCATCCCACATAGCCCTTCGCTCCAGTCCTTTGAGGGGGGTACCCTCTTAATCCCCTTTACGCAGACAGGATTTGCCTCAGTGTGGCACTGTGTGCATTGGGACTACGCGGCTCCCTTCCAAGCCACAGCACTTTATTGTGAAAGCGAGACCCTCCAGGGCCCCATCGAGTTGACTGAATGGATTGAGTTGGGAGATGCTCCTCCGGCCTGTGTGTCTGAGTGCTGGCCTGGGGTAGAGCTCCCAGCAAGCCACAAAGGACACTGGCAGTGCCTGAGAAAGCAGCCTTTGCTTTTTTTTTTTTTGACAGAGAGAGATCACAGTAGACAGAGAGGCAGGCAGAGAGAGAGAGAGGGAAGCAGGCTCCCTGCTGAGCAGGGAGCCCCATGTGGGACTCGATCCCAGGACCCTGAGATCATGACCTGAGCTGAAGGCAGCGGCTTTAACCCACTGAGCCACCCAGGTGCCCCTGAGACTGGGGCTCGTTTGTTACTGCCATAGTGCCTCGCCTTCCCTGACGACCATGGCGTTTCCATGGGCTGGGACCCCGGCCTCCTCTGTGCACGGAAGCAATGTCCAGGCTTGCGGATGCACACACAACAGAGCTTGAGGTCAGGCTGAGGGCAGGCAGTGTGGCTTGAATTTCCAAAGACTTGGCGAGTACATTTTGGGAGCTGATCTTCATGAAGGTTCTGTCACACAGTGGCCAAAACTACCCAGATAAGACTCTCAGTCGTGGATCAGGCTCCCCCTGGAGGTTGTTTCCAGATGCCCCTTTGCACTCCTTGAGAACAACCACTCACCTTGGCAGATAATCAGAACCAAAGTAAGTACCGATGGAGAATCTACCAGATACATCATGGGGCACTTTTCATATTTGTATATATGTTAATCTCCTGGCCACTCTCTGGAACAGCTACCATTATCACCCCCAATTTCCGGATGAGGAAAGTGAGACTCAGAGAAGTAAAGAGACTCGCCCAAGGTCCCCAAACAAATAGGTGGGAAAGGTAGAGTTTGAACCTAGGTCTGCCTACTTCTAGAGCCCACGTTCAACTCACTATCTTTTGACCACGAAGGTCCTCTTGCTGACCTTTGAGCAACTCGGCATCTACCAGTGTCTTATGCTGGAACTGACCATCAGGTCTTCCAGGGAAATGACACCATAGCATATAGACTGAGCCCACGGTTAAAGGTCAAGAGCCTTGGGTTCAAGTTTTTCTTTTTCTTTTTTTTTTTTAAAGATTGTATTTATTTATTTGATAGTCAGAGGTCACAAGTAGGCAGAGAGGTAGGCAGAGAGACGGGGGTGGGAAGCAGGCTCCCTGCTGAGCAGAGAGCTGGATGCAGGGCTCCATCCCAGGACCCTGAGATCATGACCTGAGCTGAAGGCAGAGGCTTAACCCACTGAGGCACCCAGGTACCCTTGGGTTCAAGTTTCTGATCCTGCTTTAACTTACTCCATAGCTTAGGGCAAATTCCTCCCCCTCCCTGGGCCTCAGTGTTCACATCCATGAAATGGGATATTTTGACTAGATCAGTGGTTCTCATGTTAGCTGGACATCCAAAGCTGCTTAAAAAACTGATTGATGGGCCCTTCCCCAGATTTGCATTATCAGGTCTGGGAATCCCAAATCTGTAAGTGATTCATACCCCAAGCAAGGCCTGGTAACCCTGCTACTAGGGACCTTCCCTAGCTCAGCCTATGAGTTTATGGAAGCAGAAGAAACCAACCCAGTAACCATGTTGGACAGTCTGAGTCAAAGACCAAATGCAACACTTTCTGGACAGTGTGTTGTGGAAGAATTCAGAAGGAAGTCGGTTGGACTGTGAACGTTGGGGTGGGAGGAAGATAGAAGCAGAAGCTGGCTTCAGTCCGTTTTCATGGTTTCATTTTCTCTGCGGAAGAAAATCACATTTCCAGTGGAATGACCTTTCTTGGCCTCTTTGCAGTTAGAAGGGGTGGTCCTGGCTAATGAAGGAGGTAGAAGTGATGAGTGTCAGCTCCAGGCCTGGCCCTAAAACTCATGCATGCTCCCTTCCGATTCTGTGGTGAACTTGGACATGAAGCGGGGCTCCAGGGGGATGAGAAGCACCCCCAGCCCACCACTGCGTGGATGGCTGGATGAGGCCGCAATGAGCTCAGACTGTGTTGAAGGATAGAGATGATGGGACTGCTTGTTGTAGCAGCTGGTGGTACTCAGCCTTCTACAGCCTGGAGGAGGAAGTGGGACCAGAACAGGCTCTGAGAAGGCAAGTAAGGTTTGGACACACGGACATTCCAGAGGGAAGGAACAGAGGGAAGTTCCAGAAGCAAGCGGGTGGGAGCAAGACCAGGCTAGAGAGAGATTTGGTGTGACTGGTGTAGAGGGCCACACTGGTGTGCTGGAGTCAGCTCACACCCGCGCTGGAGAGCCAGCCCTTAGCAACCTTTCCCAGCTCTGCTCTCAGTGACAGCCCTCACTTTAGTAGCATGAAATTGGTCATGGTGGGAGTATTTACACCATGGCAACCAGCAAATGCTATAAGCCAGGGCTTTTTTTCTCCTATGGTTATACAGTTATCAGCGTGCTACTGGTTGTACCCACATGCAAATGGGTCCTGCCCATCTGAGAGGCAGTGGAAGGACCAGAGCCCCTGCCGCTGGGTCTAATTCTTGCCCTGCTGAGCTGAGTGGCTTGGGACAACTGAACGTCACCTTTGAGTCTCAGATTCCTCATCTGCAGAATGAGACTACTAACCGTACGCCCTTCACGAGGCTGCTTGTGGACAATGAATGAGATCATGTATGTGGAGCCCTGCCTGCTCTCAGGATCACCATTCCCATGCACAGGACAGCTTCTTAGAAGTACCTGCAGCTCTCTGGAAGCTTCCTCTGGCCGGAGAGCATGTTCACCAAGCCAGGGCCAGTTTGCCAACATACAGCAGGCTGGGGAGTGCTGGGACCTTGAAGTCTTTGGAAACAGTCCTCAGCCAAGGGTGGGTGGGAGCTGGTGGGCAAAGAGCCCAGCCCTCTCACCTCTTCATTAGGACAGATCTGAGGCCCACACTGTCTCCTGGAAGTCTCCAGAGGGGCTGAGCCTTGCCTATCCCTACTGCAGCCTGTTCACTAAGCTAGTCTGACATGGATTCTTTCTTCCCTGCCTCAGTTTCCTTCTTCCTTACCGGTGCTTCTTGGGATCACTGCCCAAAGGAACTTCTCCCCATCCTTATCTCAGGGTCTGCTGCTGGGGGAACCCAACCCAGAGAGCAGCCAAGATGATCAATAACCAGAATCACCTCTTTTTGTGCCAGGAGATTTACATGGTGAGATCCCATCTGAAGTTGGCTGGTCCTTACAGAAACCCGACGAGGCAAACAAGGGATTATCCAGTCCATTTTGCAGAGGGAGACACTGAGGCTCAGAGAAGAGCAGTGATTTGCTCAAAGACGTACCACCATGAAGGAGAAGGGCTAAAACGAGGGTGTCCGTGTTCCAAGTTTCTAGCTTTGAATTGCTCTGGGCTCCTGGAGGGCCCTGAGCTGGCTGGGAGGGTGGTCTCTACCCCTCGGACTCTTCTCCCCTGAGGGTGAGGTTACCTCTGGTCCCACATGGGCCTGGGACTGTGAAGGGCAAATGGGCTGGTGGGAGGAATGGCCGGTTATTAAGTCCATCTATCACTCTGCTGGTCTGACCTCATTCTGTCCTGGGAAAGCTAGTTCTGCCCGGGGTGGCTGTGAGGGTAGGATGGGGCCGGATGCTGACCCAGCAGGAAAGGGTAGGTGGGGGCCTGCGAGGCCAGACTGGCTAGGGTGGGATGAGGTCAGAGACAGCTCCTGGCTCTCTGTGTCCAGACAGTGTGAGAGCAGCCAGGGGCCCAGGGACAGGCAGAACCATTGTAATGCAGTTGACCACGGGCACCTCCCTGGGGCAATGGCCTAAAGAGGGAGCCCTCTTGGGTGTCCCTGCCTCTAATTAACTCCCCATCACTGCCTGAGCCCTCCAGACCCAGGATGCCAAACCCAAAAAGATAGGGGTCAAGGGCAATATAGTGGCCATGACATAAACTTGGCTGTGCCCATGGAGGCCTACCACTTTACTATCTAGTGAGCACCAGCAGTGTGCAACACATGACCCATTTCATCCTCAGGCCACATGAGGAAGGGTTAGGGTTGAGTTCTGGAGCCTGAGGGACTCAGGTCAGAATGCAGGTCCCACCCCATGGGCGACTGTGCACCACCTTCCCTGGCTAACCTTAGCCCCCACATGGGTGAAATGTGGCTAATAATAACCCTCATATCGTTGGAGGAACGTGGTGAGGATTCGATGGTAGATCTGTGT
The DNA here is from genome assembly GCF_964662115.1 of Mustela nivalis. Lineage (NCBI taxonomy): Eukaryota > Metazoa > Chordata > Mammalia > Carnivora > Mustelidae > Mustela > Mustela nivalis. Next base: position 17,741,691 of record NC_139029.1, on the reverse strand, counting down.
GACTTGCTCAACTCAGAGCCGGGCACACGGGACACTTCGTAAGTGACAGCAACAGCGATGACATTAGCACCTGGGCTGCACAGGGTGCTGTCCTGAGCCCTTTCCATGGTTGTCAGCCACACTGAGGGGGAGGGACTATTGTTAAGCCTCCTCTCACAGGTAAGGGAGCCAGAGTTCCAAGGGGTGAAGTCACCAGCCCATGGTCACACTGCTGCTGCCAGGTGGCAGAGGTGGGACTTGAATTCAAGTCTCTGTGCCTTGAGGGTCCGACTAGCAAAACCCTCACCCCCCTTTGTACCCCCACTCCCAGTAAGTGAGGCTAAAAACCCACTGGCTCATCTCTTCGGTCCTTGAAGAGATGCTGCTGTGCAAAGCTTTGCCAGAGGCTCACAGAGGTCAAGGCACCAGCCCTGGGCTGCAGACAAGATGGGACGAGAGCCGGGACTGCCACCAGGGCCTCTGGCTCTCTGGCCAGGCCTCATGGGGAGCCCTGGATGTCATCCGCAGCTCTGCTCTGGCCTCGCAAGGCAGGGTGTCTTATCCGCAGGCCCTGCCCCCACCTCGCCCGCTCCTGTGGAAGGGAGGGAGCCCCCGCCGGATCCCCAGGCCACTGAAGTGTGGGATTGAGGCCCCATTCTTTTCTCTGCCACTAGAAGGTAATTTGCCTGGAACACGTTGAGCACTTAAAATATTTGGTCACATTGCCACCGTCTAGGTTACCATGGTGACCTCTCTTTGAATTTGCTTCCTAGGGGGAGTGCGTAATAATTAATACATCACTTAGCACTGCTGCCCACAGAGAATGTGGGGGGCATCCCAGACTTGCCCTGGGACTGACTTCCCCAGGGGAAGAGCCTTCCCCTCGAAGCAGGGTCCTGGGGTTCCCCAAGGAGTCACCTGTCACCCTGTCCACCATTTCAGTGGCCCTGGCAGCCAGGTCATGGGAGCTGGGGTAGATTAGAGAGCCTCTTTTTACCAAGGGGGGACTCGAAGCTCACGAGAGTAAGTGACTCACTCGTTCAAGGCCATAGGACAGGATCCAGGCAGCCTTAGCATCAGGCCGGAAGGCTGGTTTCCTAAGCTGCAGGACAGGCTCTCAGGGAAGCCCAGCCCTGAATCTCTTCCCTTCCTAAGTGCACTTGAGGCGTGTGAGAGGGTGAAACATTGCCCTCTCTGGACGCCAAGGAGGAGGAGCTGATGGCCTGTGCTCAGTCATCGCCCGTTCAGACCCAGGCGGATTATGAGATGGGGCAGGGTTGGGGGGAGGCTGGAGGAGCAAGCGGATGGACTACGATGGGAGAGGAGCCTGGGAGGGAGCTCCGGGCAATGAGGGCTTGGCCATTTCTGGAGAGGGACCCCAAGCGGGGGAAGGGCAATGCGGGGGCATTCTGCCTCTGTGCTCCTCTCCACCCGCCCCTCCCCTTCATTTCTTGGTCTCTGCTCACTCCAGCTCCTGATGAGAAGTGGAAAGACATAGAGTAGCGGCACCTGGGTGGCTCAGTGGGTTAAGTCTCTGCCTTCAGCTCAGGTCATGATCCCAGGGTCCTGGGATCAAGCCCTGCATGGGGCTCTCTGCTCAGCAGGGAGCCTGCTTCCCCCCCCCTCTGCCTGCCTCTCTGCCTACTTGTGATCTCTCTCTCTCTGTCAAATAAATAATTAAAATCTTAAAAAAAGAAAGAAAGACAGACATAGAGTAGGAAGAATAAGAAGTCTCTTGAATCCAGATTCCATCCCTTTTCTCTGATGAGGAAATTGAGGCTCAGAGAGACCTTAGAGAGGTCCACAGACCCACAAGCAGCACGCGGTCAGCAGGAATTTGAACACACGTCAGTCTGTAGCATCTGAACTCCTAACCATTACCCTTGGGCTGGATTCTCTGTTCCCACATTCCCCTTGGGGGCGGGGCTGAGGGCTTGGGAGGTGTTAGCACGGATAGAGAATGGAAGGGAATATGGGTGGGCTTGAGGTTGCCCAGGGCTGATGAAGAGCAGGACACAGGGAGGAGGAGAAGGTCGACTTCTTTGCTGGGAAACTGGAGCAGGCACAGCCCAGGCAAAAACCTGGGAGCTTAGGAGCTTCAGCTCTGGAGGTTGGGTTATAGCAAAAGGAAACAGGGAAGAGGAGTGTAGGGAATGGCTTTGATATCTCCAGCCAGGGTCAAAAATTGAGCTTCCAGTGTTTTGTTCATTGTGAACAAACCTGGGACTTTAGTATGCTGCCACCAGGTGGCGGTGTAACTTGGCTGCTCACAACATTGACGTCCATTAAAATAAAAATTTCAGTCATTTTTCAAAAAAGATAAAAGTCTAAAGAATTAGATTTATACATTTTGTCAAATAATTTTTTAAAATGAAGATATTTTATGAAGAAAATATCTGAATATAAGTCAGTTCTTTCTTCCTTGACCTTTAATTTTTATCTATCTACCTAACTCTAAAACATCTGCCTGACTTGGGTCAACAACTACAGCACATTGCTAATGTTTTTATGCCAACTCAACATACTGGAAAGATCAGAGAAAGTGGAGTCAGCTTCATCCCTCACTTCAATTAGCCCAACTCCAGAGGTAGCTGCTTACCAAACCCCAGATCACCCCACATCTGTACAGCAGACTTTCCATACACCGCTGATCTCCTCCCACTGGGTTTTAACCTTTTTTTTTTTTTTAAAGATTTTACTTATTTATTTGACAGAGATCACAAGTGGAGAGAGGCAGGTAGAGAGAAAGGGAGAAAGCAGAATCCCTGCTGAGCAGAGAGCCCGATGCGGGGCTTGATCCCAGGACCCTGAGATCATGACCTGAGCCAAAGGCAGAGGCTTAACCCACTGAGCCACCCAGGCACCCCTGGGTTTTAACTCCTGACTCCCTGCCACATCAGAAGGTGAATTCCTTCAGGCAGAGACTGTGGCCCATGCATCTCTGTACTTGCCCCAGATCTTAACCGTAATACCTGGCACATGGATAATGACCAGCAGTTTGTTAAATGAATAAGTGAATTCCCATTTCACAGATGAGGAAACTGAAGCCTCAGAGGGGAAATGATGATGATGATGATGATGATGATGACTGATATCTGTTATGTATCTACTATGTGCCAGAAATGTGTTAATTCATTTAGTTTCCACAATAATTCTAGGAGGTAGATACTAGTATTACACTTATACGTTAGGGAACTGGGTCTTAGAGACATTTGGCATGGAGATGAGAGCAACCATCATCCACCCATCCATCCATCCATCCATCCATCCATCCATCTATTTATTTAGGAAAGTTTTGCTGCAGCTAGATGCTGGATATCTATGGGATCCCTGGTCCATGCTAGGCCCTGTGGTCAGTGAGCACCAGGAAAGCACTGCCCTATGTTCCCTCTTTACCCTGGCCAGCCCTAGCATGAGGCTCTTCACCCAATGCCTGGTATACAACCTGTGGGACACCCACCGAAATTGGCTCCTGCCATCTTGAATCTCCCACCCAACCAGTGGCAGGTTGGGTGGGAGAGAGAACAAGCGCTCTTTCGCAGGAGATGGGTAATGTTTCTTCGCCTACCTTTGGCCCTGGTTGAGTTGCGATTCCATCCCTGAACCAATCAGGGAGGACTGAAGGATGCCATTGGTAGATGACTCTGCCCCCTGGAAGTGGGCAGGTGTTCATTCCAGGCCTGGGTGCAGTGAAGAGGGTGAGAGAGGCAAATTCCCTAAACAAAAGGCAGGGTCCGGGTGGGAGAAGGCAGGTAGATGCCGGGAGGTGGCCACACCTGCCACTCGCTCCTGTTGCTGGAAGCTGAGAACTTGCAGACAGATCCCCGCCTCCCTCCAGCCCCTCCGGGTCAGGGAAAGCAGCCTCCCCAGCCTGCTCCTCCTCTTGTTGGCTGTGGGTGCTCGAGCTCAGACCCGGCCTCAGTGTGCTCACCTGCTCAGGGCTGTGGGGAAGGTCCAGCGGAGGTGAGGCCCAGGAAGGCACCTTGCCCCCTAGACCCATCCTTGCATGTGCTTGGTGTTCTGAGAGGGCTGAGTCACAGCTCCTCTGCAAATCTGTGCACAAGACCCTCGCTCTGACTGCAGGAAGGGTGCTCAGAGAGCCTGGGAAATTGGGGGCCAAACACTTCTCCACTTCTTGCCTGTGTGATCCTGCCTCCCTGAGCCTCAGGGCTTTCCTCAAGCCTTTCCTTGCCCATGAGGACCAGCATCCCCAGATTGTTGTGGGAATAAATAAGCAGATATGGATGTGGGGCCTGGCTCAAGGGAGTCTCTCAGAGAGATTTTCTCTACTTGTTGGGAGGACGTGCAGAGTCAGGATGGAAGAGAATCAGGAGGCTCCCAGTCAGATTCTAGTGCTCATTCTTTGGATGACCAGCAAACATTTATTGAGCACCTACTATGTGCCAAGCATGATACGGAGCCCGAGGGATACAGCAGTAAACAAAGCAGACAAAAATTCCTGCCTTCCTGGAACTGGCATTTCTGTCAGGAGGGACGAACCACAAAATCAGTTTAAAAATTTAAATATGATAGATAACAATAAATACTGAGAAGAATAAAGCAGAGAAGACAGAGACTATTGGTTAGCTGGTCAGGGACAGGCTCTTAGAAGGTCATATTTGAGTAAAGATAAGAAGGAGGTAAGAAAATAAGTCTAGAACATTCTAGAAAGAAAAAAAATAGAACTGTTACAGGCAAGAGGAGTCCAAAGAGACATAACGACTAAATGTAATGTGATATGCTGGATGGGATCCTGGAACAGAAAAGGGACATTGGGTAAAAACTAAGGAAATCTGAATTAAGTACAGACTTGGTTAATAATAATGTATCAATACTGGCTCATTATTACAGTACTCATGTACTGTATTAATGTAAGATGTTAATGATAGGGAAACTATATGGGGAGTATACAAGAACTTCTGTACTATGAGTTTTTCTGTACTTCTAAAACTATCCCAAAATAAAACATTGGTCAAAAAGGGAGTCAGCATGGGATGCCTGGGTGGCTCATTGTGTTAAGCCTCTGCTTCAGCTCAGGTCATGACCTCAGGGTCCTGGGATCAAGCCCCGTATCAGGCTCTCTGCTCAGCAGGGAGCCTGTTTCCCCCCCCCTCTCTGGCTGCCTCTCTGTCTACTTGTGATCTTTCTGTCAAATAAATAAATAAAAATCTTTTAAAAAGGGGGGGGCAGCAAGTGCAAAGGTCCTGAGGCAGGAGTGTGCCTGGTGGGATTAGCAAGGAGGCATTGCTTAAGGCAGAGTGGAAGGTAAGGAGGCCAGACAGTTAGGTGGGGGATGAGTTGTGTGCAGGCTGGTGGGACATTCCAAGGACTCTATCCTTTGCTCTAAGGTGGCTATAGAACCACTAGCGGGCTCTGACATCTTTGGACTTGTGTTCCAACAGCATCCTTCCAGCTGCTCTGTTCAAAGTGGACCATGCGGAACAGAAGTTGAAGCAGAAAGACCAGTGAGGTGGTTCCTGCAGAAATCCAGGTTGGAAAAGATTGTGGGTGGAGGAGGCAATGGGTTGGGTCCTGGAAATATTTTGTAGGCTGTAGAACTGACTGGATGTCAGATGTGGGGTGTGAGAGAAAGAGAGGAGTCAAGGGGGATCCCAGGACAGCCTGAGCCACTGGAAGGATGGAGGGAGACAGATTTGGGTCAAGTTAGGAGCTCAGTTTAAACAGACTGAGTCAGAGGTGCCATGAGACATCCCAGAGATGTCAACAGGCATCTGGAAATACAAGTCTGGAGCTGTGGAGGGAGGTCTAAGTGGCAGATTATGAATGTGGGAGTCGTCAGCAAGGAAACAGAAGGGAAAGCTCTGGAAGCTAGGGTGGGGAGATCCCCTGGGGCGAGGCAGGGTGAATGCTGGCACTGCACATGCGCACATGGTTACTTAACACACATGGCTGCTGTCATCCTTGCAGCCACCTCCCCAACCCACTTCTTGAATGTTCCTCCTGCATCAGTGGGGAGGTCAAGGGCTACCTAGCGTGGCGTCTGGCAGGGGCGGGCCCTCCACACTCCCCCACCAACCTTGTAACCTGGGAGCCTTTGTCATCACCCCATTTGACAGACAAGGAGAGTGAGGCACAGAGAGTTTAGGGGACAGGGCCCCCACTTTTCAGCAGAAAGCATCTTGGAAGTGTTGGGGGTCACATCGAACCCCTCAGTTCTCATAAGGAATTCAGTTGATTCAAAGTCAGGGCTGATCAGTGGGCAGAGCAGCCTCACCCACAGGGCCTCCCCAACCGCTGTGCCAGCCTGCGCGGTGCCCGAAATGCCCCTGCGGGTCCTGCAGTGTTTGAGACATCTGTGGCTTCCCGTGGCAGCAGCTGGAGGGACACGCTGTCCGCAGAGGGAGCGGTTTAGGTTGCTGGTAGTACCCAGGGCCCAGATATCCAGAGACCCAGAAGCCACTGCATGCGTTCCCGAAGCCAGTTCCGGCAGAAGGGCTGCCCGGGTGCCCGGAGGGATTGATTTCTCCTGCTTTGGGGCTCCCCTCGAACTGCTTTGGGCAGTGGCATTCTGAGCTAACACAATACTGGGAGTAACGAATTAATACATGTGGTTACTTTTGCTTGGGGCGGGGGACCCCTCACAGATGGAGCTCACAGGAGAGGAAGGCATCAAAGGGACCAGGGCAGAAGGCAAGCTAAGACTTGCTGCCTCGGGCTTTGGCTCGAGCCCCGCAGCTCGCTTGGTATCTCCTCAGTACCAACCTGTTTCTGGTGCAGCCTGCGGTGGTCACAAGCTCCGTCTCCGCGGGGAGCTGAGGGCCCAGCAGCACGTCCTTCCCCAGGCTCTTGCTCTCCATCCCGGGGCTCGGCCCAAGGGGAGGGCCTAGAACACAAGCTTGGACTCTTTCTCTGGATTGGTCAGCAGCTGCTCTGGTCACAGCCTCCAAATCTCAGGGTTTTGTTTGTTTCTTTAAGATTTATTTGAAAGAAAGAGAGAGAGCACCAGCATGAGCAAGAGGAGGGGCAAAGGGAGAGGGAGAGAATCTCAAGCAGATAATCCACAAAGGATGAAGCCTGATATGGGGCTCGATCCCCGGACCCCAAGATCATGACCTGAGTTGAAATCAGGAGTCAGCCGCTTAACCGACCGAGCCACCTGCATACCCCTTTTTTTGTTTTGCTTTGTTTTTGGCTCGTAGGCACGAAGGTTGGCTTCGACCCTGCTCACCTCTCAGCCAGGCATGGCCTGTGTCTGGGAAATACTGTACTGGCAGAAAGAACGAGAAGCTAACCTGAACCACTCAGGCAAATTTAAAACTTCTGCTCAGATTGGGCCCGTGCGATGTCCACTCACATTCCATGAGCCAATTCGGACACCTGGGAGGGTGGATGGATCATTCTCTCAGTGGGGACGGAGTGGATCACTGGGAACAATGATACAAGTCTTCCGCGGTCTCCTGACTCTTGCTCAAGACAGACTGGGTCATGGACTCGTTCACCCCAGGGCCAGGGCCCCAGCCCGCTGAGCAGCTTCTGCCTCCGAGGGCCCAAGCTGGCAGCCGGCTCTCTTTCCCAGCTGCCTTCTCAGCTTCGAGACAACCCCGTATGTGCTCGCCTCTCTTTCCACTCAGTCCCCTTTCAGATTTACGCCGGCCACAATCTGTTCATATGATTCGCAATATAAAATACCTCAGATAAGAAAAGAACACATAATAACAAACTTGAAATGATGCTAGCAGGATTTTTTTCTTGGAAACCCGAGGGCCAACAATTTAAGTTGGTGAAGTTCAGTGGGATCAATGTGGTTGGCCAGGGGAATCAGGACAAGAGCCTGCAGGGAAGCCCAGGGGTCACAAGGAGGAAGAGAGCTGACAAGGTTCTCCACAGGGAAGGTGTGAAGACAGACCCCCCCGCTCCCCTCACCTCTCAGCCTGGCCAGCCCAATGCCTTAAGTCCTGGTCCGCGGGTGCTCTGTGAGGCCCCAGATCCCAGCCAGGACAGAAGCTTCCACTTTTACCCTCCAGTTCCTAGTTTCTTAACCTTGGCTGGGTTAGACATCTCTTGGGAGTTAAACAACAACAACCACAACGACAAAGCTGTTGCTCCCCAGCCCCATTAATTCAGGCTCCTTGGGGGCCAGGCCTGGAGATGGGCATTTTTAAAGAGCTCCCCAAGTGACTATAATGAATAACCAGGGTTGAGACCTGAGGCCTACTTCCCCCAAGCTCCGCAGAGCATGGAGAGGGACATCAGCCCTAAAATTTCAGATCTACCAATATTTCATCAGAAAACAAAACAAAACAAATCTGGATAGTACTCCCAATTTTTTTTTTTAAAGATTTTATTTATTTATTTGACAGAGAGAGATCACAAGTAGACGGAGAGAGAGGCAGGCAGAGAGAGAGAGAGGGAAGCAGGCTCCCTGCTGAGCAGAGAGCCCGATGCGGGACTCAATCCCAGGACCCTGAGATCATGACCTGAGCCGAAGGCAGCGGCTTAACCCACTGAGCCACCCAGGCGCCCAGTACTCCCAATTTTTAAGTGTTAGCTCAAACTTCTTCAATTCCATGCAGGCCCAACCAAATGTATCTGCAAACCACTGCATAGGAACGTCTCTAAGTTTTAACATCTCTGGCCTGCTCCCATCTGCTCGGCACACAGTTAGTGGCTAAACCGGGGTGATCCGGGGAAGGACCGGAGTCTGAGAACACAGCAACACTGACTGGGACTTGGGGCTGTGCTTGGTCTTGGTGTCAGGCCACAAGCTTGGGCATCGGGGGAATTACAGAGAGGACAGAGCCCTCACAGGTCATCATCCCTTGGTCCCAGCTGGACCCCCCCCCCCCCCCCGAGCATGTGGCCTACCGGGTTCCACACCCCTGCCCTGCCCCCAGCAGACACCTGGACAGAACCAACCATGAGGAGAGGGGGACATGTCCCATTTGGGGTTTCTCTTTACCTTAAGCTACTCACCCAAGATCCCCTTTGGGCTGTTGTTGGCTTTTTTGAGTTGTTTTTTGGGTTTTCGTTACATTTAAAATGTGTTTTTAGGGCGCCTGGGTGGCTCAGTGGGTTAAGCCGCTGCCTTCAGCTCAGGTCATGATCTCAGGGTCCTGGGATCGGGTACCGCATCGGGCTCTCTGCTCAGCAGGAGCCTGCTTCCCTCTCTCTCTCTCTGCCTGCCTCTCCGTCTACTTGTGATTTCTCTCTGTCAAATAAATAAATAAAATCTTTAAAAAAAAATGTTTTTAAAACAAGTATTGCCTTTTATTATAAAAGTAATATTTATTACAGAAAATTCAGAATATAAAACATGAAGAAGAAAATGAAAATCACCTATAATCTTAACTGTCCCTTGGATTCTGAGTATGGAACGATTTCAGGGTGTTCTGAAAGTAAAAGCCCCTCATGCGTGTGCTGAGAAGGGTCCCCTCTTAGGGGTACAGAGTTCCATTTCTCGAAAACTGGGAGATTCGACACCTTCAAAAGGCTTATTCGTCAGACCTTTGATACTTGTCAGAGACCGATTTTGAGAGTCTACCTTGTGTTTTGGATCAACACTTCTCCTTCTTGATCCATAACAACAAAGATTACAATTAGAAAGAAATCTTTAGGGGAGAGCCTCTGCGGCCCAGCGGTGCGGCCACTGGAGGACTGAGAAGACCCCTGGCCAAGGCCGCAGGTGCCCTCTGGTGGCAGCTGGAGGGGATGGCTTCAGGCAGGGCTAGGCGGCAGGGCAGTGGTTCCCAGAGTGGGGTCCCAGGATCCAGCCTCAATGGGGAACCTGTAAGAAACACATTTTCCCGGGTGTCATCCTAGACTTCTTGAATCAGAACATTGGGGGTGGGACCCGGCAATTTAGGTTTTAACAAGCCATTCCGGTGGTTCTCATGAATCCTGAAGTTTGAGTACAGGCCTGGTCCCAGATAGCGTATTGCAATTGCATAGGAGAACAGGGAGGCCAGACACATCTCATAAAGGTCACTGGCACGCTGTCTGGCCTCCCTCTCAACCCAAAAGCGCGCCTGGCGCTGCAGAGGCAGGAAAGACGGGTAGGCTGGGCTGTCTCCAGGTAAAACAAACCCTTCTTGGGTGGGGCTTAAAGGCCACAGCGCCTTGTGTGAAGCTAAGCCCGGGATTCTTAGGACAGAGGTCAGAGCTACACTGGCAGGGTGATTCCAGAACCCTATGATGCCCATCCTGAGGGGATGTAAGATTTGAACCTCGGGCAAAGGCAGAGGAGCGAAAACCAAGCCCTGAGACAGGAATGAGGCAGGAACAGAGTAAGCCCAAGGAAGAACGGAGGCAAGAAGAGAAGGGTGGCCTCTGTAGTCAGATGGGAAGAGATCTTCGAGACATTCATTTAACCTTCCTGGAGGAAATGCTTGACAATTCGATTACTGTCAAAATGAAAAATCCCCACACTGACTCAAGAGGCACTGGGGCCAGCACTTGGGGAAGTCAAGTCTGAGACTCCAGCTGGGTGATGGATGGATGGATGGACGGGCCCAGCAGGTTCCCTGCGGCGAGGTTTCCCTGACAGGGAAGCGAGTGTTCTCCACGCATCCAGCTGTTTAGGAAATCTCTGCACCTGGCGAAGTCAGGCAGGCGTTTGTAGAGAAAAATCTGACAAGAAAACAAAGTTTTGGCAGAAACCAGAGACAGGCAGATGGAAGATGTCATGAAAATATGCCACTTCAAATTTTCCCGTCTCCTTCGAGAAACAGTTCTGTGTACGCCGTCATTCTAACAGTACTGCTCGAGAGGCACTCTGTTAAGACATAGTCGTTCAGATTACATGTCTAACCTATTCACCTGTTCCCTCGGTAAAGGTTTCCTGAGCACTTAACTACGTAGCAGTCACTGTCCTGGTTTCCAGGGTTCCAGCAAGTAAGTATACAGACACCCCTACTCTCACAAAGCTCACATGCCCATGAGGGAGGGGGAATAATACACAAAATCAGCAAAATGGGTAAAGCCTAGGGCTCTTCGTATCCAGCTTGCCCTCATCTTCCAAACTCTTAGCTCTGATTTTTCAAAGCCCAAGTGTTGGCTTTTCCTAATCCAGAAGATAGGGAGGGACAGTGTTTAATCTTCAGGTTGGGGAAGTCAGCTCAGGATGGGGCTTCTAGCCCATAAACACTGCAAAGCAACTGGAATCCTCTGGCGATCTTGCTAAAATGCAGATTCAGATTGGGGGCGCTGCTGGGGAGAGCTCTCCAGGGAATCAGGTTGTGGGGGAGGGAACTAGCCCCAGGAATAGGAATTCAGCCTGCTCCCTGCCCAGCCATGACTCCTTGCTACAGTTCTGGACTTGCAGCTGGGAGGCCCTGGATAGTTTGCAGAACACTCTTATGTGTCACCCAGTTCCCACAGCAACTCCTTCCAGGAGGCAGGGCAGCAAGGAACTACGCTCCTTAAAGGTGAGGGCACCACACCCAACCAGAGAGGTTAAGGGAGGTCACGGAGCTGGTAGCTTCGAAGCTGAGAGCAGACTCTCATCTGTGTTTAGAGGGCTTGGCTAAGCCACCAGGCTTCGAAGCAGCCTGGAGCCCTTAGAGCAAGGAAGCCAGCTCAGAGGGGTAGGTAGGCACTGAGAGAAACAAGGCCAGGCACTTAACCGGCTGGGCCTAGTCGCCACAGCCCAAGCCACCTGACCACACTTCCCAAGATGGGCTTCACTGAATTGGCTTCTGGGTAGGCTTCAGGTCTCCTGCTTTGGCTCCCTCTAGTGCGATATGAGTTGGCCAAGAAGCCATCGGACAGCAGCCTTGAGAACATTCGGCAGTCCCGGGTGGCTGGCATGGGCCCCTGAACAGAGCCAGGTGAGCAGGGCGAGTTGGGATGGTTAGGAGAGGACTAGTCCCTTCCTTCAGGCCCAGAGCCAGGAGGAATTGTTTGTTTCCACTTTATAGGAAAGATTATCACAGAAAATGGACACACGACAGCTATTTCCTTGTCAAGCTGGGGGACTGTCAATAAAGAGAGGTTATTCAGCTGGTGAAAACACACCCAGCCGGCTCCTTCTGTAAACATTTAACCATACAGAATGGCAAACACGGCTTTAAGGCAAGTCACCAATTACAGTGTACTAAGAAGTGGAACCCCTTCGCCATGGGCCTAAAACAACAAAGAAAACAACTAGAGATATTCTTGGGGGAAAAGAACGTGCCAGTGAGAATGCTGTAGGCAGACACCGTCCCTCCATTCCTCCGGGGAAGGTGAAGGCAAAAGCCAAGCCAAGGTGCTTCCCTGGGGTGGAAGTGGGGGGCGGGGAGCCCTGCTCATGGCATTAAGTGTGGTGTGTCTGCAAGAGCTGAAGTGGCTGAGACTCAGGAAGGCCATCCAGCAACAGGGACGGAGGGTGAGGTGCCAAGAGCAGAATTTTCCAAAACCGGAGCCAAGATCAATTGTAACAATGGCCAAGAGAGGAAAGCAGGGACCAAGAGAGGCAGCTGGCTTCTCAGAAGATGAAAACAGACAAAGCCTCTAGAAACACAGGAGGACTTAGAAGTGGCTATCTTGGAGGTCAGTTCAGGATCCAGAGCAGATAGGAAACCCAACAGGCTACTGGTCACCAAGTGGCCCCAAAGATTCTGGAAAATGGGAAGGAAATTTGCTCTCAAAAGATTTTCTTGCCAACTACCTTCCAACCCCACCCCTAACTTGCTTTTTTTCAGGAAAGGAGGGTTGTACCAGAAAACAAGTTAGCCGTGTGGTTTAAACCATATGTGAGGGAGAAAGAAATTCCAGGGGTGGGGGGTGCGGGCTGGGAGGAGAGAAGGATGGAGGGAGGGGAGGGGAGGGGAGAGCATGAGGGAGAGAGAATGAGAATGTACATGTCTTAAGCTGGACCAGAACTAAAACCAACTTGAGACCGTGCATGGATTCTTCCCACATCCTGTTTCTGCCCCCGCATGGGCCGCTGCCCCGGACAGGGCGCTGAGATGAGGAGAGAGCAAGAGTGACCACCGAGGGCCCGTTCAGAACAGTCTACCTTGTCGTCCCTCCTGCGAAGTTTAAAAAGGCAGGAAACTAGTTTTATCTGTAAGAAAATGTTTATTCTTTTGAACCCCACAGGGGGAAAAAAAAAAAGAATGCAGCCAAGACCACATGTTTAACGAAATAGTGTCCCAAAAGGCAGCAAAACGGGGGGAACCTCAACACAAAGTCAGGGACAATTTTCCATGTTTTTGCACAAAGATGAAAAAAAAAAAAACTATGACAATTCTGAGTAACACTTCCATGGCGACAATTACACAAGATGATTCAAAAATGCAAAATGGCAGCAACATGCACACCTGGCTAAAGCTAGAAGTTTTTTTTAACCCCAAAATAAGATCTGTGATTAAAAGGATGATTCTTTTTAATACTTCTATTCTGCTGACTCGCTTGTCCTACTTAATCTGCTTTAAATATGACACATGCCAATTAACAGGAAATTTGAGAAGACCTATGTCCTTCCAGAATCCATGGCAAGGAAGCAAAACCCATCTATTTGGTTTCTTAAATTTTCCTCAGTTTCCCAATACAATTTTGCTTTGCCCCTCCCTCTCCCAGCCCCTCCCCCCGCCCCACCCTGGTTCTTAAACACTTCCAAAAGTTGCCAAAACACTTTTCTACAAGTGTCTAATATACACTTGAAACTGAGATCTTTGTGCAGAGTTTTGAGTTTAAAACTCTTAAAAAAAAAACAAAAAACAAAAAAGAACTCCTTGGCACAAGAGCTGAGGAATAGTCAAGTTTCTTTTAAATCATCAAACACAAGATGATGAAGAGAGGAAAGCACAGTTAAATGAAATGAAATTTTTTTTTTTAAAAAAACAACCCAAACCTAGAACGGCAGCTTTTTGTTTGCTGTCCTTGCAGTCTCTGGCACACAAACACCGCCCGGCTCCCTGTCCCAAGGTGTTGGCCTCGAGACGAGTCCAGAACACCGTGGTGCTTTCTCTGAAGGGACATGGGCTGGAGCGGCAGAGGTCATGAGCCCCCACTACCTGCCAGTTTCCAGCAGGATCCGCAGTGAGCTCGACACAGAAGACAGATGATGGTAAAGGGGGCAAATAGTTTAAAATCGTCAAGTTTCCTCTTGAAATGTCTTTTCCCAAGGCACTGCTAGCAGTTTTCTAGGACTGAACACCCGAGGGGAATAGGAACGTTTCAGACACAACCCCGGGGACGCGCTCATAGCTAGTCTCATGGCCTCACTCCCCTCGGCTTAAACGACACTCCCGGAATTTGTTTGGTCCTTGGAGGGGTAATCGGCTTTTGTTTTCTGTAATATCAAGAATCATCTTCTGGAATGCAGCTATAAAATCAAAGCCGTGTGAGGTTATTAACCCTTCCACTCTAGAAAGGAAACGGTTTCATTAGCATCCCATGCGAATCCAAAATGCAGGTTTTGCTTGCTTATTTAAGAACAAAACCAAAAGGAAGGATGGAGAAGCAAAAACCTTGCTTTTTTTTTTTCTTCTTCAAGAGGAAACTGTAAGAATACATAAAAGGCAAAATTGGCTATTTGAAATCCAAGAGTGGTTTTAATGTATTGGCCGAGAAAAATAAACTGCAAAGTTCTGTGAGGTCTTCTAAAAATTTACAAGAAAAACTGATGGGCAGTTCTAATCAGACTCGGATGTTATCTTCCCCCCCCTTTTTAAAAACGACAACATATACAGTCCCACAAAATACAATATAAACTTTTTTTTTTTTTTTTTTTATCTTGACTGCCAGAGATGCTCCTTTGTGATGCCTTCTGGTAACCAAATGGTTGGGCAAAACCCACAGCTGGTCTTCATTTCTTCAGGGGCTGGTAAACAGAGGCATTGGGATCGAGTCCAGAGGGGCTGGTCTCCACAAATTTGGAAGAGTAGTGGGGGGAAACGGGGCTCAGGGGGCTGGTGGCGGCACTGTATGTTATGCTGGGCATGACGGCCATGACTTCAGCTATCTTCTGTTTAAGGTCCTTGATTTCCTGGTCTTTCTGAAGAATTTGACCTGGAAGATCAAAGACCCACCATTAGTGAGAAAGGAGGGCGCCTAACACAGTGCCCTTGTCTCGGGCCCATCCCAAGTGCATTTCGCTCCAACTCTGACTGGCTTTGACAGTCTGTAAGAGTAGGAGCTTTTCTCTTAAGGGCCAAATAGTAAATATTTAAGGCAATGTGAGCCACAGACTGTCTTTGTCATTTTCTTTTCTTTCTTCTTTTTTTTTAAGCCTGGAGAAATATAAAGAACATTCTTAGGCCACACGTGGTGCAAGGACAGGCAGCAGGACACATCTGGCCTTTGGGCCATGGTTTTGCAGGTTTCTGGAAGGGGATTCTGTGTAGATGCAACAAGCAAAGAGATCACTTTAGGAGCCACGTTCTGAACATGGCGGTGGCCATGGCAGCCAGAGGCGCTGCGGGTTTTACACTAAGGCCGCACCTCTTGAGCTGGACTGTTTTCCTGGGAGGCGGGTCTCTGGGTGTCAGCCCCAGGCACACAGGACAACTGAGGCCGCAGTGTCAGTCCCCGCACCTCCACCCCCAAGGGCTCTGCTGGCAGATACAGGCAGACACACCGAGCTCTGCAGCAGCTGCCCCCGGGGGGCTCCTATGTGACTCAGCGTGCTCGCCCCTCCTTCTTGGCCTCGTGCCCCTCAGCCTGCTGGCCCGCTCTGCCCCTGGCCGGATGCTCTCACAACATGGCATCACATCCCACCCTTGCTCACCTGGCTTAGCTTCTAGATCCCACCAACCCTTGCCTGCCTTGGACCACTTCCCTTTCCATGCTTTTCCTGCACTGTGTTCACTCTGAGGTTTCCACTTCCTCACAAGGCTTTCCCTGACCCTCCCTTCTAAATCAGACCCGACCCTGCCCCCCAATTCCTAGATTCTCAACACACCCTACACTCGCCTTTTTGTCACTTTCTTCTAAAATAAGGTAATAAGTACAGCGGCGAACGCACCATTCTAAGTACTTAGACTCATTTATTTAGCACAATGACCCTAAGACATGGGATTTATCATCATCATCTTCATGTGTTTTACGGATGAGGAAACTGAGGCAGAGAGAGGCTGAATGACAGAGCCGGGACCCAGGTCTACGCAGTCTTGCTCCAGAATCTTTACTCCTACGGCCTTCTTCCGTGTCTTGTAACTATTCATGTGGGGATGACTGGCGTCCATCATCTCTCTGGTGGCCTATGAGCTCCATGAGGGCGGGAACTGTGTTTACATCTTTACTCCCCGCTAGATCCCTAGTGCCCAGCCCAGTAGAAAGCTGAGGCTCTGCAAGTTCCATATCTTGCCAAGAGTCAGTTATTAAGAGGCAGAGCAAGATTTAAATCCCGCACCCGTATTCCAAAGCCCATGTAATTTCCATCATGCTTTGAAGTTCCCTGGTCTACTTGGGGAAGGACACTTAGGAGTAGCCCCTCGGAAATTTAAATGCTTAAAAAAAAAAGAGAGAGAGGTTGCATTTGAGTTGCACTCATTTTGAGTCCTATGGAGGATGGCAACAGATTTGAAATGGTACGAGAGCACGGTGGCATGTTTTTAAAAAGGATGTAGGGGAAATGAAAGTCATTTTGGAACTGGGGTGAACCAAATGATATTGAAGGGAGGAAGCAGAAAAGCAACAAGGGGTTTGATTTGAATTACAAAGTTGGGTCCTTATTAGAATATTCTGAGCCTGACAGTGGAGGGAAGTAGTGGGGGAGGCAGCAGAGCCCTAGAAAGCAGCTGCTCCCTCTGAGGCCCTTCATGTCCCCTCGGCTTCAAGTTCACATCAGACAGCCTCCCTCCCTTTGAACAAAATAAGCCTCAGATGAATAAAATACCTAATAGCATCTGATACGTGATTACGTGAACCACTCTATCTTTTTTTTTTTTCCAGGCAGATTTAAGTTTGATTTTTTTAAATCAGCAACATGCAACCATTTCCAGAGCTTTTGGAAAAGGCAATTCTTTTCGCTTTTTTGTCGCTTTACAGAATTCCTAGGCTGACAAGGAAGCTCGGCCTGTGCCGGTGAGCCGGACTCCCGGCGGCTAGGAAGGAGACCCGGTGCTCCTTCCCTCCAGGGGCCAGCTCCCCGGAGAGGACAAAGCCAAGTCAGAGAGGGGTGGCTACTTCACAGCAAGCCGAGCCAGGAGGGCAAAAAAGCCAGTGCATGGTCAGAAGTTCAGCTTGAAAGCAAATTCCCAG
This sequence comes from Mustela nivalis, assembly GCF_964662115.1. Taxonomy (NCBI): domain Eukaryota; kingdom Metazoa; phylum Chordata; class Mammalia; order Carnivora; family Mustelidae; genus Mustela; species Mustela nivalis. The sequence goes on along the minus strand of NC_139029.1, from coordinate 17,724,564 downwards.
ACACCTTCTTTTAAAATGCTTCTTCTAGAATGCTTTCTCCGCCAGGCCCTCAGCCTGCTTTCTTCTTGCTCTGCCCCCTTGCACAGTCCCAAGCCACTCCTACGGCTTTGCTTCTCACAACTTCTATATTCCTCCCACCTTCCTGGGGTTTGGGCCTCTCTCTGGGATTTAGATGGCAAATTTCGACTTCCACCAGGCAGTCAGGAAGCCACTGCCAATCAGAACATCTCCAACCAAACTCATTCTCTCTTCTCATCCTTCAAATCTGTCCTGCTCTTTTTCCTTCGCTCCGGGAACTTTATCCTCCCGCACCCCTCGGGCACCTCCACTTTCCTTCACTCCTGCCTGCACCATTCCCCCCCCACCCCCTCTCCCACATGCCTCACCTCTTAGACAAGACAGTGCCTGCTTCCTCACAGGTCCCTCTGCGTCCACCTTCCAATCTACCTTTCGCATTGCAATGCTAAAATGAGGGCAGAACACCCCCTTCCTCCTGAGGATCTCGGGAATACATTCCCCAGGACGGCTTCATTCCTGGTTCTCCCGATCTCCCACATCCTCCAGCTGGGGCCACTGGACTGCTCATCTGGACATTCTCAGCTTTTCTTGCCTTGGCTTACATGATTCCCTCGGTAACGACGTTCTTCCTGGCTACTCTCTGTTCTCAGAACTCATCCTTCAAGGCCCACTCCGTGTCCCCTCCCTTATGAAGCCACCCCTGATCTCTGCTCTGGCCTTTCCAGCCCTCTACCTCTACCTAAAGGCAGCAGGCCTTTCTGCTTGGCTTGCCCAAGTGCAGTAATTCTCACAGGGTTCACAGGGTCCAAACCATCTTTGGGAAAATAATAACACATCATTTGACTTCTTCACACACATTCCCTCCTGGGGGTAAGTGAAGTCTTCCAAAATAACATGCAAGCAAAATTACAACAGACTGAACATAGAAACAGAGATGAGAACTGAAGTATCTTCTATTGAGCCAGAAATTAAAGAGGTCTGCTCAATGTAAAACAATGCCATTTTTCTCAAAGTTTTTTTGGTTTTAGAAAATAGTTACTTTTTATAAAAATATGTTAACAAGTTATATGTTTATTATGTTATTTTAAAGATAAATTAATACTCGTTTTAAAGTTTCAATTTCTAATAGGTAACTACTGATAGATATAACCCACTTGAAAAAAAATCTCCTTAGGGCACTTGATAACTTTAAGAGTAAAGGGGTCCCTAAGAACAAAAAGTTTGAGCACCACTGCCCTAGTAGAACCTTCCACTAGACCACATCTTGTTCATCTTTATCTCCCCTTTAGCTTCTAGTACAATGCTTCAAATGTTCTTTTTTAAAAAATTTTTTTAGATTTAATTTATTCATTTGACAGACAGAGATCACAGTAGGCAGAGAGGCAGGCAGAGAGAGAGGAAGGGAAGCAGGCTCCCCACTGACCAGAGAGCCTGATGCAGGGCTCGATCCCAGGAACCTGGGATCATGACCTGAGCTGAAGGCAGAGGCTTAACCCACTGAGCCACCTAGGCGCTCCTCAAATGCTCTTTACGTACCTGCTGAAATATTCTTTTCCTAAGTCCAATTGTTCGAATACCTGTTTCAGTAATTTATTGCTGGCTAATCAATTTCTTGGACAAAATTGAAATTGCTTTTCACCAGACTCTGTCATGCCTCTATTCAGAAACTTTCCAAAGCTTTCTGTGCCACTCAGAGTAAAGTCCGAAGTTCCTCCCATGGGTTACAAAGTCTGGCAGAACGTGGTTCTTGCCAGTCTTGGCTTGTTGACTCCAACAACTCCGCCCATCCCTCCGGCTGCAGCCCCACTGGCTGCCACCCCTGCTCCTTCCCCCTGCAGACTGACCAGGCTCACGCACTCCTGCTTTGAGCCTCTGCTCAGATGTTCCCTATTCAAAGGATCTTCCACGACCACCATGTGGAACCCACATCCCCACAGGACACACTCGCGCATCCTGCCTGACACCGCTCGCTTCCTTCCCTGCCCGCACCAGCATCTGCTCTGCTCTGTGCTTGCTTGTGGCTGCCTGCCTCTCAGGGAGCCTCAGGGTGCCTGGCATACAGGAGGCCTCAGGAAATACCCAATGAGTGAACAGCCAGCTCCCCAGAAGCTGCTGCCACCACTCCCTGCTTTGTAACCATGTAGAACCCGCTGCCGCTCAAACACATCAGGCCCTTCTGGCTTTCCTGGCCTGGTCCAAGCCGTTTCGTCTGTCTCCGTGGTTCTCTGCCCCTCACTCCTCTACACTGCATCTTCACTGGCCTGACCCCTGCTCATCAGTCAAAACCCGGCTCAGACATTGGTTCCGCTGGGAAGCAGCGGGGGGAAGCACCCAGGCTCGACCCCTGCCTCCCTGTTCCCACAGCCTTATACCTACCACCGCATCAGCATCTTTCGGTGGCTCTGCAGCTCTCTGTCTCTTCAACAGCACTGTGAGCTCCTTGAGCTCATACTACTCTCTGAATGCCCCACACCACATATTCTCACCTCAAAATATGTCTGCAGAATGAATTAATGTGATGATTCCTAGACGTCAATGTTGGGCACCTCTCAAACCACTCAAGAAGAAAACTGAATGCCCCCAAGCTCTAAGGGACCTCTGCTCTCTGCGTCCCTGTGTGTGCGCAGCCGTCCCACTTCGCCGGGGCCTGGGGCTCTCCTACCTTGTGCAATCTCGAGCTGTCGCTTCGCGTCCCCCAGTGCAGAGAACAGGTCCAGCTTGATTCTCGTCTCTGCACTCAGACTGTTCTCCAGGTGTTGTGTTTTATCTTGCATGGCCGAGAGGGCTGACATTAACACCTCAGTATCCTTCTCGTTTTCCTTGTACTTCCGAAGCTCCTATCAACATCATCAAAGCAGCAAGATGTTACAAGACAGTTTTGGCATCGAGGTCTACAAATTAGCCTGAAATCACAAATAAAATCCCGCTATTACTGACCTGGCCCCTAGAATACAGAATCCTGGTGTTTCATGGGTTAAGACCTCACCACTTGGAGTGTAAGATGTATTTATATGATGATATGACATATGAAAATATTTTAGTAGATAAATTGGACTGTATTGGGCTGTTTCTAATAATAACAGACTGTCTCCAAATGAAATACTTTCTTATAAGCCTAACAGAAGAACCACAACTTTCTCCTTGCTGCCAGTTGCAAATGTTGCTGTAGTGCTGCAATCCAATTTGCCAAAACTCTACTCTCAACCTGCACTAAAAATTATAAAAGTGTTCATTATTTTGACAGGACATACTGCAAAATAAGCCCACTTAAAACATCTGGTAATGGGCGCCTGGGTGGCTTAGTGGGTTAAGCCGCTGCCTTTGGCTCAGGTCATGATCTCAGGGTCCTGGGATCGAGTCCCGCATCGGGCTCTCTGCTCAGCAGGGAGCCTGCTTCCTCCTCTCTCTCTCTGCCTGCCTCTCTGCCTACTTGTGATCTCTCTCTGTCAAATAAATAAATAAAATCTTTAAAAAAAAAAACATCTGGTAATGTAGCCCATACACACAACATATTAATGTATATTTAATATATATTTTGTATATTTATTTAATATATATTATATATAACAGCTAACATATTATATATTTACTAAGTAATGTATTTAATAATATTTAATATAGAATATGTATTTTAATATATAACAAACTTAATACATATTAAAATACATGTGTATCTATATAGGCATTTTAATTTTTTTATTTTAAGATAGAAATTCAAACATACTACAGAGAATTTAGAAATATACTAAAGTTCAAGGAAGAAAATGAAAATCATTTAATGTTCGGACAATGTGAAAAACTTGGTATTTATTTCGCTTTCGTATTTTATAAGCATATGTGTATCTTTTAGCATAAATGAAATCATACTATATGTAGTTTTGTATACAGTTTTTAAAAAACTTTCTCAACTCTTCTTTGGAAATGTAATTTTTTTTTTTTTTTAAAATTTGAGAGAGAGGTAGTGAGAGAGAGCATGAGCAAGGAGATAGTCAGAGGGAGAAGCAGACTCCCCGTTGAGCTGGGAGCCCGATGCCGGACTCGATCCTGGGACTCCGGGATCATAACCTGAGCCGTAGGCAGTCATCCAACCAACTAAGCCACTCAGGCGTCCCTGGAAATGTTATTTTTAATGATTGTATAATATTCCTACTTATATGTATCATAATTTCTGAAACAAATCTTCCTTTGTTAAGGTTGGATTTTTTTCACTTACACACCACTATGATGAACATCTTTGTATATCAATCATTGATGAGATTTTTAAATATTTATCTTAAGCAGGAGTTGTGAAACAGGAAACACTTAAAAAGTTTATGAACTTTTCCAGAAAGTTATACCTCCTCCAGTGATTATGAGGCCGGTTTCATTCATCCTCATCCAGGCTGATATTATTATTTAAAAAGTCTTTGCTAATTTCACAAAAGATAAGGGAAACAAGAGCAAAAGAAGCTAAGGGGGTAACACCAAAATAAAAAAGCTTTTGCAAAACAGAAAGGTAACCTACTGAATGGGAGAAGATATTTGCAAATGATATATTCTGCAAGGGGTTAATATCCAAAATATATAAAGAACTTCTACAACCCAACACCAAAAAATCAAATAATCTTCTTAAAAATGGGCAGAGGATCTGAACATTTTCCCAAAGAAGACATAAAATGGCCAACACATGAAAAGATATTCAATAACAATAATCCAGAAAAATGCAAATCAAAACCACAAAATCATCTCACTCCTGTTAGGATAGCAATTATCAAAATGACAAGGAAAAAAAAAGAAATAACAAGTGTTGGCGAGGATGTGGAGGAAAGGGAAGCCTTGTATACTACTGGTGGTGCAGCCACAGAGGTGCCTCAAAAAATTAAAAGTAGAAATATTGTATGATCCAGTAATTCCGCTACTGGGTATTTTCCCAAAGAAAACAAAAACACGAATTCCAAAAGGGATATGCTCCCCTATGTTTACTGCAACATTATTTACCATAACTGATATATGAAAGCAACCTAAGTGCCCACTGAGAGATGAATGGATAAAGAAGATGCACGCATGCACACACACAAAGAGTATTACTCAGCCATAAAAGAGTAAGATCTTGCCATTTATGACAACATGTAAAGACCTGGAAGATACTATGCTAACTGAAATAAGCCAAACAGAGAAAAACAAATACCTGATTTCACTGATATGCGGAATCTACAAAACAAAACAAAGGAACAAACAAAAGCAGAAACAGACCCATAGATAAGAGAACTGGTGGGGTGGGTGAAGTGGGTGAGGGGCTGTGGGAGGTACAGGCTTCCAGTTAGGGAATAAGTAAGTCAAGGGAATACAAGGTAGGGCACAGAGTCAATGGTGCTATAACATCATAGTGGTGACAGATGGCAGCTAGTAGCTACATTTGCATGGGGTATGGCATGACATACAGAGTTGTGGAATTACTATGTCTTACACTTGTAACTAACGTAACATTGTGTGCCAAATATATTGCGATTAAAAAAGAGGAAACAGGGGCGCCTGGGTGGCTCAGTGGGTTAGGCCGCTGCCTTCGGCTCAAGTCATAATCTCAGGGTCCTGGGATCGAGTCCTGCATCGGGCTCTCTGCTCAGCAGGGAGCCTGGAACCCCCCTCTGCCTGCCTCTCTGTCTACTTGTGATCTCTCTCAGTCAAATAAATAAATAAAATCTTTAAAAAAAAAAAAGAGGAAACAAATTTCACAGGAGATAAATGATACATACTGTTAATCTACAGGTCTTTGACGATTGAGGAGGATATATTTTTATATTCTTCTCAGCCATTTATTTTTCTTCTGTGAATTATTCATTCACATCCTTTACCCATTTTTCCAAGTACCAGTTTTACTTGACAAATTTTATCAGTTACCTACATATCAAGAGTACTAATTCCTTACATTTGCTGTAGGATCTATACTCTCCACAACTGATTTTCTCTCTCTCTCTCTTTTTTTTGGCTTTATGATTTTTTCCATTTTTTTTTGTTTAGAAAATCTTTCCCAGTTTCAAGATCAAATTCTAGTTTAAAACAAAATGCTTTTCTTTTCTGCCTGTATTCAACTCCACCTGAAATTTCTTTTTGTATAGTATGAGATGAGTTTTTTTATTTTTTTAAGATTTACTTATTTGAGAGAAAGAGAGAGAGGCTTCTTCTCGCTCATGCGAGAGAGCATGAGCAGGAAGGAGAGGGAGAAGCAGATACCCCGCTGAGCAAGGAGCTTGACGTGGGGCTCAATCCCAGGACCCTAGGATCATGACCTGAGCTGAAGGCAGACACTTAACTGACTGAGCTACCCAAGCGCCCCAAGAGATGAGCTTCTAATTTTATTTTTTTTCTTAGTTATCTAACTGTTCCGAAGCCTTTTTCTGACTAGTCCTCACTGTTTCCAACCATTTGTGCTGTTTTTACTGGAGACTTTATGCTCTGTCTCTAGGGCATCTATCCTATGCCACCGACTTGCCCACAATTTCATACCAGTTCCACGTGATTCAAATTACTGTAACTTCATGATATATGATATTACTTTTGAGGGTCCCTTTGGAAAACCAAGTCCAAATACCTGCCTAAGGTACATGCTGCCCAGAAAACTGGTTGTGTCCACAGCACTGGCAGCTTTCCCCATCATGCACTGCTCAGAACTGCAATCTACAAGGCTGAGAGCCATTCAGAATGGTCAATTGCCTGGCAATGCACAGAGGGTTAGGGCTAAGAAGAGGTGCAAAAGCTCCAAAGCACACTAATCTAGCCTATAACCTGAAAAAGGGAAATGAATCTACAGTAGGTCAAATTCTGGTATAAACCGTGTCAAAAGACAGTCAGTATTTCTAGTTGTATTAGAATCTGGCTAATTAAATATGACTTGAATCTGCTGGACAAGGCTAGAGCTTCTTTCTGTCATAGAGACTTTGAGATGCAGTGGGATTTGGCTTATTATCAAAAGGCACCATCTTGAGGTGCCTGGGTGGCTCAGTGGGCTAAGCATCTGCCTTCAGCTCAGGTCATGATCCTGGGGTCCTGGGATCAAGCCCCACGTCTGGCACCCTGCTCACTCTCAAATAAGTAAAATAAAATCTTCAAAAAACAAAAAGGCACCATCTCCATATTGCAACACTGGGTACACAAATAACAGGAGAACCCAAGTAGGAGAAAGTCTTTCGTGCTCCCCATACCTGAACTTTCAGTTCTAGTTCTCTGATCTGGTCTTCTTTCACCTTCATGTCCATCGTGAGCTTCTTGCCCTCTGCTTCTAATTCTCTGATCCGATTCCGTAAGGTTTCGGTGCACTCCCCCCTTTTAGAAAAGAAGAGAAGAAAGGGATTTAAAAGACTAGTGGTTTATTTGTGCTGCAAGAGTGATATTTCTCTTATACTCCAGAGTCTGTCAGGTTTTAGGTTTTGGCTCAGTCTGCCCATTCTCTATTCTTTGAGAATTTCAATAATGATCTAAAATAGTATATGTGCTGCCGAAGCGAGCACAATAATGATCTAAAATAATTAACTGGTATCTACTACGAACCAGGCACCAAATGAAGCACTTTACCATTTCCGCCTTCTTTGCAAGTGTAGGATGTATTGTCCCATTTTCCAGATAAGAAAACCAAGACCACCCTCACCTCGCTGCTAGGTCACAGCACTCCAGGGATAAGAAGTGAGGCTTTCCAGCTTCCCAATGCAAGAAGCTTTCCCCCAGGCTAGATGACCTGAGACAGTGCCCCCTGAGGCGAGCAGGCGAGAAGTGGATGTGGACTATCTCCAGCAGGGGGCAGTGAGCTAAAATAATTCTCCCCTTTGAGGGTCTATGCCTTGAAAAGTTCAACTCCTGAAGTTGCCAGAGCATTGGGTTGCTTCTCAGGGCTGTAGGAAGAACAAACTAAAAAATGTGATGGCAACAGCCAGTCCAGAGCAGACTAACCACTTAGGTTTCAGCAACAGCCAGAGGGAGAAAGGAGGTGTCCTCTGCCTACCAAAAAGGAAGGTCCAGTGAGAGACCTACATCTTGAGATTTGCTTGAGAATAAAAACAGCCTCTACCTAAGTGAAGGTAAACCAGGACCAACGACAGGTAAGACCAAAGCAAGTAAGCCTGACTGGAAGCGAAAAGGAGCCAGGAAGAGATTGAAACCCATGTACTGATGATCAGGCGTAAAATACTGAACACTACGGCTAAGGAATTGTCATAACCTCCTCAGTGGACTTTTTGTCAGGGTAGGAGGTGCTGGATGAATGAAGGACAGTACAGGCCGTATCAGATGACTGTTCAGAAAAATCTCCTGCAAGTGTAAGTGCTTCAGAAATGTCTGCTTTGTGCAGAGGCCTGCGCTTATGAACAAACCAAACCCCCACATCCTAGGCAGGCCAGTGGCGTGTCCTGTGAGTATGTCTGGATGCTGATTGACCAAGTGAGCTCAGCCATGTGCACTACAGAGTTAGCAGGGGTAGCAGGAGCATAGGGGAGGAAAGGGTTCTTTCTGGCTGTTCTCTCCTTGAACATGAAATGACAATACATTGGTTCTTCTACAAATGCCAGAACCCAAAAGAAGGCTTTTAACATGCCACATACAAAAAAGGAAAACTTAAGGAAGAATTACAGTATAATTTTATTGATACAAATTATGACAAAAATTTAAAATGAGGGGCTCTTGGGTGGCTCAGTGGGTTAAGCCTCTGCCTTTGGTCATGATCTTAGGGTCCTGGGATCAAGCCCACATGCGACTCTCTGCTCAGCAGGGAGCCTGCTCCCCCTGCCCCTCCGCCTGCCTCTCTGCCGCTTTGTGATCTCGGTCTGTCAAATAAATTTTTAAAAAATTTTGAAATGAGGGGCACCTGGGTGGCTCAGTGGGTTAAGCCTCTGCCTTCGGCTCAGGTCATGATCCCAGGGTCCTGGGATCGAGCCCCACATCGGGCTTTCTGCTCTGCAGGGAGCCTGCTTCCCCCTCTCTCTCTGCCTGCCTCTCTGCCTACTTGTGATCTCTGTCAGATAAATAAAGAAAAAATCTTTAAAAAAAATTTTTTTTGAAATGAAATCAACGGGGTGCCTGGGTGGCTCAGTGGGTTGGTTAAGCCTCTGCCTTCAGCTCAGGTCATGATCTCAGGGTCCTGGGATCAAGCCCTACATCGGGCTCTCTGCTTAGCCAGGAGCCTGCTTCCCCCTCTTTCTCTGCCTGCCTCTCTGTCTACTTGTGATCTCTCTCTCTCTGTGTCAAATAAATGAATAAAATCTTTTTTACAAAATGAGATCAATAATAATGTACTCTCACTCGCCAACTGTAAGCCCATAACTGACCCCCCACCACACGGGTGGCCTTCACTAGTCAAAAAAAAAAGAAAAAATCCCTAAAGTGAAATAGAAGCACCCCTCCCCCCCACAATGCCAAAAGGCTCTTAAGGATCTTCCCTCCTTGCTGGAACTCAGTTTCTGGAAATACTTGCATACTTTTCAATAGAACAGAAGTAATGCCCAATTCCCAACACTCCACAAATTCAATGGCATCTAACAGTGACTTATGTTTTGGGTTTTTTCCCCATCTTTTCCAGCTCATGTGACAGTTTGCTGATACCCAACCAAGATGGGAGCAGTCAGTCAGTAAAAAGGACTTAGGCAACCAAGATTTTCCTTTCTTCTATTTTAAGATAAAAACTTCAGGGCGCCTGGGTGGCTCAGTGGGTTAAGCCGCTGCCTTCGGCTCGGGTCATGATCTCAGGGTCCTGGGATTGAGTCCCGCATCGGGCTCTCTGCTCAGCAGGGAGCCTGCTTCCTCCTCTCTCTCTCTCTGCTTACTTGTAATCTCTCTCTGTCAAATAAATAAATAAAATTTTTAAAAAAAACAAAAAAACTTCAGAAACACATACACCTGAGAATAGAGAGTAACGACACAAAGAGGGAATGACAAACAATCCAGACTGGAGTCTCTCCCAGTGTTTAGAAGTTGATGGCCACACAGAAAGTGACCAGAAACCCTTTGATGAGCAGCACTTAGCCTCCTGGGTGTGAGAGGCATGGTGCCGCCCTCATCCCGCTTCCTAGATGAGGTCGCTGAGGGATGAAGCTGTTACAAGACCACGCAAGTTGCACAGATGGGGCTCAGCTAGTCAGGAAATAACACTTGGTGGCAACCTCTCATTGCCTGATGGTTCTATTTCAACCCTGCCTGAGGCCTCATACTCTCATGCCGGTCTTGGTGCAAGGCAGAGGCAGAACACCTCATCCACCTCTGATGCAGAGTAGTGAGGTGGGGGGGGGGTTAGGGGGTGTTGGTTGTGGAGGGAGCGGGGACGAAGGGTGGGGGTGGGGAGGGGGGCATCATGGACATACCTAGACGCGGCAGCAAATGCAACGGCCCGGGCAGCAGTAGCTTCTTCCAACTTCTTCCTTTTTTTCTCCTCCATTAATTGCTTTTCTACAAAACTTCGGGCTTCCTGCTCAGCTTTTAGCTTTTTCTCCAACTGGCTGATATTTTGTTTGTCTTTTTGCTTCATTTGCACAGCGTTATGTAATCTATATGGAAACGATTATCATACAGAGTTTCATTGTTAGAAATGCCCACTAGAAACTCTAGGGAAACATGGCTCCTCTTTTGAACAGCAAATCATAAAAGTCAGCTTCCAGAGTGCCCGGGGAAAAACATATTGTCGTTATTCTTCAACAAGAGCAGCCTAACAAGATACAGAATAAGACCCAGCCTTTGCCCTACTATGGGAAGCGATCTACAGAAGGCACTCCAGAAAAAGGGATAAAACAAGTTTCTATCAGAGGGAAAGACAGCTGTACCACTAATTCTAGTTGTGCCCCAAAGCACCTTGAGAGAATTTTCATTGATCAAAGAACTACCAATGGAACCAGCCCCATGAAAGCCGAGGTAAAGGGTGGAAGAGGGAAGGTGGTTTTTTTTTTTTTTTTTGGCCTGAATGTAGTTATGCTGTGGCCCTGCTGCAGCCTTTCCTTTTCCAGCTGTGAGCTGTCTTCTCCAAGTATCCCAAAACAGACCCTGGAGTTAGTCAGAGGGTGCTTAATTTCACAAAGAGATTTCAGCCGTACTCCCTTCCCTGCCTACTCCCACACCCAGCATTCCACATCAGTACAAGGTGAGTTCATCTCAGTGTATCAGCGTCAGGCGAGAGCCTTCACGTATATGGGTCAGAAGCAATGGAGAAGTTACGTGCTTATAAGCCTCTGGCTTTGAGTTATGTTCCTCCAGAATGTCGAAGGACTTCTCTATCAATGGGAGAAGCCCAGAGCCTATGATAGTAATCATGACCCCAGGCACACACTGCCGAAAGATTTAAAAAAAGGGGGGGGGGCAGATCAATACGGAGTCAAGAAGTAATTCCAGGACGAATCAATGGGAAGTATAAACAAATTCAAACAGAAGAGCTGGTTTTTTGCTTGCCTCTTTTTAAATAAAATAAAAATTCAGGGTCATTTTTTGGGTCCCAGATATCAAAGTAAATAGAGTCTGTTCCTCTGGAAACTTTCATTCAAAGGAGCAGGATTTTCAAATCGTAGCAGAACAACTTCTGTCAATTTTACTTATAGTATCACAGAAGCTCAATGACTATTTTAAACTAAGAGAAGAACTTATTAAATGAAAAGAAAGAACAGTAACATTAGTAAACTGTGCTGTTGGGATGAAACAAGTTTTCGTAGGCTTTGTAACATGCTGAGTATCTGGTACTACGTTAAATATTTTAAATATTTCATTTAACACCCCTGCGACCAGGTCCTCTTGTCATCACACCTCTTTTACTCCAACCCCTGGAACCACAGGAACAGTGAAACCTCCTGGCGGTGACCGAGGCCCCCGGGTGCACGTACTTGTTCTGCAGCAGCTCGTTCTCCTGCCGGAGCTGGCCCATTTCAGAGCGGATCCCCCGCTCGGTGCTGGACAGGGAGCTGATCTGACTGCGGAGCTCCTGTTCCACTTGTCTGCTGGCCTGCAGGTCAGCCTTTAACTTTTTAATGTCTTGTTCCAGCCTAGGAGAAGGAGAAATGTGACATTTTCATCAGGGAAAGGGCACCCACAGGGCTCTGCGGGAGACCCTGGGTGACATCCCAGACTTCCTGGGATTGGGTTGGCGGGTGGCGGGCAGCGGCAGAAGACCCCCCGGGGCAGCTCCTGCCAGCGGCCAGACTCCTGTCTGCAACTGGCTTTTCACTGTGTGCTTCCTTCTGCCCCAGCCCCCACCCCTTCCCATGGCCAGAGAGTAACCTGTTTGCTCCGCATGCGGGGAGCACGGACACCCAAGTGCTTGTGAATTCCTGAGCTGCCAATAAAGGAGGAAGGAAAGGCAGAGAGAGGGTGGCTGAAGGCTTGGGTCCCCCAACACACACACACACACACAGTGAATTTCCTATGCCCCCCTGCCCCCCCAATCCCCGGAAGGGAGATGTATCAGTAACGGTCAGCTCATGCCCCACTGGCTCTGAGATGATTCTGATACACCAGAATTTACCCTCTCAGATTCCCTTCCACCTTGGGCCCAGAGAACAAGAGTGTCTCAGGCAACCTCTGAAATTGCTAGCATCCTTGCTACATGATGTTCACACTTCCAGTGACTGTGACAGAGGAGCTTATTCAGCTCAACAACAGTGTGAACAGGAACCAATGACGCGCTCTGAGAATCGTAAGAGAATTCTACCTGTGAGCTGAAGCCCATCTTTTCTCTCCAGCTCCTTAACCTCTGTTCCATCTGTTTTCTCTTAGTATAGTAACAGCTTTATTTTAAGTGACATGTTTTGGGGAGCTATCACATGCGCAGGTGGGCCTGAAGAGAGTCAACAGAAAGTATAAAACCCAGACTCTCTTCATCAGAGGGCTTTGTAATGTCACTAGAGGCCAACAAGTGACGATTTTTAGTGGTGAGACAGCAGCACAAGGAAGCTGGATTAAATACACGTGAGAAAGAGTAACAACTAGTACTTAATGAGAACTTAGGTGCTACACACTGTTTGTTCCACAGGCTTTACTGGTATGAACTCATTTAGTCAGCACAACCGTAGGCTAAAAGTTTGTTATTCCCACTCTTACAGATGAAGAGGGCTAGACTGGGGAAAGGCTCCAGCCCCAGGTGACACGGGCCCCAGAGCCCACCCTCTTCTCCAGCAGGCTGAGCCGTGGCCATGTCCTCCATAGCCAGGGATGGACGAGAAGTGCCACAGGAGTTCTGACAAGAGAAGGTGGGAATTAGGTTGGGCCTGGAAGGCTGGGCAGGATTTGAAGAAGAAGGGGAGGAGGGGCCACTCTAAACAAGGGGAAAACATGCTCAAAAGCTCAAAAGCCATAGATATTTGGGGACGGAACAATCAGTCTGGCCTCTGAGGAAACCGTGTACTCTGGGAACAGAGTGAGAAGGGGTAGAATGGGTCTGGAGGATGGGACTGTGGGGAACACTGAAGGTCAGGCCAAGGATGGCGGTTGGTGGCCTGAGGAGCTATGCTTTCTGACAAATGAAAACGCAGGCAAAAGTCAGTTTGCTCTGAAGAGACCCTTATGCATGTCGCGAATCCAAAATACCAGCAGAACCAAGATTTCTGGCGGGCAGTGTGACCTCTCCTTGGAACTGCCAGCACCACAGACGTAAGCCCTTACAGACATGTTTTATTAAGCACCAAGTCCCCAGGGCCCACCACAGTGAACAACACTTACTAAATATATGTTGCCTGGCCTCCCTTGGGAAACCAAAGAGCGGCTTTATTTACCCATCTACCTTTAGTCAACTGAAACAAGATCTCAAAAACAGAAAGTCGTAACACATTGATGGTCCTTTCCCAGGCATCGTAGCCTGTCCCCCTGTCCAGTGTACAGGAACAGATGAGAGACCTGGTTTTCCAGAAGCACGGCCTCGTCTCCTGACATAGCTCACTCCCCAGGGAAGGGTCACAAGTCAACATCACGCCACACTTTCCCTTTAGCCAGGGTTATCCCAGTTGAATGTGCTCCCAGAAGTACTCTGAACAATTACAGACTGGCATTTATATCATCCCCACACCATCCCTCGTTCACCCGAAGTAACCCAAGGGATATCTTCCAAAACAGGTCAATGCTGTCAGGTTACCCCCATTAAGAAGATGGGTTGAAAAACGTGTTAGGTTATTCGTCTTTCTGGAGAAGTCGGTTTCAGTCTGAGGATTGCATTTCTAGTAGAAAGGGTGAGTTTCAAGAAGAGAATAAGGGCTTAGCATGGGGCCAACATGCTAGATTCTAGATTCAGTTCTGATGCCAAGTCCGTGACCCTAGGCAAGGCATGTAACCTTCCAGGACTCAGTTTCCCCATTGTAGACTAATGACCTCTAGAGTTCCTCCCGGCTCAGGCTAGGGTTTCTAGGCCTGACACACTTACAGCCGGCTGCTGATCTGCTTCTTCAGATTAGCAACCTAAGCTGTATCATACGCAGAGGCCCAGGAATCAAGTTCCACACAACCAACCGACTGGGGCAAAGCACTGTCACAGATGGGAATGAGATCTGCAGAGGCTGGATGGCAATAATTTTGCAGTTATTATTTTGCACCTTTAATCTCTAAGGGCCCATTTTCCTACCCTGAACTAAGGATAATGACAATATTCTGAATGAAAATTTAGAGCTCCTTGAGAAAGGTAAAAACTCAAAGACTTAATGCACTTACGAGAACAAAAAAAATACAAAATACTTTGAGTGTAACTTCTGGAGACCACAGAACCCTAAACAAAAATATATTTTCTGGGGTGCCTGGGAGGCTCAGTGGGTTAAAACCTCTGCCTTCAGCTCAGGTCATGATCCCAGAGTCCTGGGATCAAGCCCCATATAGGGCTCTCTGCTCCGTGGGGAGCCTGCTTCCTCCTCTCTCTGCCTGCCTCTCTGCCTACTTGTAATCTCTGTCTGTCAAATAAATAAACAAAAATCTAAAATATATATATATTTTTTTTCTTATGTAGAATTGTGAGATTTTGTCAAAGACAATACAGCAAAAATGGAACGACGTGGTTACCAGGGTTATGAAAATTCCCAAGGTTTGTGCCCTTTGGTGAATGTGTGTCATATTTCAACAAAAAGTTTATTTTTAAAATAAAATAACTTAATTTCACAAAACAGAGAAGTAAAATCAAATTGCTTCAGGATTTTCAAAACTGCCACCAATTTTGTAAGACTCGGAATTACTGTTCTCCAAACAGCTGCGGCAGACCTGTGAGCGAACACCAGCATTCCCAGTTGAAGAGACTGGGGGAAACATCACTTGGTGACACACAAGGTAACTTTTGAGTGCTAAATGGAAAACTCTCAGGAATTTTAAAAACATATAAGGGGCCATTATATATGGTCTCTCAGAAAAAGTATTAATTTAACCTCGCATGTTAATTTAACCCAGCAGACTACATTTTAAATCTTAACTGAGGTAGGTGGTAAAATGATTTATAATCACTTATTAGATCTATTTTTTTAAAAGATTTTATTTATTTATTTGACAGAGAGAGAGAGAGAGATCACAAGCAGGCAGAGAGGCAGGCAGAGAGAGAAGGGGAAGCAGGCTCCCTGCTGAGCAGAGAGCCCAGTGAGAACCCTGAGAACATGACCTGAGCTGAAGGCAGAGGCTTAACCCACTGAGCCACCCAGGTGCCCCTAGATCTATTTTTCATTGCAAAAGTGACATGGAGTCCAGGCTAAACACTGCATACAACAATAGAAAAGTAAAAATACAGAATAAAAATGTCAGCAATTCTTAATCCTCTCAACCATTCAGAAGCACTCACTTCACCTTTGGTATGCTTCTGTCCTGCACGTGTCTTCTTTCTCTTTCTTCATACACGTTAATATTTTTTAATATTGATGTGACAGTACCATATATGCAGTCTGCATCTCATCTGCACCGTTCCACATCATCAGAAATTATTCTGTTCTATTTTTGGTTTTGTTTTGTTTTAAGTCTGGCAAAGATTGTTTTGTTTTGTTTTCTTAAGTAGGCTCCATGCCCAATGTGGCGCTTGAACTCAGGACTCAGATCAAGAGCCGCTTGCCCTACTACTGACTGAGCCAACCAGGAGTCTTGGCTCACTTTCATAAGCGATTTAATTGCTGCATAATATTCTACTGTGTGAATGTACTATACAATCCTATTGTCTAAGATATATTTCAATTTTTGCATATGCTCAACAGAAAAATGTACGCAAGTTTTAAAAAAGAATTATGTGAATTAGGAACTTGAACTGACCCAAGACAAAGTGCCAGGGACATTTATTAGACCAATAACTACTACTTGTCTTAATGGTATACTTAACCCTTTGGTGCTGAAGGTCAATACTTCCTAGATAAAATGCAGCTATATAATTTATTGGTGTGAAGCACCAAGAAGTACTGATTAAATGGTGTTAGAGGTTAATGCAAAATCTTCAAATGTATTCATGTGATATTATTAAAATGTCAATAGCTGTAATCTGAAGGAGAAGCAAGTGGTCAGGAAGAAAATGAGGCAGACGTGTAACAGTTTATAACCCTTAGAACCGACTTCTGTAAATAAAAAAGGAAGGGGGAAAGCAAATGCATCCACAAGCTCAGACCATTTTTATCAGACCTAAATCCTACTCTCTTCCCTACACAAAAGATTAAGATATAAAAGGGAACTTTACTCCAGAAGAAGTGCAATCTCATCCCCAAAAAAAGAAAAGGAAAGAAAAGAAATTGGGCCAGAGAGATCTTAACAAACTTTGGTAAGGCTCAGGCAGGAAGTCAATGCACTTCCTGCTTGCCCAACTCCCGTGGCCCCAGTCTGCACCTTTGCAAAGTTTGCCCAATGCTGTTACCACTTGGGATGCAGACAGGGCCCCTGGCAAAGCTGGAGTCCGAGTGCCTAACAAACATGCCCACTGGTGCCTAATTAGACAACCCAAGGTTCTAACAAACCCAAAATGTTACCTATTAGGTCCAGACACCTTTCCAAGTCACTTTTATTAATAATTTTAAAAGACAGCACCCAGGAGCACCTGGGTGGCTCAGTGGGTTAAAGCCTCTGTCTTCGGCTCAGCTTATGATCTCAGGGTCCTGGGATCAAGCCCTGCATCAGGCTCTCTGTTCAGCAGGGAGCCTGCTTCCTCCTCTCTCTCTGCCTGCCTCTCTACCTACTTGTGATCTCTGTCTGTCAAATAAATAAAATCTTAGAAAAAAAAAAAAAAGACAGCACCCAACTTGTAACCTGTGAAGTGACCTCTGACCCCCAGACTGGCTCAGTCACAGCAGGAGGTGGGCTTGGTTGGAGCAGCCCTTACTCAGGCAGGCAGCCTTCAAAGCCCAATTACTGGCCAAGGTGAGGTTCCCTCTTAATTGCTCCAAACCCGAACCCTAGCTCACCTTCTCCCTCATCCCACTCAAAGAGGGTACATTGTCATATGACTGTCTGATAATTATTTTACATTTACATTACTTTACATTTTAATAAGGAGTGATCTCCTAGCTGACCAGAAGAATGAGGCTCAAACAGTAGCCTTCCAGGCGGGCTAAGGAGGAAAAATATCTCTGAGTATCTTGAAGTACATATGCCTGGTAGTAAAACAAAGTACAGTATTCAAGTGTCAGTTTTTAGTTGAAAGGGGTATTGTTTTAAGTATCTGAAAAGGTAGGGAGATACTTGTGTCTAAATGTCTGTAATCCTTATCTTCTGTGAATTACTGGAATTACAGCCCATGGTACTGTGACTTCACTGAAGGTGTAAAAGTCTCCAATGGGTATTGCCAATAACTTCAGGGTTTTAGAAATCCTGAGGCTTTATGAGCTCAGAGAACTATAAGGCTTTGGGGGCAGTAAATTTCCCTAGGAAGTAAGTCCTGCAGAAAAGGAGATCTTTTTTTCAGCCAGGACTTCACCTAGGGATGACTAGGTTCCCCAGATCCACAATGAGTCACACTCTATACCCACTCCAGAAAACCACCGAAGTGTAGTTTCTAGGGCTGCTGGTCTGACCCCATCAGAAAGGCGAGGAGCCTCCGCTCTGCTGGTTATCTCTGAACCCTAAAGAGCTAGTGACAGAGAGGCTATGGCTCTGCAAGACAACACAGAACTGGAAGTAACAAGCATCAGCAAGGACGTGGAGAACAGGGAACGCTTAGGCACTGTGGCTGGGAGCGTGAACTGGTGCAGCCGCTCCGGAAAACAGGATGGAGGCTCCTCAAAACACTAACCACAGAAGTACCATAGGATCCAGTAATTCCACTTCGAGTATATATCTGAACAAAACGAAGACACTAATTTGAAAAGACATATGCACCCTATGTTTACTGCAGTGCTATTTACAATAGCCGAGATATGGAAGCAACCTAAATGTCTACCGAGAGATAAAACGTAAAGGTATACGGTGTATATATACACAATGGAACACCGGCCATTTAAAAAAAAAAAAAAAAAAAGAATGAAATCTTGCCATCCGCAACAACATGGATAGACCATGTTATTGGTCTAATACCAATAATACTGGTCTAATACCAGAAGATATTACGCTAAGTGAAATAAGCCAGACAAAGACAAATACTATATGATTGCACTTATATGTGGAATCTAAAAAAAACGAACAAACAAAACAGAGAGAAACAGACTCTTAATATAGAGAACAAACTGGTGGTTGCCAAAGGGGAGAGGGAGGGTGAAATAGGTGAAGGGGATTAAGAGGTATATGCTTCCAGTCATAAAATAAATAAGTCCAGGGGATAAAAAGTATAGCATAAGGGATAGAATCAATAATATCACAATACACTTACCACAGTCAGCATTTCATAATGTATGTAATTGTTGAATCACTATGTAATACATAGTGATTCAGCTCTACTTCAATTAAAAAAATATATATATAACCTCGGACACCTGGGTGGTTCAGTTGGTTAAGCGTCTGTCTGCCTTTGGCTCAGGTCAAGATCCCAGGGTCCTGGGACAGAGTTCTATATCAGGCTCTCTGCTCAGCGATGAGTCGGCTTCTCCCTCTTACTCTTCCTCTGTTCTCTCTCTCTCTCTCTCTCAAATAAGTAAATAAATTAAATCTTGAAAAAAAAAAAAAACTTATAACCTGCGTGCTCTATAAGAAAAGGGGCTTCGGAGATCATCTCCAAATTATACAGCCAAATAACTGAAAGATGGATGCTTCTAACAAACCGTCGCACCAGCCAAAATTACCTACTCCTTGTTTCCAGACATCTTCTGCCTTTAATTAGACCACCCTGTGGGGGAAGAATGGCCTCCAATTTTCGAACTGCACTCTTCAAGGCCCAGTTAAAAAAGAAAAACAAAAACTAAACAAACTCTCCACCATCAGGTGCTGATCTCCAGGGCTCAAAGTTTTGTCTCCCTCTGAAATCTGAAAGCCCTTACTGTTGGTGCTTCTTGTTTGGCACTAAACCATTGCCCTGGGCTGTTTTTAAATTTGTTTTGGTTTTTAATCTTTTCCTGTGTATGTATCTTATTTTTACAAACACTATACATTCTTTGAAGCCAAGGACTGACTGTGCTACAAAATTAGAAGCTGGGACTGTACTTCTGAAGTTTCTTCCAATCCTTACAGGCCTCTGTCTCTAACCCTCACTCTTTGTCCATCTCCCCAGTGCTAAGAACAGGGTCAGGTCTACCTGACTTAGTTTAATAGTGGCTACAGGAGACAGGGGCAAATGGATGTCTGCTTTTCAAGAAGGCAGGTGAACATGAAAAGAATGAATGAAGAGCAACTGTTTCATCTTGGTAAGGACCTAATTCCATTAGGAGATCCCCTGGTATACATTAATTATACAAGACAAGACTTGTTTAGGACCACACAGTTGTCTATGCAGAACACTGAGCTCATGCATTAAAGCTCTGTCCCCAGAAGAAATAGTATTTATCCTCTCCACCAACTCCCTCCCCTCCCCTTTCCAGGGCATTCTCACTGGCAGGAAGGACAGCATGGGACATGCACATAAAAACCCAAATGCATTTCATCTCCAATAAGGCGTACACTAACCTGAAGCTGTTCCAGCATGTTCTATAGACCACATCTTTGGAAACAGTGAAACAAAGCTGCCTCAGGTCTCACTGTGGTCACTACAATTGCTTACTAGGCACAAGTATCAAAAAATAAGCAAAAGCTTGATGATTACCAAGTAAAACCATATGACAGGGGGGCCTGGGTGGCTCAGTGGGTTAAGCCTCTGCCTTCGGCTCAGGTCATGATCCCAGGGTCCTGGGATCAAGCCCCGCATTGGGCTCTCTGCTTGGTAGGTAGCCTGCTTCCCCCTCTCTCTCTGCCTGCCTCTCTGCGTACTTGTGACCTCTCTCTCTGTTGTCAAATAAATAAAATCTTAAAAAAAAAAAAAATGACAAAGTAACTTATGTCTCTGCTCCCTAATCTGTCAAACACAAATGGTAAACACATTTCATCAAGAACGCAACAAGAGAAAAGGAATCCGAGAGGCATTCACATATGGTCATATAGGGAAACTGACTTCTTCAGATCCTTAAAAAATAAAGCTGTGAGTGCTAGGACTAATATTTTTAATAAGGTTCTTAAAGGATGTGGTCAGATTTGATCATTTGTATCAAAAGTCTTTAAAATATTTTTATCTGTTGATGCAGTGTCCCACTCCCTGACACTCATTAGGGATCTAGAGACACACACACAAAGACTTATGTAACAGTGTGCTTGTTGCTGCATTATTTCTAATAAGAAAGAAATCAGAGACACTTAAATATTCAACAGATGACTGGCTAATTGAATATTCATGTGTCTGACTGACAGACAACCATTAAAAAACCAATAAGGAAGAATATTTGATGACATAGGAGAATACTCAAGATACAGTCAGTGAAAAAGACAAGTTACAAAACATTATGGGTAAAAAAATGTGGCGTGTGTGTGTGTGTGTATAATGGAATATTACACAGCCATCAAAAAATGAAATCTTGCCATTTGCAACGACATGGAAGGAACTAGAGGGTATTATGCTGAGAGAAATAAGTCAACCAGAGAAAGACAATTATCATATGATCTCTCTGATATGAGGAATTTGAGAGGCAGGGCAGGGGGTCCTGGGAGGAAGGGAAGGGAAAAAAATGAAACAAGATGGGACCAGGGAGGGAGACAAACTGTAAAAGACTCTTAATCTTAGGAAATGAGCAGGGTTGCTGGGAGGTGGGGGAGGAAGGATAGGCTGGTTGGGTGATGTACATTGGGGAGGGTATGTACTATGGTGAGTGGTATGAACTGTGTAAGACTCATGATTCACAGATCTGTACCTCTAAAACAAATAATATATGTTAATAAATTTAAAATAAATAAATAAATAAATAAATAAATAAATAAAACATTACACATAGTATGAGCTCCATCTGTAAAAAGACTGTGCGAGAGAAAAAAGACTGGCAGGATATATAATAAGATAGTGACTATCTCTTCTTGATCTTCAAAATTGGATATAATCCTTCTCCTAATACCCTCCATGTTAGGAGAAGGAAAGGAAAAGTGAATGGGGGTAAATCAGTGGGAGACAAACTATGAGAGACTGTGGACTCTGAGAAACAAAGTGAGGGTTATGGAGAGGAGGAGGGGGCTGGGGGTTGGGTGAGCCTGGTGGTGGGTATTAAGGAGGGCATGTATTTCATGGGTGTGGTGCATAAACAATGAATCTTGGAACAATGAAAATAAAATTAAGATGTTAAAAAATTGGATATAATCAATATATAGAAAAATTTTTTAACATTTTATTATTTTATAATTGGGAGAAAAGTTATTTTAAAAGACAAGGCTATAATGACATATCACCTCCTACCTATAAGAATGGCTAAAATCAACAATACAAGAAACAACCAACAGTTGGCAAGGAGGTAGAGAAAGGAGAACCCTCTTGCACTGTTGGTGGGAAGACAAACTGGTGTAGCCACTCTGGAGAACAGTATGGAGGTTCTCAAAAGTTAAATTTGGAACTACCCTATGACCCAGCAACTGCACTACTAGGTATTCACCCAAAGAACAAAAAAATACTAATTCAAAGGGATACACGCATCCTGATGTTTACAGCAGCATCATCTACAATAGCCAAATTATGGAAACACCCCATGTGTCCACCGATTGATGAATGGATTGATGAATGTGATTATAATATCCCCAATGGAATATTACTCAGCCACAAAAAGAATGAAATCTTGCCATCTGCAACCACATGGATGGAGTAAAAAAATACCATGCTAAGCAAAATAAATCAGAGGACATATACCAAATGATTTCACTCATATGCGGAATTTAAGAAACAAAACAAATGAGCAAAGTTGGGGGATGAGAAAGGGACAAACCAAGAATCAGACTCTTAACTAAAGAGAACTGCTGGTTACCAGGAGGAAGGGGGTTGGGGGGATGGGCTGAATAGGTGATGGAACAAGGAGTGCACTAATCATGATGAGTATCGGGTCCTGCATGGATGTGTTTAATTGCTTTGCTGTACACCTGAAACTAATACTACACTGTATGTTAACTAACTGGAATTTAAATAAAAACTTTTTAAAAAAAAGCAAAAGAAGAGGCTGTTAATCTGCTTTCTATGGCTTTTCAATGTTCATTATTACTCTTGGATTTGTCCATGTCATTGGTCAGTTTCAGAATAACCTGAAAGCCTTAGGGAAAGTCCAACTCTTTTACTTTATAAACTTTTTAGGTCACTCCAGAAAAGGGGGAATTTAACCTTCTGGAATAGAGAATGCCTCACTTCCTGAATCTATATCAACTACTTCTTATTCATCAGTTCCTATCAAAATAATAGTTTTTCAGGGTGCCTGGGTGGCTCAGTGGATTAAGCCTCTGCCTTTCGCTCCGGTCATGGTCCCAGGGTCCTGGGATCAAGCCCCGCATTGGGCTCTCTGTTGAGCGGGGAGCCTGCTTCCCCCTCCCTCTCTGCCTGCCTCTCTGCCTACTTGTGATCTCTGTCTGTCAAATAAAAAAAATAAAATCTTTAAAAAAAAAAAAAGTTTTTCTAAATCTAGACTCCAGAGCTACAATCTATTGCCCTGGTTCGGCTCCCTCTGCAAAGGGGGAGAGCAGGCATCGCTCTGACATCAGGCTTCACGGCATATACACATCATAAGGGATGGTGCTGGGAGGTCAGATTCTAAACCAGCTGGCCTGTGAAGTCAGAAAAACCAGCATCTAGGTCCCGAACTTTGGTGTATTTTATGTTCCAAGAACACAGCAGAGGAACATCTTGGTGTGGAAGAAGTCACCAGTCCTAGGCACAGGAGGGCTAAGCTGCTCTCCATACTGTATGGCTTGAGGAATACCAGACACCCAAACCACCCTTCTCATCACACAGCTTCCTGTCCTTTCTCCTTGTATGTGCTCTGAAAGTCTCACAGTCAGGTGTGTGCATTCAACTAGATAGGGAGTGGTCTCTGACCAGGGTAGGGGACATCATCCACAGGTGCATGTTTTCCAGGAATGCCATGAACTAAAGGAAAGGAGAAGGCAAAAAGCTCCCATTAATAATACACAGCAGATTAGTTCATGGGATTTACCAGATATTTCCTAATAGAAAAGTCCTTCTTCTAGGAGTCAAGTTTTGATTGGTGGGGCCAGGGGGTAGGAGGGAACAAAATACAAGAATAACAGGAAGGTCAGGTGCAGAGCTTCCAAACTGGTCAGTCAGTCTGGCCCAGAAACATGTTTTGTTTGACCCTCCTCGACTTTATAACTGGGAGATTTGACATAGATATCTATCTTTGGCATCTCTTCAAAATCTCAGAAGACTTAGCACCACTAGGCCAGCTATTCTCCATGGTGACGACTGGCTGTCCCACTGGAAGGGTATGTGCTCCCAGACTCCCAGGGGCCACGTGAAGAAGTGACTGGAAATGATGGCATCCCTGGCCTGCCCGCCTCGTGCCTGTGCCCTGTCCTGCTCCTGCAGGAGTTAGTCTCTAACACCAGCTCTAGGGTGGGGGTTGAGAGGAGGGAGTAAAAAGGGCAACAGTCTTTTCCAGTTCATTATTCTGTGTTTCTTTGTCCAACCTGTTAACAACACGCCACCCAGAGAGGCGACATGTACCTTAGGAGACAGAAGAGCTGTCATTCTTCCCATAAAAGAGAAACTAAAACTTGTTCTAGTCCTGAGAGTCCTGGTTGGCCAAGAAAAAGGTCTCAGAGATTTGCAAAGACTGAATGCCCACGCTAGCTGTCAAAGGATCCAAACGGCTGGTTTCTAAATGATAGCGTGAGTAACATTTAAAGAATATAGTTCCTTTTCCTTGGAGCACATCCCCTTCAGGGAATCCACCCCTAATCCCCTTAGTTGGAAATCTCAATTCATCATGTGCCAGCAGGGGCACTGACTCAGAATCTGACACAGAGTTTTACAGTAGTTCCTTCTAAATTCTAGGGAGGAAACTTTCCAACTGCCTAACTAGAAATCCCTGTTTTGTTAGAATAAACGCTCAGTACTCAACATAAAAATGTTCCTAACGTGGACTCCCTGCCCCAAATAATTTGTGTACTATATAATTTATCCATACAATATAATTATCTTCTTTGATCACCTGGATATGAAGATATTAGGTAAACCACTGCCTTAAATTCATTGATATCTTGCTTCTCAAAAACTGGTTTTCAAGTCACAAACTTGACCCCAAGTCAACATGGTTTTCAAGTCACAACCTAGCCTGGTTTAAGTATAAAATTATCATGCTTCTATTACCACATTTATATCTCAGAATATTATAGTTTTAAATCACTGTAATGGTTAATATAAACTCAGACTATATTATGAATTAACATAAACAAAGCTAACCAAGTAAAATCCTACAGGTTCCGTAAATACTGGGAGCGTGGCAGAAATGGTGATAAATCATGCCTGCTTGGAGGCAATGCTACACAAACATGAATCAAAAACATTTTCCCACAGAGACAGAAAACAAACACGCTAAACTTACTAAATAGAACGATGGCTCTACCACTTCTTTTTTGCACTTAATAACTTCCAGATAATTTGACAGCAGCTATTTCTAACATGTTTAATTTAGTTAGAACCTCTCACTGTCCGGTTTTCATAATCTGCACTCTAAAATTTCAGCTCAGAGTAAAACCACTCCATGTCAGTTTCTCCGTGCACCTGCAGCAGCCCGGCAGCCAGCACTCGCTGGGAAAGCGGCCAGGGTAAACCCCCAAAGCCTGATCCCTGGCCCCCAAGATCAGATTTTCTCATCCAAACTATTCCTGACACACAGCAAACTGTATTCAAAGGCAAAAGAGAACAATCAAATGGACCATTCTCCCTCTCGCACCAGAAATGATACATAAGCAGTCAACACCCTTTCTAACCTGGGAACTGCCTTGGAGCAGAACTGTGGGATCTGAGCTTCCTCTCCAACTACCACGGGGACAAGGAGAATGCCCAGGGCTGCGGGGTGGGAAGAGAGAGGGCGAGACTCACCAGGAGAGATGAGTAAGACAAGCAAACTGAGATGTTGTCCTCCAAGTTCTTGGCCGAGGTGTGTGTTGTGCTAAGATTCCCTGGCCCCGAAGCACAATCAACCCAATGCCAGAGCAAATGGCTTTTTTCTGAGAGCAGTTCCTTGGAGGAGTTTTCTCTCTTTGTCCCTTGTAAGTTCCAGACATTCTTGGACCTCCTGCACAGCCTTAGAAAACGGTACTGGGTGCCTGGGTGGCTCAGTTGGGTAAGAGTCTGACTCTTGATTTTGGCTCAGATCATGATCTCAAGAGCCTGTGTAGGGCTCTGTGGTCAGTGGGGAGCCTGCTTGAGATTCCCGCTCTCACTCTCCTTCTGCCCTCCCAACATCCCCCCCATAATAAAACACTCAAAAATAATAAAAAATAAGTTTTTTAAAAAGAGAAGAGTACTGATAGAGTACTAAATTTCAAAACTTCCTAGGAAATACCAAGGAAAGGGGCTTAGAGTAGAAAGCATTCTATTTTTTAGAAATAAGACTGTTAACAACCTAGTCCAGAGCAACAAATAGTAGGACACTGGATGTTTGTGCTTGACCTGGTCTGATGGAACATTTAGCTTTTCTCACGTCAAAAGCCTCTCTGAGCGCACGGCAACTCCACTTTGAACCACACTGCACTGTACTTACTGATGCTCATCGTTTTCTCCCCCTCTTTCTAATATTTTCCCTGCACAAAGCTAATACTCACTCAACAAGTATTTATTGACTATCTGCTCTGTCTACCATGGTAGATAAGAGAAAAGGAGGTCCCTGACCTCACTGAGCTTACACTCCATTATGGATATAACAAGCCTGTGTAAAAATTCACACTACATAGAAATGGACCTTATAGGAAGTAAATATCCCCTATCATCAACTACAACTGACCATCTGGTACGTACTATTTCAAATAATTTTCTGTGTACTTGAGAACTACATCCACCCGTATTTTGTAATATATGATATTTTGCTACTTCCTCCCCTTTAATAATCAATCTTGGAGTCTTTCCATTATCTTTTTTTAAGATGGGTTTCCATCTTTCAAGAGAATCCTTTGTACACTTTCCCCTCCACACCAATGTGATTCCCCACTTAGGACTCTTCAGGGTTTGGGGGAGGGCTGGAATAGTCCATAAAAATGCCATCTCCCCTGGGGCACCTGTTCCATAGACTGCTCATAGGCTCTACCTCCTGAACTGACTGCTCTGTCTTGTTTCTTCCCCACAGTCGGGTTGGCCTGTATTCTCGCTTTGTGCCAACAATCTCGGGTTCCATGTACTGAATCTCTTCCCCGCCTTCTGCTTCAGCTTGGCACCAGCAAGTTCCTTGCCCTTCTTTGCCCCTGGAGCTAGGAGCCAGCCCTGCTTACTCCTAACCCTGAGATGGGCAAGTACCTGCAAAGCTTCCTGCAAGGGACAGGAAAGATGGGCAGCTGTAAGAACTGATGCCTCTTTGTTCTTCTGGTGTATAGCATCTGCCCCTCATTTTCCTTATTGCTTTGAAAAGCTTTTCTAAGATGAAAAAATAAGAGTTTCCTGGATTCTCTCTTTACATGGGTCTTTTTTAGTTATTTACACCAAGTCCTAGTAAATCCACGGACTTTATATTAAATATCAGTATCCAAAAATATGGCCCTTTCTTTTCAAAGGATATATAATTTTTAGTTGTGCATGGACATCTTGAAATGTGGGGAAATGAAAAATAAGTAGTACTGTACATTGTCTCTTATTGTCAGTGTACCTGGGTGGCTCAGTTGCTTAAGCCCCTGCCTTGGGCTCAGGTCGTGATTCCAGAATCTTGGGATCGAGTCTCGAGTTGACCTCCCTGCTTGCTGGGGAGTCTGCCTCTCACTCTGCCCCTCTCTGCCCGTTCCTGCTCTCTATCTCTCAAACAAATAAAATCTTAAAAAACAACAACAACAACAAAAAAAAACCTGTTTTCTGTTGTTTTTCCCTAAAGAGCAAGACCACGCCCCAGAGGTTTATATAAGTCAGAGGCTATACAACAATCTCAAATGATAGTATTTGAAAGAAAAGATTAAATTCAGAAATACAAAAGACTGTGAACTGCTAGTTATACCACACTTGGGCAGTCTGTGCCACCAGCAAGTCCAGTCAAAGGGGAAAACTGGCTGTTTTTAGCTTTGGCTACTTTTGTCTCCTTTTTTAAGCTAAACCTAAAAATCGTAAATGCAAACAGAAGGTTTATTTGGGCTAGAAAGTGGAATGAAGAGCACTGACATTGTGCTTATTGGAACCCACCAGCTTAAACTAGACAGGAGTCACAAACACATGACACCCTGCTAAAACACAATCCTAATCAATATACTCATTGATGGCCTAGAACATTATATACCCATTTAATAAAATATGTTGTCATCAATATATATGCTCCAAACAGATTTCTCTCAGATCCAGATATGGTAATATAAGTTAGTCCCTGGGCATGAATGTTCAATGCTCCTCAGTATAAGTGTTTCTGTATCCCTCTGAGGCAGGGCCACCACTGGCTGAGAGATTATCTAAAAAATCCTGATAAACACTTTCTCCTCTATCTCCCTATTTCAAGTCTCCAAATAAGCAGGATTATACAAACAAACTAAGATATAAATGACTATATTTTGGTGTGCTTAAAATAACCAAATATAGGGACGCCTGGGTGGCTCAGTGGGTTGAAGCCTCTGCCTTCTGCTCGGGTCGTGGTCCCGGGGCCCTGGGATCAAACCCCACATCGGGCTCTCTGCTCAGCGGGAGACTGCTTCCCTTCCTCTCTCTCTCTGCCTGCCTCTCTGCCTACTTGTGATCTCTGTCTGTCAAATAAATAAATAAATAATCTGTTAAAAAAAAAATAACCAAATACATTTAGAGGAATGAAAGAGTGAGTATCCAATATAGTATAGCTTTCGCCAGATTTCCATGTTTCCCTGAAGAGAGGCCTCTCCCCAGCATTCTTGCTTCAGACTTTCTCCAGAACTTACTGTCATGGCAATGTCCAAACCCCAGGATCCCAGGCCATCCAAGCTGTCACTGATGACCTCTCCTCAGGGGAAGCTGATAGTTACATCCCTGGTCTCAAATCTTCTAGTTCAGGGCTCTCAGGTCTGCAGGTGACAGTTAGCCTACTCCAGAATTATCCCTCCCAAAAGGGCAAATTCCATGCTGGGTGGGTCCCAGAGGTCTGAACCAGAGTAACTCCCAAGCTAGCCCTAATCAGAACTGAGTTCTCAGAGACTCTGTAAGCATTCAAGGGTATGAGTGGATGGCCCCTTTATGTTCTGAGATTAAGTACACCCTTGTGTCTTTGGGTAAGAGCGGAGAATTTTAACAACACTTAGAACAGCATCTCTATAAAAAAGGAAATGAATGAAATCTGAATAATTCATGAATTAATAATATATGAATTCTGAAGTTCTAAGCATTTCTTCTATAGATCTTAGCCATGAGAACTTAAAATCTAGATCTGGTGCCAATCCTTGAGCCAGCTTTAGTTGTATGTACACTTAAACAAAAACACAAAAGCAAAAATATAAAGTAGAAAAATAAAGCAGGTTGATAAACCTCTTTAAAGCAGCATGGTTAGAACAAAGGTGGAAGTCAAGAAGAAATTCCAGTCTGGTCCCAGCACTCCGACCACAGCTTGGTCACCTGGACTAGCCATTTAAACTTCCAGGGCTCATTAACTTCATTGATACAAAGACAGGGTTGAGGACGCTGGTCTAGATGCCTCTGATAAGTCTTTCAGCTCCAAAAAAATAATCACCATTCTAAATTACACTCAGTTTTGTTAAATGCATCTCCACTAGGCCTTTGTGAATCTTCATACCAGATACTATTCAACTATATTAAAGTCAGAGGTGATCTCTTATTAAGAACAAGCACTAAAAATAAAAAAGATGAATCTTCTGTCTTGGCTACCGAAAAAAAAAAAAGCAGGGCGGGGGACTAGAATAAAGAACCAGAAAGAGACTTTTGATTCAACATTTCTACAGAATATGGATCACTTTACATCTTTTTTTTTTTAATTTTTTATTTTTTTATAAACATGTATTTTTATCCCCATGGATCAGTTTACATCTTGTAGTCAATTTTAAATTCTCTTCCTTGACCAGGAAAGTGAAACAAGTAACAGTCAGCAAGAAGAATCCCTCCAAGGGACGCCTGGGTGGCTCAGTGGGTTAATCCTCTGCCTTCAGCTCAGGTCATGATCTCAGGGTCCTGGGATCGAGCCCTGTATCAGGCTCTCCACTCAGCGGGAAGCCTGCTTCCCCCAATCTCTCTCTGCCTGTATCTCTGCCTACTTGTGATGTCTGTCTGTCAAATAAATAAATAAAATCTTAAAAAAAAAAAAAAAAAAAGAATCCCTCTAGTCTTGGGCTGTATTTGAGAGGGAGCTTAATGCCAAGTGCACACAAAACCGTCATCTCTTTTGCTTGCGGGCCTTGAAACTGCAGGAAAGTGGCTCAGGTGACACCCTGACCTAGCCCATCTTCAAGTGACTGCTGAAGGATCTCACAGACCTGCCATGGAATATTCCACATCAAGGGAAAAGAGGGTGATACTAAGTTGGCAAAATGAGCTTGATATAATTTTTTTAAGATTTTATTTATTTCTGGGGCGCCTGGGTGGCTCAGTGGGTTAAGCGTCTGCTTTCGGCTCAGGTCATGGTCCCGGGGTCCTGGTATCGAGACCTGCATCGGGCTCCTTGCTCAGCGTGGAGCCCGTTTCTCCCTCTGCCTGCTGCTCTCCCTGCTACTTGTACTCTCTCTCTGACAAATGAATAAATTAAAATCTTTAAAAAGAAAAAAAAAATTTATTTCTTTGCGAGAGAGCGTGCGAGCAGGGAGGGGCTGGGGGGAAGGGAGAAAAGAATTTGAAGCAGACGCCACCATGAGCACGGAGCCTGACTCGCTGCAAATTCGGACCTGATCCAAAACCAAGAGTCAGATGCTCAACCAACTGTGCCATCCAGGCACCCTTCAAATACAATTTCAGTGAAAAAAGTTGGATAGAAAAACTATACAAATGCTATGGCCGCAGCTATATATGTTTAGTTGATGAAAAGAACAGTGATTCGTGTCATGTGGTGGGACCATTCCCCCTTTTCTCTGCCTAAACTTTCTGTAACTTTTTTGATATTTAAAATGTTTTAAAATTGACCACTGAAGAGAAAAATGTAAACAAATCTCATTCTAATTTACATTATTCCCAGCACTTAGTAAAATAAGTGAACTTCTTCATTGCTTTTTCTGTTTTTATCTAGAATTTTTCTCAGGTCAGAATCAAAAATATTTGGGCTACCCACATTACACATCTGTTTCTAAACATCTTGGGTAAAGAGCTCAAAAATCAAGCTGGCAGAAATCAGGTCATTTTGTAAGATGTATTTTTCAAATAAAAAGGGGACTTTGGACTGGCTTTCACAGGTTCCCAATCTCTTCCTGGGCAGGATCCTATAGAAAACACTTATTCCCAATGTCCCACCTTCCCCCACCATTCCTAACCTTAGCAGGCTATCAGCATCCTTTTTCTGTGCAGGGCTAGACAGTGACTATCTTCACCTTTATAGGCCATACCGTCTCTGTGGCTACTCCTCAACAGCCACTGTAACACAAAAGCAGCCACAGATGTGGTGTGCCTGGCGGGGGGGTAAGCCTCCACCTCTTGGTTTCAGCTCAGGTCATGCTCTCAGCATCAGGAGATCCAACCCCACTTCGGGCACGTAGCTCAGTGGGGAGTCGGCTTGACATTCTCTCTCTTCCTCTCCCACCGCAACTTCCCACCCTGCCCCGCACGCATGTGTTTTCTCTCTTTCAAATAAATAAATAAATCTTTTTTAAAAAGGCAGCCACAGATGCTACATAAATGAATGAGCGTGGTTGTATTCCAGTAAAACTATTTTTTACAAAAACAGGCAGTGAGCCAGATTTGGCCTGTGAGCAGTAGCGTGCCAGCCTGTGGTCTAAACACCCTGGAGAGCACAGATGGGGCTCAGAGGGATGGAGAAAAGACCTGAAGGTCTACTTGCTCCTCCTAAGGAATGGCTGTCAAACCTTTGTACAGCCACACTGATCTAAAAGAATTCTCTTTGAAAGTGTTACTGATGAATTTTTCCACCAAAAGTCACAGAATGTAGCAGTTCCCAGCCACATTACCCGTAGAATGATACCTACAGAACGTTTTGCAATTAATTTGCTATTAATAATACAGGACTGGTTTTTCAAATGATTTTTTAAAAAAACAATTATAAAACAAGAAGCAGTAGATCAGTCTTTTCCCAACAGCCAGCCTGGCCAGCACACAATCCTGGGCATGTCTGCTGTAGCAAAGGGCTCCCGTACGCACTGTATGTTTGCATCAGGAGCCTTCCGGGGCGCTGCATCCAGCCCCTCTCCGTCTTAAAATAACAACCCCTTTCTCCAGCTAACAACTCAACATGTCAGGTTTGGATCAGTTATAGTCTTACTAGTATCCATCAAAGCACGCATGAAGTCAAACAGGGGGAAATGCGAGATAGCCAAGAAGGGCAAGAGGAACTGGTAAGGCCTCCTACAACCACGCTGAATAATTTGCTCACATACTCTTCTTTTTTATAAACATGCACTGTCGTTCGTCTTAGAAAAACTGGAAAATGCATGAAAGTAAAAAGAAAAATTAAAGCCCCAATACTATCATGAAGCAGTAACTATTGTTATCATTTTAGTTCCATTCCCTCCAAGTTATTTTTCTGTATCTATGAGGGGGGAAAAAAAGATGTTTTTGATAAAATTGCTTTCTACTTTCTTCATTATTACGTCATGAGCTCTTCCCTGTATTGTTCAATATGGCTCAAAAATGTGATTTGGTAATGTCTATATTAAAAGTCCATCAAATGAATGGACCATATTTTATTTAAAATTTTCCCCTGTTGTCAGATATTTATATCATCTCTTTATTTTTTTGGAATACATTAGAAATTGAATATAATCCTATGCAAGCCATAAAACTATTTAAATATAATATTTTCTATTTATGTATTTGACAGCAAGTATTCCCTAAAACAGAGTAATTTCTGGGGTCCTCCAGATCAAGGCACATCAGAGTGCACATTAGTGACCACAAGAAGAGGCCTACAACCCAGAACAAGCATGGGGGCACTTGACCCGTGCATGTGAAAACTGGCCATCTGAGTCCTTGAACTTCTTTACTAAAGGCAGATCGGGTAGGGTCAAACAACGTTGCAACTATGGCCCATGTGAGATGCTGTCACAAGACTGAGCCTCCTCTGCCCTCCCTGCAAAACCCAACAGAGGAAAACTGTTTTGCCTTGACTGCTATTATTAAAACTGTGTAGGAGAAAGGATGTTAAAAAGCTTGGGGCACATGTTTTGTTTATAGTATATAGTAAATTTGTGGGATATTTCCTTTGAAATAGAAGGTCAACTAATTGGTCTTTCTCCCATGGGTGTCTGGAGAGGGTCCTCTGCTGAGTGTTTTCCCTGCAGGGCATCATGCGCAGAATGTCGTAACGAACACATGTGGATGTTAGCCTGGCAGCATCAACAGCATGGGACGCTTCTGCAAGTGGCTGGGGGCCCAGAAGCCTCCAGAGCCTTTAGCGGTAGAATCCAAATATATTTCCCTTAATCTAGCTGCCAGTCAGAAAATTAAGACAAATTAATAATCTAGTTCATATAATTTATAATGCTGGAAACCTTGCCTCCTAGGATAGACTGTCTGCTCTTAATTAAGCCAAAGGAAAAGGGATATAAGATAACTTAGCAGAGGGAGGGAGTTATAATTGTCCTCTTGAATTACACATAAAAAAAGCTCCAGTTCAGATCCCATTCTCCAGATTGAAAGATACGAAGTAAAAGGAACATATGTGTATTTTAGAAAATATAAAAAACAGAGAAAAATTAAGGCTGAGCCAGTCAAGGTAATACAACTATGTTATTCTTTTACTTAAAGATGGGAAAGGAACATATCTGATTAAAATTTAAGTCTAATGTTTTATTTACCTACTGGATTTTTAGAAATTACTTTTTAAACCTAATTTTCCCACAGTTACCTGGGAGATAATTCACAGTTTAAGTGGAGTTAATAAAAACCAAGCACAAGGTGGTAAGGACAAGTTGCTCCACACACCCCCACCCCACCTTCTGTATCTTTCTGACAAAGAGCCGTGCATGCATGGGACACGGACTCTTTGCTGTGTGTCCGTGCCACAAGAACTTTGGATATGCAAACAGAAAAGGACCAGGACTACAGGTAAGTCTCTCAACACCACAGGAGGTATCAAGTTACATGTAAATTGGTCCAACATGCAAAGAAATCACTGTCACCTCTTACTTTCAACACTGGAAAGAGCTGGAGTCAACGCCTCAGGACAGTGGCACTAGGGGACCAACAAAGTCATGTGAAACGAACATGAAATGAACACTAAAAAGTCAAATACCACAGAGTTAACAATCACAGTATCTGATCACAAGCAAGGCCTACAGGCCCGTATGGAAGTATCTATTTTTCAAGACCTAATTCAGCTTTACTGGAAAGTGGCAGTAAAGACACAGCACACACTTACCTTACCAGTGCATCTGGTTTGCTTAGCTGGTTATTAGGAATACAGTTTTCCATTAAGTCCTTGTGTGTACTTGGGCTCTTGCTCGTGCATTTTTGCTTCTTCTCGTTTTTACTAGATGAGGAAGGAATGCTCCCGTTTGTGGCGCTATGACTGCGAGGTGATGAGTTCACAACTCCGCTGGCATTTTTGTAATTTTTTGAGGAAGCAGTGCATGAGTCCTCTTTCAAGAGATTTTCTGTACTTCCCACAAGATCATTATTCAATCTTTTACTATTGATATGGTTTTCCATATACTCAATTTCTTGTATTTTCGAGTCTACAGGTTGTAGAATATTGTTGTTATTTATTCCAAGGTTGTGTTTTTTGGCATCCTTGTCCTTTTCTTTACCTTTTTCTCGGTATTCTATCTCTGGCAAAGTTGTGGAGAGTTTTTTGTTGGCTGGGATACCCCCATTGTGGTGTATAAGGATCGAGGAATCCATATCAGGCAATCCTTTGGCTGCTACAATACCAAAAACAAACCAACAAACAAAAAACCCACACCGGAATATTTAGTTGTATAAAACCACAGCACAGACTGAGTAAAGAAACTGCATTACCTATGGTTAGAAACTCACTATATCAATTTGCAAACTCATTGAGAAGCAATAACCACACCACATCTCGCTAACTTCAAGAAGCAAATCCAGATAAATTTGAGAAGCTGCACATTCAGAAAATCACCATCGTTTATAAACACCAAGCTGTTACAGTTCTGGCCTTGAAAAGAAGATGAGGATTTTATAATTAAATCATACTTATCAGTCAGATCCAACTTGCCTATCACCGGAAAGAAAAGGACACAGGCCAGTCAGACTCTTAAGAGGCCTTATTTTAAGAGATGCTAACCAAACTGTTAATAACTTTACTGGAAAGACAGTGATTACATAAAAGAAGAGGTATGATGTTAAGATATAGGGCATTATCCTTTTCTTGATCGAGCATCAAGGTAATAAGAAGTCTGTGTCATTTATTAGACCACTCGACAAGAATTTTCTGTATGAGGTCTACATACTCCAGTTTGTCCAAGTCTACCTGAAGAGATATTTTTGCACCATTCAGAGAATAAGAGTTTGGTATATATCAACTAAAAACATAACTCTAAACTTCCAACCCTCAAATCAGAGAAAACTGATCCTGCTGTCAATCCATCTGCTGAACTGGATCTATGCCCTTAGAGAGATCCTGTTAGAAAAAGCTCTCTTTAAGATTCGCCTTGCATCATATGAACCACTTAGAATGGGACCTACCCACCTCTGCTCCATTCAGAAGAATTTTAACTTATAAAACAATTGTTTCTACCTCTCGATCTTGCTTCTACTTTGGTTCTTGGCCTGCCTCAATTACAAGCTCACAGAGTTACACATATACATTGCTACTGCGAATAAATATTTTTAAATATTTATAACAGATAAAATATTAAAATAGAAAATAAGCTATAAAAATAAAATAAAATAAACATAGTAAAAGCACATGGTCATCATCGGGCACTAGGTAGTTAACCCCCACACCCTGTTACTTCATGACCAAACAAAGCAATGGCCCTGAAAGGGAACACTAGAAAACAGGAAAATCCTTGGTCATTTTCCAAAGTCCTACCAACTTTGCCAGGGGAAAAAAAAATTCTACTGATAGACAAAATAATGATTCATCTACTGAGC
The DNA here is from genome assembly GCF_964662115.1 of Mustela nivalis. Lineage (NCBI taxonomy): Eukaryota > Metazoa > Chordata > Mammalia > Carnivora > Mustelidae > Mustela > Mustela nivalis. The sequence continues at coordinate 17,688,878 of NC_139029.1, read as the reverse complement.
CAACACAACTTCAGGGTAAAGACCTACCTTCCTCGGCCTCTTTTTCCTGCTTCTGTAGCATCTGTTGCTCTGGGGGGAGAGCTTGTTGAAGAAGCTGCATGTAAAATTCGTTCTCTTTTTGCACTTCCTTCTGCTTCCTTAATCGCATTTTGTAGCTTACATAACTTTTGAAGCCAAAGCCCAAAGTCACCACAGGGTACCCAATACTAGAAAGAAGAAAGTGCAGCCAGTTATCGCCAGTAAAAAAACAAACAACACATGCATCAAGCACATGAGGACACCTCGGACTGAAATAAAGAACTAAATTCTAGATGACGATGGTATTAGAGCACTTAGTAAACACAGACATATATGGGATGTCTGCTGTGGAAATGAGAGGCAGCTGGCACACAGAACACACCCGCGGGGAGCAGAAGGACTGCTAGACCAGTAGAGGCTGTCCACCAGACTCTGGCATTCTTCAAACCAGCTCAAGAACTTAACCCAGTGATTGCTGGATATAGTGGCTAATGCCTTTGATTAACAGCAAACTCCATTGTGCATTATTAGAACTTGGGATCTGTATGCTTTTAAGAACAGGGCAGAGATTTTGTGATTGGGCATAAGTGAATACTGTAAGTGTTAGAAAATCAAAAGGGACACGTATTCATTTTTAATACCATAGCCAGGGTCAAATTCAGGTGACTACTTTATTCTTGCTGCCTGAGGGGTATTGTCAACTAGTTGTTCCTGAAAAATCAGTTCATAAATCCTGTCATACATAAATTCAAGAGTTATTTAAATAAGTATTGATATTATCAATATCAATATTTGTTTTATACTCCCAAGTTAAACCAGCTGCACTTTTAACTCTAACCTCTGGGATAAAAAGTTGAAATATTTTCATTCAACTCATCAGTCTCTCTAATACCATTTCAAAGCCTCTGCAACCCTGTCAAAACTCACAGTAAGCTTCAGTAACATTCAAACTTATAAATTATAATTAGCCCAAATGTGATCCCACTACAAATTTAAAGTGACAAGTTTTATTGACCAAGTTATTTAATTCATTTGCCTGTGAAAAGACTTTAAAATAATAGAAACTGTGTCTTTTTAGTTGATTCTGTTTATTTTGGTTTCTGCCATAGATATTAGCAAAAATTAAGTCAGTTCATTTAAGTATCATGAAATAGCCATACATTTCATCGAGGCATTTTAGAATCATCTGATTATAATAAAAATAGATAACATTATCAGACACCTTTGTGCTTGAAATTAAGTTACATATTTTACACATATCCCCTCATTTCCTCTTTCCCATGACCCCACAAGACAGGTTCCTAATACGCAGGTGAGAGAGCTAAGGCTTAGAGAGGGTGACAGGTCTGAGGCAACAATGCTTTTAGCAGAAGGAGCTAGGGTTCAAACACTCATCTGCCTGAAAAAGTGGAAAGGCTCACGGCTCTTTACCACTATGTTATATTGTCTTTTGGGTTCTTGTAAAAGCTCTAGAAAAAACTTATAATTGAACTTACCATTCTACACTGAACACACTGAACTGACTTACAGATTAAGAACACACATAATACTCACCAGTGAGCAGCAAATGGACGACAAAGGTCTACATGAAAATTTTTGAGATCTTTAAATCTAATTGCTGCTTCAATATAAACAAAGAGTATCCAGAGGGACACTGTGGGCAAACACACTCCCCGTTCTGTGGGAAAGCAGTAGAGAGACAAGCATCAGTGATACATTAAACTAACATAACAGATGGGTTGTTTCGGAGACAAGTTCAACTATGGTAGCTTTCTTATTTTTTGAGTATAGTTGACACACGATGTTACATCAGTTACATGTGTACAACATAGTGATTCAACTTCTCTCTATGTTATGTTGTGCTCAGCACAAGTGTACTTACCATCTGTCATCACACAAGCCTATTACAATATGGCTATATTCCCTATGCTGTGCCTTCTACTCCTGCGACATTCATTCCATCACTGGAATCCTGTACCTCCCACTTCCCTTCACCCATCTTACCCCTCCCCCTATGCTCCTTCCCTCTGTCGACCATCACTTTGTTCTCTCAACTACAGTAACTTTCATTAAGACTTTTGAACTAATTAAAAAACAGTATGATCCAGGGGCACCTGGGTGGCTCAGTCAGTTAAGTATCCGATGCTGAGTTTGGCTCAGGTCATGATCTCAGGGCGAGAGATCAAACCCTATGTCGGGCTCTGCGCTCAGCACAGAGTCTGACTGAGATTGTCTCTCCCTCTCACTCTCCCCTACTCCCACACTCTAGCTCATTCTCCAAAAATAAATAAACATATCTAAAAAAAAAAAAAAAAAAAGGAATATGATCCAAACTGAAAACTTCTATCTGACAAAATAAGCGATGGAGGGGCGCCTGGGTGGCTTAGTGGGTTAAGCTTCTGCCTTCGGCTCAGGTCATGATCTCAGGGTCCTAGGATTGAGCCCCACGTCGGGCTCTCTGCTCAGTAGGGAGTCTGCTTCTCCCTCTCTCTCTGCCTGCCTCTCTGCCTACTTGTGATCTCTGTCTGTCAAATAAATAAATAAAATCTTTAAAAAAAATAAAAATAAATAAATAAAATAAAAATTTAAAAAAAGAAGTGATGGAATCACAGACAAAAATAAAAGACAAACATCTGGCAAAAAATATTTACAATATGTAAAAGAAAGGAGTCATAGCCCAACCATACAAAGAGCTCCTACAAATCAATAAAAAGGCAACTGAAGAAAAGAATTTGCAAATTATAAAAGAAAAATATAGATGGCTAAAAACATGAAAAGATGTCCAACTTCACTACTCATTAGGGAGATACAAATGTTTCAAAAAAGAGATTCCATTTTTTTAGCCTATCAGATAAAGCAAAAATTTAAAAGACAGGTAACATAGGGAGGGTAAGGCAAAGGGCTCATTCTCATTCTTGGCAAAAATATAAAGTAGGGCAATATTTTTTTTTTTTAAAGATCTTATTTATTTGTCAGAGAGAGAGAGAAAGAGAGAGTGCGTGCATGCACAGGCAGACAGAATGGCAGGCAGAGGCAGAGGGAGAAGCAGGCTCCCTGCCGAGCAAGGAGCCCGATGTGGGACTTGATCCCAGAATGCTGGGATTGTGACCTGAGCCGAAGGCAGCTGCTTAACCAACTGAGCCACCCAGGCGTCCCAGTAGGGCAACATTTTTAAGCAGACAGTTTGGGGGGTGCCTGGGTAGCTCAGTGGGTTAAAGAAGACAGTTTGTCAGTAAAATTAAATTTAAAATCTTATACATTTGACCCAGAAATTCCAATTCTGGGAATCTACTCTACAGAAAAGAAAAAAAAAGCCCTGGAATAAATGTGTAAGAATACTCACTATATTATTATTTCTAATAGCAAAAAATGTGGAATCACTTTAAATGTGTATCAACAGAGAACTGTTTATAAGTCTGTATACTGAAATATGATGCAGCTTTTCAAAGAATTATCTGTACTAACACGATATATAAAAAAATAAATTCTGGAGAATGAGTTACTGCACAAAGAAATGTTTCTGACATTTAATTTCTGTTCTACTTTGTTTAAAAAGATTTTATTTATTCATTTGAGTGAGAGAGAGAGAGAGAGCACAAGCAGAGGGAGAGGCAGAGGGAGAAGTAGAAGCAGCCTCCCCACCGAGCTGGGAGCCAGACAGATGGACAGACAGGGGCTCAATGCCAGGACCTGGAAATCACGACCAGAGCCAAAGGCAGATGCTTAACCATCTGAGCTACCTAGGCACCCCATTCTAGAAATTTTTTATTCTTAACTATAAGCTTACATTTCTTTTATAATTAAAAACAATTTTTGTGAGTGCCTATGTGGCTTAGTCGATTAAGTGTCTGCCTTCAGCTCAGGTCATGATCTCAGGGTCCTGGGATCCAGCCCTCCATCAGGCTCCGGGCTCATCAAGGAGCCTGCTTCTCTCTCTGCCTGCCACTCCCCCTGCTTGTGCATGTTCTCTGTCTCTTTCTCTCTGACAAATAAATAAAATCTTAAAAAAATAATAAAAATAAAAACAATTTTCAAGGGAGGAAAAAGCAATATGCAATATAGAATAAATAAGATAAAAATAATGAGGTAATTTCCATTAATTTTTAGAATCAAAATCTGTAGGCTAGGTCTATCTGTGTCAGAACATGATTAATAATGGGATTTTTTCTTTTTTTTTTTAAATGAAGATGGACTACATAAGCATGAGGTCCAGTAACTGTGGAAAAAGATCCTCTGAGACTATTTAAGGCAAGCAAGTTACAGAAGAGAGAACAGGGAGTTAGGGGAGGGATATCAGTAATCTGAAGAACTAAAAATCTTTGGGATGAAACAAAAGAAAAACCATAGTATCTTGGAACTACAAAGAAGAACTTTGGTCCAACCTCCTTATCATAGTGAAGAGTAAAGTAAGGCCCAGAGTTTATGCAAATTGGGTCCAAGTTCACAGAGATAATACTGGGTCTGCTCCTAAAGAGAACTTAAGTCCCCTTAGGCCTAATCCCTGCAGTATAGAAAATGGTAAAAGCTCTGTGAAGGCAGCAAATGGCCTCAACCATTCTTACAGATTTAACATACAAAAAAAGGGGCATTTTCACAGTGTACAAAGATAAACAGCAACCCCTAGGATAAGACATTTTCAAATTCATTTCAAAATGCATTTTCAAAAATTTATATTCTCTAACTCCCTATATTAATTTCTAAAGTTATCATATACATAATAAGCACATTACAGAAAAAAATTTTTAGACAAAATACCTGTATTTCTACATTTATCAAATAATCAAATCATGTTGAAAATATTTTTAAGCAAGTGAATCATGTTGTACATACAGTTTTGTATTCTGTTTTTTACCCTCTTCATAGCAAGGAAGTTTATGATTAATCATTCTTTTGTTGTAATAAATAATTTCATCAGCAATTCCTAATTAACTTACGAATTTTAAATTTTAACAAGTGGTAAGAGAAATTAATACCAAGTTATATAAAATGTACTTATATCTTTCTGGTCCAATAAGAACACAAAGTTTGCTTTGTTTTGTTTATTTGAGCACTAATCATTTATTTGAGCACTAATCATTCCAAATTAAAACATACTTCACAATTTAGCTATTCCAACATTTCTGAGCCTAGGGCTAAAGAGAGGCCAGTATCGCTCGTGATACTAGCTTCACTGCTGCCCTGTGGGTAGCACTCCCACTGCACTCGTTCCCAATAGGTTCTGTTCATAGTTATAGGAATTGTTTTTTCCAAACTACTAAGACACTATTAAAGTAATTTAGGAAATCATTATAGTTCATCAGAGTCATGCATTGTTGAGCTGGAAGGTTCCCCTAGACATTATCTAGATTATTCCACCTTCTTATGACAAAAAAGAAACTGATGGGGTGCCTGTGTGGCTTAGAAGGTTAAGTGGTGACTCTCAATTTGGGCTCAGGTCATAATCTCAGGGTCAAGTCTCCTAGAGATTCTTTCTCTCCCTCTTGCCCCCCTTCCCAATAAATAAATCAATGTTAAAGAAGAAGAAGAAGAAGAAACTGAGACCTAAACAGAATGACAAATGTAGATGGTAACTCACTTGAAACTAAGACCGAGGACAAGAAAATACAAGGAAAAACTAAAGAATGAAAAAATCACTTTAATTAGAGGAAAGCAGACTTAGAAACTGTTGTGTTAGCTTATAAATCAAGTCAGATATGAGAGCGTGCTAAGAGGGAGAAACCCATGCTCACAGTGGGTACTTCAAATAACAGAGCTGACCTGTGCCTTCTACATGGGCCAACATCAGCCTCTCAGCACCTTTGAGAAGAGAAGGAATGCTGCTCCAGAGAGCTTTAATGAGCTGGTACTCCCTCAGTGGTCAATCCTACAGGCTGCATCCAGGCCTAAGCATCAAGTTTCATGCAGCTTTGCAAAGAAGCGTAACACTCTGAGAGCCAGTCCGCACGTCCCCATGCGTCTCACTCAGGCTTTCACAGTGGACTGGAGCTATGGAAACATCTCCTCTCATCTTGGTTTGAGACAGTAGAAGTAAGCTTTACGAAGAATGGAGAGGACTGTGTGGCTCCAGTACAGTTAGAACATACCAGAAACAGTGCATTTGGTGAAGAGAACCATTAAGAACTAGGGAGATCAGGATGGTGAAATTCTTTCAAATAACATATAAGTCATAGCTGATGAAACAGAGATGTTGTGCTTACAGACAAGAGGGCCTGAGAGGATAGGACAGTGCTTTAAATCTCTACAGAAATGTTAACCATGGATGGGAAACCACACTCCTTTGGTGTGGCTCTAATGTAGGGATGCAGTGTTGGAGCTTGAGGAGATGATCTGGAGACCCCTCGAATCTGAAGGAAAAGTTCTGTATATTTCCCTATACTTGTGGGGGAAAGCCTCCTTACATCCTCTACGAGATAAACAAGCCCCCCCAAAACAGTCAAGAGGTACTGGGTCAAAAGTGTTAAGGAGGAAAATTCTGGCTCAGTATGAGGAAGAACTTTCTATTATAGCGACCCCGAAAACTGAGTGCCCTGTCACTGTAGCCTTTCAATCAGAAACTAAACCACTACGTGTCAGGGATGCTGTGGGGATTCTTATACCAAATAAGGGTTCAACTAAATGACCTCAAGCATTCCTTTCAAAGCTGAAACTCCAGGAACATTTTTTTCTATGTGGAACATGGCTGTCTCAGAGTCTACCTAAATAGAAATCACTTCAACTTAAAAAAAAAAAAAAAAAAGAGTATTTTCATAATGAGAATTGGTTATTGAAATGTCTACAATCGAGATGTCAAATCATAAAGGCTTAAACTTTTCATTCAATAATGAAAAAAATATAAAATATATTTTAGAGGCATCATCTATTAGGAAAAGGCCACTTTAAAATGTCCACATGGTCACCTGGGTGGCTCAGTCAGTTAAGCATCTGCCTTCAGCTCAGGTCATGATCCCAGGGTCCTGGGATCAAGTCCTGCATTTGGCTCCCTGCTCAGTGGGGAGCCTGCTTCTCCCTTAGTCCCTTCCCCGGTCAACTGCGCACATGCAACCTTCTCTCTCTCTCTCTCTCTTGTGCACACACATACAAAAATAAATAAATAAATCTTAAAAAAAAAAAAGTCCACATTAAACTCAACTCTAAATAATGTATTCAATGAAATCACTACATTAAAAAAGTTTGAATCTAAGATTTCTATCTATCTGAGAAGCCATTAAGACTTACCTGTGTGCCATACGTACTGAACCCATACATATGTGCTAGCAGCAAAAAAAAGCCATTGTATGGGGATGAACAGCAGACATATTATATTTGACGTGAATGCTACACAAACAAAAAATACTGAGAAGGCCTAAAGGAAAAAACAAAACAAAATTAAAAACACATCTTAGAACTTGTTATTTCAAACAGATTATTAAAAGCATGTTGGACAAAATCTCTGAAACTGCCATGCAAGAACTATAGAGCAAGTTTAAACATTTAAAAGCCAGCATGTAAAAAGTAGAGGTTAATTCAATATTAAAAAGTAATCCTATTTATGTCCTCAGTCATGAAGAACTGGACCAGGACAGGCTGAGGTTGGGTCACAATGAGTTCATTTGGACTCCCCAGGTGGGTTACCTAGAACAACTAGAACTTTAACACAGAAAAGCCTCCTCTCTCCTCCTAAAACATTCCTAAAGAGCCTCATTCTTAAAGAACAGGCTGTTGGAGCACAAGTGAATCATAATAATAAGAATTAGGCTAATGTTAAAGATTTTAATAATCCAGCCTTTCTCTGGACACACCACTGGGTATTCCCCAAGAGGCCATAAGCCCGAAGCTATCTTTTTGAGGCTCTGGATTTCTAAGTAGAAGAGTTCCAGGTTTAAGGTGTAGCCATGGAATATAAGAGAACTGCAGGTCAACCAGGGGAACAAACCTAGGCCTGTGCCCTTGCTCTAACCCAGTAGTTTTCAAAACATAGTCTGGGGATCCCCAGGGGCAGGAGGGGAGTCTCTGAGATCCTTTCACTGGGTCTTCCAGGTCAACACCATTTTCATAGCAATATTAAGATGTTATATGCTGGGACGCCTGGGTGGCTCAGTTGGTTGAGCAGCTGCCTTCGGCTCAGGTCATGATCCCAGCGTCCTGGGATGGAGTCCCACATCGGGCTCCACGCTCGGCAGGGAGCCTGCTTCTCCCTCTGCCTCTGCCTGCCATTCTGTCTGCCTGTGCTCGCTCTCTCCCCCCCTCTCTCTCTGATAAATAAATTAAAAAAAAAAAAAAAAAGATGTTATATGCCTTTTTCATGTTCATTCACTCAGGACTAAGGTGGCTTTTTCGAGAAGCTACATGATATGTGATTTTGCAGTCCACCAAGTTCAGAGGCAGATATGAAAATGCAGCTGCCTTCCATTAAGCCAGCCATTAAAGACATTTGCAAAAACATGGTCAAATCTTCTAATTTTTTTGTTTTGAAAAACACAGTTATTTTTCATAAAAATGTGATTTTCATTAACATGCAATAGGCTTATTATTTTTAAGTGAATTAATAAACATTTAAATTTGTTTTCAGTTTTGATTTCTAATATAGTTAATATGGAGAGATCTAACCCAGATAAATAAAAGCTCCTTGAAATCCTCAGTAGTTTTTAAGACTTTAACAGGGCTCCGAGACCACAAAGTTTGAGAACCACTGCTCTAACTCTAACCCAATCACTGACACAGCGATAAGGCTCCAGAAATACTTCAGAGTAGGACTGGGTAATTATTGCTTCCTTCACTACTCTGTTTCCCTCCCAAGGTCTTTGGCCCTCCCCTTCTTTTCACTGGAATGGTAGAGATGGGGAGTGGATGTATAATGATTTGATCACAGTTGGTTTTTTATTTTTAATCATCAGTTACTGAAGATTTTCTTAGAAAATTAAAACCTTTATACTTGAAAAAGGTATTAATAAACGTACCAGTCCCTGGTATCTGAAGGAATCATAGACGCTCCTGATGAAAAGCCAAAATGGCCACAGGTATTCAAATCTGAACTCCAGGACAAAATCTGCCAGGAGGACAAGCGCCCACACTACCAGGAATTTCAGGTATAAAAATGTACTGCAAAGCATAAAAATAAAGAATTAATTCAAGGTCACTGGCGAAGGACTAGAAAAAGAAAATGCACTGTTTTCGTTAAGAGACCAAAAATATCTTCATATACCATGAAAACAGATAGAGATGTTTCCGTAAGCCACCTAAATTTTAGAAGCTCTGGCTTTCACTCTGAGACCCACAACTATCAAAGTAAGATGATGACCACAAATGCTTAATTCTATTTAAGATGGAAAGAAATTTTACATTTCACCACTATTTTAAAATGTACTAAGTGTCTGATTTAAAATACTGCAACACTCTCAAAATTACAGCTTTCCAGCTCTTCTTCATTAGAAGAAAATGTCATGGTTGAAAAGCTTCGAATTTGCTGTTTCCCTCCCCCCTACATCTGTGTGAAGAGTCTTTGAAATTCTTGATGCACATCCCTACATGCTTGAAGGATTCTGGTTTTTTTTTTTCCTCTTTTCTCCTCTTGCCTTTCCATGTAGTATTCACCTGCATTAACCAAACAAAAACCAAATGACTTCCGCAAACAGAAACTAATTTAGGGAGCAGTTGCCCATTACTACCATGGGTTGTGAGAACACAAAATGTACATTAAAGGAAACAATCCTAAGTACCCCAGCCTTGCTCTAGCTAAGATGTAAATGTGTGCTTCCAGCTCCCTCTGGATTTACGTTAAGTAGAAGCAGACTTTGATACGACAAGCAGGTAGCTCAAAACAAGGTAAGGCCATGGATTAAAATCTCAAAGCCCATATTTCTACTTCATGAGTTATACAATAGATAAATAGAAGCCTTCAGATTAATAAACCCCTTACTAATTAGCCCCTAATTCTATGTCCTTAACCCAGTCAATTCTGGAGCAGATTAAGTTTAGGCATTAACAAATTAAAAAATGTTTTCTTAGATATAGATTGGAAATACCTAAAATTCACTTTGATTTGGGCCAGAGCCTTGTATGCTGCTTTGTAATACAAACATTCCAATACTGATGTGATTATATTAGCTGTTTGAATATACACCACCGACAACAAAATCAAGGCTTTAATAAATCATGGTAAAGTATATTAAAATAAGCTACAAAAAAATTGATAAACTTGGTGCGTGGCAGACAACAAAAGCAAGACCCAGCACTGAGGTTTCTTTCTTTGCCCTCTAAAGCCACAAGGGTAAAAAGATGTCAAGAACAGACCAGTATGACCCTCAATGATATAGTAGCATAATGAGACATTATTTGCAATTAGGGGCAGTTTCTAATACTAACTCTCTTTTTTTTTTTTTTTAAAGATTCCATTCACTTATTCGACAGAGAGAGAAAGATCACAAGTGGGCAGAGAGGCAGGCAGAGAGAAAGGGGGAAGCAGGCTTCCTGCCGAGCACAGAGCCCCATCTAGGGCCCAATCCCATGACCCCGAGACCATGACCTGAGCCAAAGGCAGAGGCCCAACCCACTGAGCCACCCAGGCGACCCTCTAATACTAACTCTTGATAGAAGTTCTTAGGGCTTGACAATAAGTTTCGATTAAGAGGTTTGCTATACAATCAAGGTACCCAAGGCAAACCAGAAGAAAACAGGCTTGCATTCCAAGTCCCTCCTCACTAGACTCATTAGTCAGACGAAGACAGAGCCCTCATTCTCCCCCATTAAGAATCCATCACTGATCCAGTGGAGAGCAAGGTGTATCTCACTAGAAGGAAAACTGAGTCACATAGGCATTCAGGAACACAAATCTAATTTCAAACTAGATTTCCAAGCTGCTTAGCTTTCAAACTGAGAGGTTTGTCCTTGTCTCTAGAACTGTTTCTAGGTTTTAAAGAAGTGATAATAGCCTCTAATCCCTGTTTCTGAGGCATTTAAGAAATGGCACACATGGAAATGTTTTTACCTCTCCAACTGAACACTTTTTCCCACAGGGCTGCCCCTGAGGAGGTAACTGAGGACATCATCTTGTGTGGTCATCCCCACTCCCCAGGTGGACAAAGGAGAGTACTACCAACTGTTCCCAACGCTCCCAAGGCATGGCAGGATCCCAGTCTCGCAGGCAACATTCTGTTGCACTGTTTAGAGAGCATTATCCAAAGAATGACAGCCTATTGAATACTTTTTAGTAACCTGGTCATTTAAACTGAAGGCAATACAGATATGATCATCTTTCTAACAATGACTATTCTTTTTCAAGTATGTGACTTCAAGAGAGTTCCTTTTTCTGTATTTCATTTCTTAAAAAAAAAAAAAAAACTGCTTTCATACTTTCATGTTCCTTGACACCCAGATCTTACTAAGTCACAGTTTAGAAGCACAGATATCTAAGGAAACTTGACCTTTCACAACCATATGCCATAGCCTCAACTTTCCTCAGACTCCCCTTTTAGGTGGGCCTGCCTCTAAAAATCAAGAGGCAATCTAATGAACAAATCAGATTTTACAATTTTCCAAAAAGAGTTCTAGAGCTTAGCTGCACAATCATGTGAATATACATATTATTACTAAATTGTACACTTAAAAGTGGTTAAGACACTGAATTTTACATTATGTGTTTTACCACACTTTTAAATATATATAAAACAAATAATTCTTTACTCACATTTAAAAAAAGTTGATTTTACTTTAGGACTAGTACTGAATTCTACTGATTCATTTCTGCCTTCAAGGTTTTAGAAAGTTTAAGACAGTTGCCTGGAGGCTCCTGGGTGGCTCAGTGGGTTAAAGCCTCTACCTTTGGCTCAGGTCATGATCCCAGGGTCCTGGGATTGAGCCCTGCATTAGGCTCCCTGCTTAGCAGGGAGCCTGCTTCCTCCTCCCTCTCTGCCTGCCTCTCTGCCTACTTGTGATCTCTGTCTGTCAAATAAATAAAATCTTAAAAAAAAAAAAAAAAAGAGTTGCCTAATTCTGTATTCACTTAGTCCCCTGCATCAGTAAATTATGCTTATTATCCTTTTATAGGTACATGCAAAAAAAGTTAAAAGACAAGTAATCTAAAATGATTGCTTAACAGTATAGAAACCTAATTCCTTTCCTTCCATGTTCTGATGGTCATAAGATTTAACCAAATCCACAGAGATGACATTCTAGCAGGAAGAGAAAGTTAGGTTTTAAGCCATTGTAGCATTCTAAAATACTTCTTTTAAATCATGAAGAGAATGTGATTAAATATAAAGTATTTTTAGACAAGCTGTTCACAATATGGTTCATAACTTGATGTTACTTTCTTTGACCCAAATGCATTTATGAATAACTATAAAATATCTTGAACAAAAACTTAAAGCATAACTACAATGAAAAGATATTTTCCATAATAATATAATGAAACAAGGGCAGACCAGTAACGTCTCTTGATGGTCTTAGGTTCTGTTTTGGATGCCGGTGAAATTAAGAAGAGACACATGCAATGATTAGTCTTAATGGTGGTGATTCTTTCAAAGTGGTTATTAACTATAAGATTCTTTCCCCTCCCTCATTCTATTCCTACCCTTGCCATTTACAACCACTTTTAACCTGAATCTATTTGGCAATATTCTTCAGCTATGGATTAATCATCTGCGATTAATGAGAAGTAGTACTGAACATTTTTCTTTCTCTGAGTAAAGTGCACCTTCTCTCTAGTACCACTAGCTGCTGTCATTTAGATCATTTTCTGGAGCCCACATAATTACCATAGTGTGGCCATCAATCCTCAGTACCTGACCTTTTCCCTAGGCAGACTAATGGCCATTTAGTTCACTTGGTCCTCACCACAGAAATGACTCTGTAGAAGATTGCACTGGCTGTGCTGGTGGCCATCTATCTCAATCCCCAGCTTTCCTGTCTTCTCTGGAAGAGCAACTGTGAATTGCTTTTGGCTTTCAGTATGTAGCATGATACTTCTCACACCAAACTGCTGTCTTCTCTGTTATCAAATACCTCTCCCTACTCCACCCCACTTCTAGAATATTCATCCAGCCTCTTGTCCAGCCAATATTCCTACTGAAATCTGATTATGCGTAATCATCGTCCTGCTACTCCAAGTGTGGTCCACGGACTAGCATCATCAGCGTTACTATGAGCTTTTCGGAACAACAACAGCTATTTCAGGACCCATCCCAGACCTATGACATCTAAGCCTCCCTTTTCACCAGACCCCTAGACCATTTGTGTGTACTTTAAAACTTGAGAAGTACTGGCTCGTGGTATAAGCTTCTCATTGTCATGGAACTTCCACTGAATTCCACAATGTCTCAGAAGGAAAACAACCATCTACTTAGATAATCAGTACTTATCTCCAAACCCTCAGCGCTCCTTCCCTCAACTGAGATCACTGTTCAGGGTTGATTCTTCCATTTTCTTACTTTTCTTTCTGAGTCACAGACAAGATGACAAGATCCCCACCTAAGTACAATTTAACCAAACGAAGCACTTCTATTACTGCACTCCTCCTTCAGCACACAACACCCAAACATGACTTCTTTTAAAAAAGCCTCCCTGAGTAAAGACTGATTAGTAAAGACTGTTACCCATTATATGCTCATAACATCCTGTACCGTAAGAACATTTAATCACAGTTATAAATAAATAGTATTTTATTTAATTAACTGTTTAAATGTAGAGTCCACAAGAACAAAAGAGCTGCCTACTTTGTTCCCTGCTTTATCCTCAGTGCCCAGCAGAATACCCCGCACGCTACAAAAACTCAACAAATATTTGTTGAATGAATGACCTGCAATGCACAAGAGTGTTTAGGATTGACAGCAAGGCCTTTCCCAAAGTACACACTTGAAATGAAGGTAGACGGAGAGATCATGCACAGATGACTGGGAAGGATATCTGAACAATGCAACAATGACAAAGGAAACAAACACAGGTTCTGCTCCAAAAATCACCATGAACCTGCTCCCAGTCTGTTCTGGTCCTCCGTAAGAAGAAATGAATCTAATCAGCCCTGCTCTGCGCACCAAACTATCACTCCGTTTGGCCTGCCTGCCACTGATCCGGCCTACAGTGAGGGTTCTCGAAGTGTCTTCTAGTAAGCCTAACATTAAAGAAATGTGCAAAAATGGAAAGCCATACCACTCTTCTCATGAATTTATTATTTTTACATCAGCTTATAATTATTTAAAATGTGTCCACCTTAACTTTGAGTACAGCAAATATTGATAGATATAACCCATATAAACCAAGAGCGGAAAGAGGTCGAGACAAAACTAACTTGAGAGATGGCGGACTAGAGTCGGCAGTTGTGAGATCGAGCCTCTTGTTGGTCTCAGTGCGAAGACTGTTTGGGATTCTCTCTCCCTCTAACCTTCCCAACCACCCCCTCTCCCAGGTGCATGCTCTCTCTCTAACATAAATAAATAGGAACGCCTGGGTGGCTCAATGGGTTAAGCCTCTGCCTTTGGCTCGAGTCATGATCTCAGGGTTCTGGGATCGAGCCCTGAATATGGCTCTCTGCTCTGCAGGGAACCTGTTTCCCCTTCCCTCTCTGCGTGCTTCTCTGCCTCCTTGTGATCTCTCTCTGTTAAATAAATAAATAAAATCTTTTAAAAATAAATAAAAATAAAACATAAATAAATAAATATTATAAAAAAGAATTATGTGCTTTAGTGTTTTTGCAAAGGACTAGACAGGCTGCAGACAAACCAAGGACAGGTACTGTAACTTAACACAATTGGAGAACTTCAGAGTTTTAGAAATTCTGCTTCAAAAACACTTCCATCTAAAAAAAAACAAAAAAACCAAAAAAACCAAAGGGCGCCTGGGTGGCTCAGTAGGTTAAGCCTCTGCCTTCACCTCAGGTCATGATCTCAGGGTCCTAGGATCGAGCCCCGCATCGGGCTCTCTGCTCATTGGGGAGCCTGCTTCCCCCTCTCTCTCTGTCTGCCTGCCTCTCTGCCTATTTGAGATCTCTGTCTCTGTCAAATAAATAAACAAAAATCTTTAAAATATTTTAAAAATATTTTAAAAAAAATAAAAACCATACCACTTTCGACAGTATGGACTCTGTGAGGTTCAGAGGCTAGTGCTGGAAGCACGTGAGGAGAGAGGGAACAACCCACAGGATTACACCTCCTACCTTCAGCAGTAGTAATCATCTACCTAATCACACCTTATGCTTACATCACATGTGTAATTTTCCCAAATGCTTTCATATTCAT
Source organism: Mustela nivalis (assembly GCF_964662115.1). NCBI lineage: Eukaryota > Metazoa > Chordata > Mammalia > Carnivora > Mustelidae > Mustela > Mustela nivalis. The sequence goes on along the minus strand of NC_139029.1, from coordinate 17,673,654 downwards.
TATCTCATTTTAGTCTTACAACTGTGAAATAGGCAGGGTAGTTATTACCCTTTCATAAGAAAGAAACCTGAGGAACCAGGAACTGAGAGGCTGTGGGGCACTGTTGAAAGAACACAGGAACAGGAGTCTGGAGACCACAAAGAAGTGAATTCTACTGGAATGCTGTGCTGCTGCTAAAAAACATAAATGAATATATTTCCATGGGAAAAAAAGGAAAAAAGATTAAGTGAGGAGAAAAGCCAAGAAACTTGTATGTGAAATGGAACCCTATTTTTGTTAAGAAATACACGTTTGCTTATATAAAAAAAAAAAAAATGATACCTAAAAATTATATAACAGTCATCACCCCAGAGCAGGAGTACTAAGGTCTGTGTTGCATTATGTGCTAATATACTATCATGTTAATTCGTTCATAACAAGTATGTGTTACTTTTATTTTTTTAACTCTTCATTTTGAAATAACTTTGTGGACTTAAAGTTGTAGGAGTAGTACAAAGGGTTCCTTTATAGGTTCCAGAACACAAATGATAAAACATTTTACCATGTTCTTACTATCATTATCCCCTATATATGTTTTATTGGTTTTTTTAAATCGAAGTCAGGAAATTAACATTGATATGTTACTATTATCTGATCTAGACACCTTATTCAAATTTCAGCAATTATTTCACTAATGTCCTTTTTTTTTTTTTTTAAGATTTATTTATTTTAAGAAGGGGAAGGGCAGAGGGGGAGGGAGAGACTCTCAAGCAGACTCCCCACTGAGCGTGGAGACTGACACAGGGCTTGATCCCATTACTGCCAGATCATGACCTGAGCTGAAACCAAGAGTCAGACATTCAAATGACTGAGCCACCCGGGCGCCCCTCACTAATGTCCCTTAAAGCAAGAGATAAATAGATAGCGCTCGATCAATCAATAAATCCTGGTTCTATCACATTTTGCACTGCTGTCATAGCCATACTGTGTGGTTTTTTTTTTTTTTAATTTATTTAATAGAGTTTCTCTTTTTTGAGAAAGAAAAAAGGTTCCTGGTACCTGTTGCTTCGCCTGGAAAATGAAGATAATGACTCTTGCTCTCCATATAGCAGAGTCTGAGAGTATCATATGAATTCTTACACCTAAATTCTTACACCACTCAGAAACAATTAAGTGGCACAATACTGTACAACAGAAATGGGACAGACTTTGAGGTTAGACAGATATGGGCCTCTATCAAGTAACTAAACCTGGGGCAATCATGGTCTCCTCACATATGAAACAAGCTAATACCCTTACTGGAACAAAATAAGACAACGAAGAAAAAAACAACAGTAGTAGTAACAGCAAATAACATTATGAGCAATTATCTGTGTTGGGCATGACTTATGTCAATTATCCTTCTAGCAGTCCTCTAAAGTAGGTGGTATTATTTACCATCCTCATTTTACAGATGAGAAAACTGAGGGCTAAAGCAAATAAGTGACTTGTTCAGGGTCACACAACTAGTGTCAGGGACATTCTTTGAAGTCCAGTTCAAATGACTTTGAAGCCCCTATGTTTATTCATCACACTGGACTTTCTTATCTCATATTAGATGTTCAATAAATATTATTCCCCTTCTTTATATACTTTCCTATATACACATTCAACTTACATAATTCTTTATTTCCCCAAAAGAACCAAGTTTTTAAAAATGAGATGTACTTTACGAAAAAAATAAACCCTGAGTATCTCATTCATAAACTATGAATTTATAAAAACTTCATTTGCAAACACATTATAAAGCTCTGCAGAAAATAAAAATTTAAAGCAAATATTCTTTTTTTTTTTTTTTTTTAAAGATTTTATTTACTTGAGAGAGAGAAAGAGACAGAGGAGTGGAGTACTAGGGAAAGGTAGAAGGAGAAGCAGACTTGACCCAGGACCCTGGGATCATGACCTGAGCTAAAGGCAGAAGCTTAACCAACTGAGCCACCCAGATATCCCCTAAAGTCAAATATTCTTTAAAGTAATAACTACTGCACAAAAGATGGGATAACTCAAGAGTGCTTTCTAGCGAAACTGTAATGATCATTGTACTAGACGATCACTGTAATAGAGAAACATGCTCATTGTAATAGAGAATCATCCTTGTAATAGAGAAACATGTAATTCAAAAATAAGAAGATAATTCATTTTTTTAGAAGTCATAATTACCATAAACCATGAGGTATAGCTTATCAAGCCTAGAGCAAGAGAAGAAAATAATGCTTATTACATCTGAGAAAGAAGACTCTAGCCTTAGTATTTCTCTCATCAGAGACAGAACTTTTTGTTTGACTATCAACATGGCACTCACTCTCTCTATAACTCAAGTGCCCTCACTACAAGATAGGCCAAATACTGACTTTAGTACTGAGCAATTATTTGGTTTTTAGAAGTGCTTTAAAGATGAATGAAGTAATAATGTAATTTAAAAACAGAGCTAGACTGTTTCTAGCCACCTCCCCTGTGCTAGGTAAGGAAAGAGATCTCAAACAGTATAAATGCATTAGTGAGGTCTACAGATACCCCTCAAGTGGACTAGCTGCACTATCTCAATCCACTAAATGCAAGGCCTCTAAAAAAGAAAACACAACAGAAGAGATGGATGAGGGAAAATTATTTCTGATGTCACAATCCCATCACTCATTGTGAGTACACTGTCCTTAAAACCAGCAGAGGAAAACAAAGGAATGAAGGTTGGTGCTATGAAGGGTCTTCAAAGTCTGGGGATGGTTGGCATTGTGGAAAGTTGATGAGCCAAGAGCAATTTGGTATCAGTTAAGTAAAATGTCGAAGTGAAGATATAAAGACTCCAAGAATAATTCAAACAGCTGATTATGTTTTTTAGTTTCCATTACCAAGATCCATGTGCCTAAAGGTGAGAGACCGTGAGGAAATGGTCAGTCCTTGAGTATTTCAAGAAATTCATGATGGGGAAAAAAAAAATCTAGCAAAGGATATGTGTTTCTACTGTTGGTCTGTATGATTATACTCACATAGCTTGTTGAGCAAAAATCTTTATTATTCTGGGCCTATTTCTTTCTTTCTTTCTTTCTTTTTTTTAAGATTTATTTATTTATTTACTTGACAGAGAGAAATCACAAGTAGGCAGAGAGGCAGGCAGAGAGAGAGAGAGAGGAGGAAGCAGGCTCCCTGCTGAGCAGAGAGCCCGATGTGGGACTCGATCCCAGGACCCTGAGATCATGACCTGAGCCGAAGGCAGCGGCTTAACCACTGAGCCACCCAGGCGCCCCTCTGGGCCTATTTCTTGAAAATGATCCAAGTTAAATAATTACATCCAAATCTAGTAAGCCTAGAGAATAAAAGTAATCAGTATCTTTTTGAAGAGCACACTAAATTTCATCAAGAAAAGTAACCCAGGAGCATCTGGTGGGCTCAGCTGGTACAGCATGTGACTCTTGATCTCAGGGTTATGAGTTCGAGCCCCATGACAGGAAGGAAAGGAAGGGAGGAAGGAAGGAATTAAGGAAAGTAACCTAATTACAGTATTTCACTTCGAGGTCTTAACCATATTGAAAATTTCTATCTGACCCTCCAGACTCCACAAGGTATATGCTATATTTTATTATTTCCCCCTTAAGTATCACCTGGATGGTAGCCTAGAACATGACAAAACAAAACACATGTATTTACACACACAAACCCCCAAAGGGTTAATATCAGCGGGAAGATCTGGGAGAAATGGCCAAAGAAAAAGACCCTGGAAACATAAGTGCCTCAAGAACAGGAACTGGCTCCAGAATATTTGGCACATAACTAAGAAGAAAGTGAAAATAGTAAGTTACTAAGTCTACCATTAAAATCAATCTCCAGATCTAGTGACGTTCAAGAAAGGCCACGAGGAATCAAAGAAAAAGGAGAATGTCACTAATAAAACAGGAAGCTTTAAAGCAAATAATGTGAACTAGAGCATGTTCCCTCCTTCCCCTGCCTCAACTGGTAGCAGAAATTGAAAGGGATTTTCAAAACATCTAATGAAACTAAACTGCCAAAAGTACTCAGATGAGAAGACTCAGATGAAAGCTGGAGGAAAGTACCTTTCTTTTAAGGTAATACACTACTGGCAAAAACCTGGCAAAAACTAAGTACAAAACTCCAGGGTGGCAGATTTCTTTAAATGCACTCCACGGAAACTGCCAATACAAGGATTAGGTAAACAGCTCCCTGGGAAGGTTATTCAAAACTTACCCCCCTCCCCAACACCCCACTAAAACAATACAGAATCTATCACTTTCCTGTCGGGTCCAGTGTGGCTGAAGTCAAAGCCTCCCAAGATTACCAAAGTGCTTTTAGGCTGTGAGGTTGCAACACTGGCGTGTGGGGTTTCGGTGGCAAGAACACAAGTACAATCAAGGCAGCCAAGGGTCATGCCAGCCTCTAGTGGCTTTAAGAAGCATAGCCCAGAGGAGGCTAAAACGAGGCTTAGGAAACATCATTAATTAAAGAGGCAGGAAAAGCCAGCAAGTGAAATCTCTGGAGGTGAGATTAGCTAGACTAGGGTCTGAAAAAAGGAAATTAGGAAGCTGAGAGGGATGCAAACTTTGATCACTTCAGAAGTCAAAGGCCAGGAAACGCTTTCCTAAAACAAAGATGGGACAAGATATTCCATCTATCAGGGATGTCCTGAGTCCTCAGCTCTAGGGGGAGGGCGTGAAGTTGTCAGAAGCCAAGAGTCAGGGCCAGCCCCACACCCTTAAGCCGCAGGTGGCAGGCAGAACAACCGCCCCCCCACACACACACACACATGGCGACAGGAAGTATTTGTAAATTCGTGAGTGAAGGGGCGCTTCCTTCAACCACCTAAAACAAAGATATAAAACAGTTTCCTGAAGCTTAACACATGTGCCTTACTTAAAATGCTTACTGTGCCTACTTGGGCAAGAAACAATTTTAACTGCAGAGGCTTTCAACATAAACATCTCTGCCCCGTCTTCTACTTACCACACCTCATCTCCTCATCTTCCCATTATAAAGTCAGTAATTCTCAGGGGGAAGGAAGTGGGGGAACACTTGTTCCAGTGTTCCAAAGTGACAGATGGGTAAACCACAGAGGATCCCCTTAAGGCTTTTAAAAACTACACAGCACTCCAACCCCACCTCACCTGGAGAATCACTGCTTGTAATTAGACGTTACTGTTGGGAGTGTCTGGTTCATGTGTGAAGGCAGAGAACCTGGACAGAGAATGACTGCCATAAAACCCCAGGACCTCAGAAATGGCACAGTTAAGTGCAGTTATTTATTTTACTTTCTCTTATTAATAACTGTCCCTTATCGGGGCACCTGGGTTGCTCAGTGGGTTAAAGCCTCTGCCTTCAGCTCAGGACGTGATCCCAGGGTCCTGGGATCAAGCCCCACATGGGGCTCTCTGCTCAGCAGGGAGCCTGCTTCCTCCTCTCTCTGCCTGCCTCTCTGCCTACTTGTGATCTCTGTCAAATAAATAAATAAAATCTTAAAAAAAAATAAATAAATAACTGTTCCTTATCTTTTCCAAAGTACTTTCACATCTATCTCATTTGAGTTAGAAAACAATTCCTCACTTAGTGGCGACCGTCTACTTCATCGTAAAATAGCACAGGGCAAAATAAAGTTGTTAATGCCTCAGGCGAAAAACTAAAACAGCCAGCTAAAATGTAATTCGACAAACATACTTTTCCTTGAACAGAACGCAAAGTTTTCTGGAACCTCAAAAGCACTGTATAAGTTTAAGAGGGCATTATGATGATCGACTAGACTGTAAACTCCTGAAGACAAGAAATCATATCCTATCCTGTATCCTTCACAATTCCCTGAACAATGGAGGTTCTTAACCAAGTAGGAGGAATTCGTTTATATTCATTTATTTATTAACTCACACACACAGCATTTATTGAATACTGAATTCCCACTCTAGATCTATGCTGGCGTGGATGATTTTTAAATGTGCTTCGAATTTTAGTCCTTAATAACATAAAAGACAATCATCACTATTCCTGTTTCTCCTCTCTTATTCTTGATTATTAATTTGACAGAATAAGATATCTGTACCTTTCAGTTTTCAAACAACGGGCACACATATAAACGTAGATAATGCCGATATGTCTAAAATCCATTTTCCTTCTACCTTGCCCCAAAAACGATTCTATCACAGTGATTATACTGACAATAACCATATCATTTAACAATCACCTCAGTCACAGTTGCTGGATTGGAGCCCATGATTAAAAGCGTCTCAGCAATAGGATTTTTTCCAGCAAGACCAAGCAGCAACTGACCCTTTGTTTTGACTACTCAACTTCTGTTTATAGCTGTAGCAAATCTCATAGTCTCTCTTGCCTCCTTAAAGAATAAACCAAACCATGTTAAACTGTGATAACAACAACTTGGTAAATAATATTTGTAGAGCCCTCTAGAATTTATAGAGTTTCACAAACTGAACACCAGCTCCTTAGACCTCAAGACTCATCTGACAGATGAGAGAATGGGGCTTAAAGTGGCAGAGCTGGGATTCTGAGTCCGAACCCAGGTCTCCTGATGCCCGAGGTCCAATGCTCTCTTCATCACAGCTGCCTCCTTGCTATGCCCAGACTCAAAAGGTTGTACAGACTGAGAACATGAAAATAACATTCATGAAACGTTATGCTGTGAAACAGTAGATAGTGGTTATCAAAACTGTCAACAGGGTCTCAGAAAAAAAACCAAGCTCTCTGTTTAATGGGACCAAAATTGGCCAGATATTGAAAAACAAAATGGGCAATAGATGGTATGAAGAACAATTTAATACAGAGTTAAATTCAATGATCACAGAAATTCGATATTCACAAATCCTCAAACATCATAATTTATAACTAGCCCACTCGTTCTGTTTGCTTTAGAAATAAAGGAAAAATTTCTAAACCTTTTTTCAAAACAGAATTTGAAAAAAACAAAACTATGACCTTGTACTTTAGTCCAATACTCCATATTATAAACTAAGAAACAGGTATGTGAATTAAAACATTCATTTGATATATGATGCTATATATCAAGGAAAGATAGCTAGAAATATATGTAGGTGTTTGATTAACATCTAACTTAAAGAATGCCAAACAGAGAAGGGTAAACAGAGTTGAGAGCTGTTGGGTTTTAATATTTTACAGCAAGGGGCGCCTGGGTGGCTCAGTTCTTAAGCGTCTGCCCTCAGCTCAGGTCATGATCCCAGGGTCCTGGGATTGAGCCCCAAATCAGGCTCCCTCCCCAGCAAGAAGCCTGCTTCTCCCTCTCCCATTCCCCCTGCTTGTGTTTCCTCTCTCGCTGAGTCTGTCAAATAAATAAATAAAATCTTTAAAAAATAAAATAAAATATTACAACAAAACTCTGAATAACTTGCATAGCATATTTACTTTAGAGTAAGAACATCTGAATTCCAAAAGTTCATCACTGAAATAACAGATCTTCACTAGACAATGAATTCACATTGTTCATGTTGATGGAGTGGTTACTCTCAAGCAGGTATTAAATTGGGCATCATTTGTTCAAATATAAAGAGATGTCAAAATAGAACACATGTAAACAATATGGGCTCCCCAGTCTTCTTTGTATAAAAGTATATCATCATATGTTACTGTGACTAGCAGCCATTCAAAGTCCTTGGTGTACAATTCTGTTTAATATGCTTTTGCTATTCTTGTGTCACTATTAAGTTGTTCAAATCGTTTTCAATGGGCAGAAAAACATCCTTCCTACAGGATCATAGTATCTTCAATTTGAAGAGACATTCCCCCCCCATTAAATCTGTAGGAAAATGGTTTTTGTTTTTTCACTTTTAGTTTAAATGGTCAGGTTTGATTGATTCAGCATGGACTTTGGCCTGTTTTACTGAGACGCTGTACCCTCAAAGCTAGAACAGAGCCTGGCACATAGCATATACATTTGTTGAACGAATGAATGAATGGTTCCTATGATCTATGGCTCATTACCTAAGAATATACTTACACAGAAGGATAAATATATATAAGGAACTTTATACTTTGACTTCTTAATGCTTCTGAACTTGAAATAAAGGAACCCCTGATGTTTACATCACTCGCTGCTTTGTGAAAAGCAATCTTCCATATATGTAAACAAGAGCATGTGCAAGGTATACAGTTATGCTAAGATTTGGTCATTAGCTTGGTGACAACTTGGGTGTTATCAACTACCTCACATATTTCTCTAAATCTTACAGCTCTAAGAGCTAAACTGTAAAATACCACGAAGGCTCAATTAAGCCAAAATGCACATGCTGAGAATTCTCCTTTGTAAATGAATTATTTCTCCACCAAAATCATTTATCAAGGCAAGTCCCATTCAGAATGAACATTCTAAGAAGAACCAGAAAATAACAGGTCGCCCACAAGTTCTGCTTAGGAAGCTGTGATTGTCACTAAATTGCCCCATGAACCTGTTGTCCTTCTCCCCCTCAGAGCAGTGAATTCAGTTTCTATTTAAAGGGACGCTGTCTTTTTTTCTTTTTTTTTTTTTTTCCGAAAGAAAAAGAAAATTTTGAGTTTGGAAAAATATCCCTTTTAAAAGGTTCAATGAAAACTATCTGCTTAGAATGGTCAAAATAATGTTTGCTGAGAAAATGATCATCCGCTCCTTCTGAGTCTGGAGCGGGGCCACAGGGCATGATTAGGGGGTATCGGCTTCAGCCCGCGGTGCCAAGCCTGAGATCCCGCAAGAGAAGTAGAGGGCCAAAGAAGGGGCAACGTGGCCACCTGCCCAGTCCGCCGGGGACCGTGGGGCCACTGTCTGCTCCCAACTTTGTCAGCCTTTCCTCCTAGTGCATATGGTCCACGCGCCTCCCGACTCAGGCCGGCGACTCTCAGGCCAGAGCGGAACTGGGGTCCAGCGGAGGCCCGGCGTTCCCGGGAGCGGCCCTCGGGGCCCCGCGGCGCCGGCCAGGGTTGCGGGAGGGGAGGGGGCTCGCCGCCCCTCCCCCCCCCTCCCCCGGCCCCGGCGGGGCCAGAGAGCGCCCAACGGCGGCTCGGCTGCTTCCTCTGCCAGCGCCTGCCGCGCCCTCCCCGCCCAGCCGGCGGCCCTCGCCACGCCCCGCGCCCCCGGAGCGCACCCCTGCGGGCCGGCCGGAGCCCCCCGGGCTGCGCTCCTCCGGAGAGCCCCCGGCGCGGGCGTGCGGCCTAGTCGGGGTTACATAACGGGGCCGGGCCCCTCCGGAGCCGACCGGGGGCCGCGGGGCCCGCGCGGTCGGAGGCGGGGGCGCCGCAGCTCACCTGCCGTAGATGCCCTCGGTGATCCGATTCCGCTTTAGGGGGCGGCGGAGCTTACTGCAGTCGGCGTTCCGCCGCTTCATCCTCCCGCTGGGGGGCCGGGTGCCCGCGCCGCCTCCGCTGCCGTCTCTCACCTCGGCCGCCGCCGCCGCCGCCGCCGCCGGCCCGCCCCGCGTCGGGCCTGGACTCTACCCCTGGGGCCGGTCACACAGACATGGAGCCAGCACCCGGGGGGAGGGGGTGGGACGGGGAGGGGGGGCTCAGAGCCTCCTCCGCCTTCGGAAACAAAGAAATGACAATTCCGGGGCCCGCCCGCCCCAGCACCAGCCAGCCGCCTGCCCGCCTCCTCGGCTCCGACGGACGGCCCCCGGGGCCAATGGAAGGCGCCGCTACGCCGCTGCCGGCCAATCCAAGGGCCCGCTGAGGCAAAACGGACTCGAGAACCCGCCTCTTTGAAGGACAGAAGAATGCGCCAATCATTATAGTGTCTGTGTGCGTGCCTGAGCCTATCAGAAAAGATTTAAATAGAGGCTTATAAATAGGCCCTATAAATATAACATCCTATATTATGCCTTATTGCGAAGGTACACTGCATGACTATTGAATTGCGTTTCATTGTATGATAATCCATGCTAGAGCATACCGTGCTATATTCAGTGCCCGCTATCACTAGCACCGTATGAAATAAGGAGGCCTGGGTTTGCGGCATGTGCTGTTTCTGCGCTGACATGTGCTCCAGTCAGTCGCGTCATTATGTAAGGGGCTCGCAGCATCCTCCCCCTCCGGGAGCCTCCGGGGTCAGCGCCGGGGGCCCTTCCTGCGGATCCTGGAGCGTTTGCCAGGCCGGCCGCGTCAGCGCGCGACGGGGGTACGAATGACAAAGCAAACCCCCCACACACATAGACACACACACACACCCTGCCAGCTCCCCGCGACGTGGTGACAGGACGGCGGCCAATCGGAGGAGGTGCGAGGCGGGGCTGCTGCGGTCCCGCCCCCTAGAGGTTGCGTCACAGGGGGCGGGGCCGTGAGTGCGCGCGACGTCTCGCTGTGCTGCCGGGTGTGTATGGGGCGGTGCGACCCTCGCTCCACGTCCGCAGGGCGGGCTGCGTGGCTGGCTCCGCTGGCATAGTGCCTGCTGGACACGGCGAGCGTCAGCGTCGGGGACGTGTCTGTGCCGCGCGAGGGGCCCATGCCGCGGGGACTAAGAGCGGCTGCTCCGCGGCGAGTGCCGGGCTTCTCAGATGTTGGGACACCGGCCAGCGACCCCCTCACCCGACCTTCCTGGAGCTCCGATTTTGTGCCTTACATATACTTACTCATTTACTCCTCATTATTCCCTTGCAACGTAGGTATGAAAAAAATCACATTAGAAAATACAGCAAAGATTCTTTTAAAAAGAATGTCATTAAAGAGAACTGGGCAGCTGTCAAAAAGTAGCTGAAGGGAGAAGAAACACTCATGGATCTCATCACCTTATCACGACCACTATCAGCATTCTAAATTTTTTCTTTTTTTCCTATTTGTCCCCATGGGTGATATTCTTTTTCTTATTGCTGCTATTATTACTAAACAGAGTAGTGATCATACTAGATATTCAACTTTGTGTTCTGTTTGTGTGTGTGTGTGTGTGTGTGTGTGTGTAGATCAAAAGAAGTTTATTAAGTGAACATACAGAAAAAGCTCTCAAAAGTGCGAGGGGTCCCAACAGGTTGCCACTGAGGGCCTTTAAGGTCCATCTTTTTGTATTCTGTCCCTTAATGTAAACATTGTCCCATGTTACTATGCATTCTCCCTAAATATTTCTGATGGCTGCTGAATCTCCCATCAAGTGGCTGTACCAACTTAACCACACACCAGCAGTGGGACTGTTAGGTGGTCTTCCAGCACATTTTAAAAACTTCCAGGAAGTAGATGGTATCTGGTTTTGTCCTGAAGTGGGTGGACCTCTTCCTACCCTATAATTACCCCCAAGGAGGAACTTGTAATTTGTATCAAATTCGTCATTTTCATCTGCTGTTCTTTGTTATTTTACTCTGCTCACAAATCTTTAAAGATCTCCCAAACCTGAAAACCATTCTCTTTGTTATGGCATCCAGAGCCGTCACAAGGGAGACCCAGTCTCCTTTTCCAGCAAGCCTTATCTACTCACTGTCCTCAAACCCATTGAAGCTTTATCTTCCCTTCTTCCTGCCTTTGCTCCCACACAGAGCATCTCCCCAGTGCTGCTCCTAAGTCAGTTTCCTGGGTAGGCTTGTTCATCCACCAAGGACAAAAGCTTCTTGGGAGATTGGATCCATATTCTGAAGAGACGCAATTTTGAAAAATCGCAAGAGTACCTGCCTTTTCAGACCAGCTTAGCCACTTACTAGCTTGGGCACGTCACAGAATCTTAGAACCTCTCTTTCCACTTGGGCATGCAATAGGTGACAGCAAACTATTACTATTAATAGTATACTTGTTTTTCATCCCTCACTTCTCTCCAGCATGTTGATAAAGTGGCCCTGCGTGGCCAAGGATAACAAACTCTGTGAGTTCAAACTTCCACCAAGGCTGCCCATCATTGTGAAAGGGTCTGAATGGAACGCTCTGCTTGGAGCAGCAGGAAAAGGCTTCAGCTGCCAAGGTGAATTTGTTCATGGAGGAGGATACAGACAGGACCTAAAAATCAATATGCTGGTGGCTTGAATGCCTTAGGAAGTTTTTATGGTAAGATCCTGGCTCCAGACTCCATGGGACCCTAGATCTGAATAGCCATCAGCTCCAGAACCTCAAGCTTCAGATTACCTGAGCCAGAGACAAACAGCCAACTCAGTAAGGTTATAACAGGGCCATATCCATGGGCTTTTCCACTTCCCCCTTATGTCCCTGTTATCTAGGACAGTGCCATGACACACTGTGAAATGAAAAGGTGAGTAATCCTGGAAAAGATGACAGAGGCGCCGAAGCTCACTGTCTAGCCTACTATCCTGATAAGGACATCCCATGCCATGGGAGAAGCGTGGAGTGACTGGGAGTTACTCTCAAGCATAGGGCTACATGGGAGAAAGAGAGAACAGAGAAAATCTGGAGTTCTGGGTTCCAGTCTTAACTCCCTGGTGTTGAGTTACCTGCATACAGTTGTGCCAAGATCCACTCTGGAGACACTTCAAGCCCTATGTTTAGAAGCAGGTCATATTAGCTCCATTTTGCAGATGAGGAAACTGAGGCTCAGAGAAAATAAAATTCTGAAGTTGGCTTGGTAGAGCAGTTTAGCTCAAGGAACAGCTGAATGAGATCAAGCTGTGATGCTATAGGTTGTATCTGGTGTTGGTCGGGTGATTGGCTTGAGTGGGATGATGAGAATGGTCCTCTTGCCAAGAGCCCACAGGACAACCGCCCTTCTCCATTTTGTTCTCTCTCACTCCTTCTGCCCCAGCCAGACCATCTCTTTTACTGGCCCACCCTAGCCCACACCCCCTTTGGCTCCAATCAAGTGCCAGCCTTTCCCCTCTGAGCCCTCAAATGGCTCTTTGGGATCCTAAGGGCACAGACCTGGGCAGATATGAGGCAGACCTCCCGCCTGCCACAGAGCACCCCCAACTCCCCATACCTCTACTACCAGTCAGGAGCCAGGGGAGGTCAGTGGCCATTTTACAGATGAGTAAGACAGGGAAGGGAAATCATTTGTTCTCATTCAAAAGACCAAGACCCAGTCAAGAATTCAGGGCTTTCCCTCCTCTTCTCCTCGGACGTTTGATGAGCAAGGGATTGAGATTTGCACTTGAGCTTCACCTGAGCTCGGAATGGCTCAGAATAGCCTGGAGAGTGATCATCACACCCTGTATCACAAACAAGAAAACTACATCCCCCCCCCCTTTCAGTAGCTTCAGTTCCCTCAAGCCCACCAGGCAGGGCTGGCCCAGCTGCCTCGAACTTGGCTCCCATGCCTCAGGAGTCACAGAAAAATCCAGACATTAGGATGGCCACCTCTCATACATGTATCTGTGTCCCCTAGAGAGCCCTGTTAATGGAGAATATTCATTGTAGTGTTTAGAATAGGAACAGTTTAGAAATAGCCCAGATAATCCCACAAAGGGGACTAGTCAAACAGGGTCACACATTCTTACCACAAAAGTCCTGTGGCATGGAGAATGGTGACACACAGCACTTACCACGTACAGTCACTGCTCTAAGCACTTTGATCTCATCCTTACAACAACCCCACGAGGTAGGGATGATTACTGATGCCATATTACAGAGGAGAAAACTGGCACAGAGCAAGTCAGTTCTTTGCCTAAGGTCACACAATAAGTGACAGAGCCCAGATTCAAACTCAGAAATTCTGGCATCAGAGCCTGGGTTCTTAGCCACCCTGATAAGCTGTAAAGATTGTCCTGGCTTGGAAATGATTTATGATATACTGTTCATGGAAAAAGCAATTACCCAACAGTATGTGCTGCATAATCCCATTTTTGTAGGGGAGAAAACAAGGTGTAAATTCACATGAATAGTAAAATAAAAATCTGAAAAATATACAAAAAGAAGTAGAACTGGTTTTTGGAGATGTTGAAATCATGGATGCTTTATGTAAACTTTTTGCCATGTCTGCATTTTCAGAGTTTTCTACAGTAAATATGCCAACCCTGTGCAATTATAATAATTACAAATATTTATGGAAGATTTTCTACACATCTGACACTTAACGCACTCTTCCTCATATACTCTTCATGACTGGGGTTCCCTGGGTGGCTCAGCCGGTTGGGCGTCCAGCTCTTGGATTCAGCTCAGATCATGATCTTGTGGGTCATGGGATCAAGCCCCACATTAGGCTCCACACCTGTGAGGAGTCTACTTGAAGACTCTCCCTGTCCACCCCTCCCCCCATCACATGCGCGCACTCTCTCTCAAATAAACAAACCTTTAAAAAAAAATCTTCACAACCACCCTATGAGGTTGACACTGATTTTCTCTACTTTAGAGATGAGGAAGCAGGGCACCTGGGAGGCTCAGTGGGTTAAGCCTCTACCTTCGGCTCAGGTCATGATCCCAGGGTCCTGGGATGGAGGCTGGCATTGGGCTCTCTGCTCAGCGGGGAGCCTGCTTCCTCCTCTCTCTCTCTGCCTGCCTCTCTGCCTACTTGTGATCTCTGTCAAATAAATAAATAAAATCTTTAAAAAAAAAAAAGATGAGGAAACAGAGATATTGATCATCCCACCCAAGTTCACACAGCTAATAATTTGTGGAGTCAGGTTTTGAACGCAAATTGCCTGACTCCGAAGCTCATGTTCAGTGAATGAATGATTGACTGAGCCCCACTTTAACCAGGCAGGCCCAGAGCAGGATCACACACCCTTGGTAGAGGTAATGGAGGACCTCCCTACGTGCTTGCTCACTGCCCATGACCGAGCTTTACAATGCTTGACTCAGATGAGGATGACATGGTGAGTATGATGATGGAGTCCTGTTTTTATAGAAAATGCATGATTATATGTGAATTCCGCAGTCTTTCGGACTTGATTCGTCATACCTGGAGGAGACCTGGTCACTTAGATCAGAAGGCCACAGGCATGCTACCACGTGCCTCCCTTCCTTTCTATAACCCAGCTGCCACTCAGGCTTACTCTTCCCAGGTTTGTGAGAACTCTGTGAGGAAAGTAGAGCAGGTCACCTTACTTGACTCATAAGGAAATTGAGACTGTGAGTGGTTTACTAAATGGAAGGCAGAATTGCAAAGTAGTTGACAGCATAAGCGGTTGGCATAGATGGAAGTGGTTGGGTCCCACCCCTAGCATTTATGAGCTGTGTGACGTTGAGCACTCACATCACCTCTCTGAGCAGCAGCTTCCTCATCTGTAAGACGGGATGACTGTGCCTGTTCTCACAGGCTTGAGGGGAAAAGTAGATGGAATAATGTATGCAAAATGCTTGGTCCAGTGCTTGGCATTCCGAAAATGGCAGTTGTTATTTATTCAACAAATATTTAGGGGAGTCTGGGTGGCTCCATTAGTTAAGCATCTGCCTTAGGCTCAGGTCATGATCTCATGGGTCCTGGGTTCGAGCCCCACCTCAGGCTCTGGCTCATGTGCTTTCTCTCTCTCTCTCTCAAATAAATAAAGAAAATCTTCTTAAACACCAAATATTTATTGATCACCTATTAGGACGGAACACTAGGTGTTGAGATACAACAATCAAAAATCCCTGTTCTGGGGCGGCTGGGTGGCTCAGTGGGTTAAGCCGCTGCCTTTGGCTCACGTCATGATCTCAGGGTCCTAGGATCGAGTCCCGCATCGGGCTCTCTGCTCAGCAGGGAGCCTGCTTTCCTCTCTCTCTCTCTGCCTGCCTCTCTATCTACTTGTGATCCCTCTCTGTCAAATAAATAAATAAAACCTTTAAAAAAAAATCCCTGTTCTTTCAGTGCTTGGCTGGGAGATGGAGAGTGTGGGGGTGGTCCTCTGACAGGAGGAGGAGGCTTTCGGGCAGAGGGAGCAGCAGGTGCACAAAGTGCTTTTCCTAATATTTTGTTATGAAAAGTTTCTAACAGAAGCCAAAGAAGTTGGAAGAATGATACAGTGAAAAGCCATTTACCTCCCACCTAAGATTTGACAATGAACATTTAACTCTATTTGTTTTGTGACATATCTGCCCTCAATCCCCTGTGCTTTCTTGTACCAGGTGAGCTGCCTTGAGGATTTGGAGACAGAATGTCCGGAGCCGGAGTCTGAAAACAGGGACCTTTTGCAAGAGTCGGAGGGGTATTCCCCTTTGGACAAATCTGTTGGGAGAGGCCAACTGAGGGGGACACCTCCCTTTATTAAAGAAAGCCTGTTTGGCAAGGAGCTTGGCCCTCTTGTCAAGCAGTCAGTCCCTGACTGGGGCAGGAGCAGTCTGCATAGGGGTTTCCAGGGGTGTGGAACCAGCTGCCACCCACACTGTGCTGGCCAGAGGATAAACACAACCATCGGGGGGCTCCAGGCACAGGAGCCAGCAGTGGCTGAAAATCTTCATGTTCATCTGGCTGACCTTTGGTGTCCCTGGGCACGTGAGTCCAGCTGCCTGGTTTACAAGGTGCTGGTACAGGACCCAGCCCAGCTAAGGTCATGTTTGTTTATCCCCCACACAGGGGAGCCCTCTCCTTATGGAAACCCAGTTTACGGGAAGTGCTGAGGGCCAGAAATCAGAATCATGGGGTGACCATGAGGGTATGGAGATTTCTATCTCTGATCTCTAGGGGTCAGGCTACCTTCTGTCTATTGCTACTGTTGATGGGGACAGAGGACTGGGAATCCCATGTTCCTAGATGTTGAAGAGGACTTAGAAGTCGTCTGGGCCACAGTTACATGGCTGAACGCCCAGTTGCTCAATCTGGGCTTTGGGTCTGGATTAAATCCCAGTTCTCCTACTTACTTGTCCTGTCACCTTGGACAAAATCACATGACCCTTCTGCACCTTTATAGTGTAAGGCTAATAGGACTCCCCTCCCAGGGTTTAACTGGGTTCATTCATGTGCCTAGAACAGTACCTACCAAGGGTAAGTGCTTGGTGAGTGTTAGCTCTAGGAAACATCTAGAGCAAAAGGAACTGGTGTTGGTCGTTCACAGCCATTTTTCCCCCATGCATGCACTAACATATGGTTTTATTATTGTTATTTTTTACAAAAGTGGGAACATATTGTACACACTGTACCATAACTCGCTTTTCCACCCAATAGTATATTCTCTGTGTCAATTTGTTGAACGTTAAAAGCATTTTCCTCTGGATTTTCCACGTATGTTCAGGACCATGATGTGTGTCCTGTAGCTTATTTGCCAGTCCCCTACTACTGGACATTTAGGTTACTTTCAATTTTTTTTTCCTTCTGCAAATAAAGCCACACTGAGCAAGAAGAGAGTGATGTCAGCTGACTGTATGACCTTGGGTATGACCTTCTGGTGTGAGTTTCTTCATCTAAAAACAGAATGACAAGATTCTTCTGGGTGATTAAAATCTCTTGCACACTGCATATGAATCACTTCCAAGACTTTCCTGACATGTAACCATCAGCTTCTGTTTGCATTCCACTAGGGACAGGGTGCTCACTACCACATGAATAGCCTGTTTCTCTGGACAACCGTAATGGGTCAATGAAGAATCCACCCATGGTGGACCAAAATCTGCCTCCCTGCAATTCCTAGTCTAGTTTTATTACTTGAGGCCCCATAAATTCAGTCTACACTCAAAGGCCAGAAGCTGCAGCCAGTGTAGAAGGTAAGAAAATTTCAATCCTTCCCTTCCTTTCTCCCTCCCTCCCTTTCTTTATGCTTATTATAGATCAGACCATCTGCTAGGCCCCTGGATGGGGGCTACAAAAGTTAGCTGCAGGGTCAGAACTGGATCCCAGGTACCCTAAAGCGCATTTTTTTTTTAAAGATTTTATTTATTTATCAGAGAGAGAGAGAGGGAGAGAGCAAGCACAAGCAGACAGAATGGTAGGCAGAGGCAGAAGGAGAAGCAGGCTCCCTGCTGAGCAAGGAGCCCGATGTGGGACTCGATCCCAGGACGCTGGGATCATGACCTGAGCTGAAGGCAGCTGCTTAACCAACTGAGCCACCCAGGCGTCCCCCTAAAGCGCATTTCAGGGGACTGCCTGCCCCCTGCTTTGGGACAGGGGTCCTGAAGCTGGTGGCCTGCCTCAGATACTATAAGTACATATGCCCCAGGCAGAGTCCTGGGTTGCTTTGTGAAGAGGTGACCAGACTTGGAGACAGCTATAGCCTAGGGCTTGGGCAGGACTCCGCCAGGTTTTTACTAGAGCTGGACCCAAGCCTCCTTTCTTCTTCCCCACCTACCCTTAAAAGATTTACAAACAAGTAGATTTAAATACAGATCCAAATATAAATAATTCCAACCATGTAACTCTACAGAGTTAGCTCCCCAGGAGTTCTGTCTAGATCTTCCTCAGGGCTTAGTGTTTTTGCTTTCACTTCATTCATTCTCATTCAATACATTCTTAGTAAGAGTTCACTGGGTAAGGTTTTAAAAGAGAAATTTTGTCAATCCAAAGCTCCCCCTGAGGTTCCGTTTCCCCATTTGTAAATTAGGAGTGCTGATCCACTCTCCACCTTGTAAGGAGATGGGGAGGTTAAACTAGAGTCAAGAGCAAAGGAGGGTTCTCTTGGGTGGGTGCCCAGTGAATGGACACCCTCTTGGAAACTGCACACCGTGCCTGCCCTAGAGTAGGAACGTAGCAACTGCTTGCTGAATGAACAAATAAGTGAGTGATTCGATGAATGGGGTCGCGTTGGAATAAATGCATTTCTTCCCCTGCCTGTCCTAGTCCCTCTGCTTCTGTGTTAACTCCCTCAACAGGCCAACAAAGCCAGCCTTGCGGCCGGAGATAAGGTTTTTGGCGGGTATCTCCGCTATCGCTCCCTGGAGTGCGGGTGGGGGCAGAGGGGTGATGCCTGGAGCGGGTGCAGGTGCCACACAGACACGGACACAGGATGGGCTCTAAGTACCCACCGTCTATGCGGCGCTGCCTGCCCCTGTGGACCCTAATGCTGGAGGCGGCTCTCGTTGTCATCTTCTTCTTTTTCACCTCCTACGACACTTTGTCACAGGATCCGCCGAAGCAGCTCATGAGGACTTTTCAAGGTGAGTGTCCAGAGGGGAGGTGGTCACAGAGGCGAATAGCAGGAACAGGGGAAGTGAGAAGGTCCGTGGTCCTCCAGGGGCCTACATGTTCCTCTCCACAAAGTCTCCGAATAAATGGGTTCCCACACCTTCTCCTATAGGTTGCACAGAGACCAGCCAACAACTTAGGCTCCCCCTTTAAGGACCAGCGTGGACATCTCTTCCATGAAGCCTTCCTTGATTTGTCAGGGCAGTGAGGGGTCTCCTATTCTGTTTTTCTAGAATTTCCTTTGCCAAATGGTCTTCATTAAGTCTCTGCTTTTCTGTCCCTTCCTCCTCTTTCTCCCGAGCAGCGAGGAATTTCACATTGTTCGGCTTTTAGTTTTTGTTTGCTTTTGTGTGTGTGTGTGTGTGTGTGTGTGTGTGTGTGTCTCTTTGCTCATTTCTGTACCACCCTCCTTTTGGTAGTGTGACTCTGTTGCCCCTCCCCCAGCCCCAGGCTTCTCCTTCTCACTCATTGGCTGGGAAGTCTACATTCTGTTTGCAAATCCAGGGCCATAAGGTATGGCTGAAGAGGAGTGTAGGATGGTTGTGATTTTATATGCAGCTAAAAATGTTCACAGACTGTGATGAGAACAACTGTAAACAAGACATATGTCCCCAGTGGTGTGGCTTTTGCTTTAAAAAAAAAAAAAATCGAGATGAGTTTCAAGCATCTCACTGGGCCAGTCTCTTATCTATGATAATGGATGGGCCTTGTTGAGTGTCCTCCCTGAGACAAAGCTGAAGCCCTCATCTGGTTGAGTGCTCACTTCTTCCTGAGTGACATTAACTGGCTAGTTAGCTGAAAGCAGAGGAAAAGCCTCGCCGGGCTCTCGGCAGCAGTAAGCGGGACAAAAAGATGACCAGGGGAGAGAAGCCTCTGCACTAGCTCAGTAACCGGCCCAGAGAGGGGCCCTTAACGCCTGACGAACAAGGCTTAACCAAACTGAAGTTCATTTCACTTCACTTTCATTCTTTCCAGTCCAATACAATGTAATTCAATGCATGCCATTCATTCATGCATGTATTCATTCAACCCTGTATTACAACCAGTGGGGGATCTAGACATGGGCTAATCAGTTAATATTTATTGAACTCTTACTATGTACTAGGCACAGTTTCAATGCTTTAGATTGAACCCTGACAACAATCCCATGAGGCAGTACGATTATGATATGTTTTTCATATAAGGAAATGAGGCACATGGACGTTGAATAATTTGCACAAAGTCACTCAACTAGGACAGCACAGCAAATTGAAATTTGCACAGCCTGGTTTTAGTTTCCATGCCCTTAACCACTATGCTTCACTGCCCCATTTTCCAGCGAGCTTGAGACACTTTTCCCATAACCACTGGGTGTAGGAGCCAGTATTTCAACTCTGTATGTTGGCACCAGGGTGCACGTTCTTCATCCCCTCTGCTCTGCTGCTAACACAGAAATAAAGTGTCCTCAGGGCACTTGGGTGGCTCAGATGGTTGAGCATCTGCCTACGGCTCAGGTCATGATCTTCAGGTCCTAGTATCGAGCCCTGCTTTGGGCTCCCTGCTCAGCGGGGCGTTTGCTTCTCCCTCTCCCAAATAAATAAAAATCTAAAATCTTAAAAAAGAGAGAAAGAAAGAAAGAAAAAAAGTGTCTTCGGACACTCACTTTACATGGAAGCACAGAGGAGAGCTCATAACCCAGGCAGGGGAGTTGATGGTGTCAGGGAAGGCTTCTAGAAGGAAGGAACTGACCAGCCATGTCTTGGAGGCTTGGTAGGAGTTAACCATGTGAAAATGGATCATCATCCAGAGTGAGAGGACAGCAAGAGTTGGTGTGTGCACTCCTTGGAGTGGACTAGGTTAGGGCTTAATACTGCAACATTGGAGCCCAAAAAAGGCAGTAGGGCATCATGGACCCACTGGGTTGAGTAAGGAGCCTGACCATCTTGCTGCTGAGCTGATAGGAAGCAAGGGTTTGGTGAGTTTGGGTTCAGGTTATGGAGAAAGCCATACCAGGGCTAATGGGGGGATGGGTAAGGGAAAGGGCCATGACTTGAGGTGGGAGACCAGCATATGGCTTGTGTGTAGTATGGACCAGAGGGCTTCAAATGCTTCTGATCACATACACCATCTTTCAAGCATGTACCATACTTACATGTCATCACCTAGTACTGCTGCATGAATACGTTTTGTACATCGTAAGAATACACACAAATTAGAAAATTTGGAAGAGGTCGAATGAAATATACAATATTTTCAAATTACTGATGATTGATGGTGCCAGTCAATCTCAAGGCAAGGTCCATTGTTCCCATTACTGAGAGTGGCTGTAAATCCATTCCTAGATTCTTCTTGATAACTGCAAATTCTTCTGGTTGACTTCTTGTCAGATCTAATTAGACTGACTTTTTTTAACCTTGAATGTGACGGATGAAGGGTTTGCACAAGAAACATCGCTCTGCCCTTTTTTTTCATACGGTTGGCTGCCATTATGGTTTTGTCTTCATTCTGTGGTTTTAGGCAGGTGTTGTTAGTCCATTATGTGAAGGTTAGTTGAGCTAAAACTAGGTTACCTAATGTGTCAATTCACTTGATCTAATCCAGTCAATGTGAACTCAATGTTATTTAAAGCAGCCAATTCCAAAAAGACATTTTTGAGGCAATCAGCATGAATCCCGTATGGTATACAGGAATTGTTGTTAGTTTTGTTAAGTCTGATAATAGCATGATGGGGCTTTTTTTAAAGACCCTATCTGCAGAGAGGTGTATTGAAATGAAGCAATGGCCGGGGCTTGCTTTATGCCAGAAAGAAGGAAAAAAAAAAAAAAAAAAAAAAGGAAAGAAGTGGAAAAGATAATAAAAACCAGACAGATCGGCCCTGTGTGACAGTCATTAAAGCTGGGAATGGGTACAGGACATTCACCATGCAACTCTATTTTTGAATATGCTTAAAGTTTTCCATAATAAAGAATCGAATTTAAAACAAAAAGCCAAACAAAACCCTGCCATTCATTGCAACCTGATGAATACAGAGAAACACATCACCCTCTTCCCTGGGGGCCCAACATTCCCTCGGGACCCCTTCCAAAGCTAGGAGACTAGAAACTGTCTGACATCCTGAGCAAGCAGGGAAGGTTCCTGGGTCTGTGGGTCTTAAATACTTAAAGAGCTGCAAACTTCACCAAGGCCTTTGGAGGTAGGATAGCCCAGATCAGTGATTCCCAGAGTGTGGTCCCCAGACTACCCCCCTCAGTCACTAACAGCTCAGGAATGTGTTAGAAATGCAGATTCCTGGGCCCTGATCCATATCTCCTGATCAGAAATGTTCAGGATGGGCCCAGCACACGGTGTTTTACCAAGCCCTCTAAGCAATTCTTACCCACACGAGAGTTTGAGAAATGCGGGAGCCAGACTGATTTAACCTCTGATTTAAGTCTCTGCCCCTTAGCTGCAAGACCTTGGGCAAATTATTCTATCTCCCTTGGCCTCTATTTCAACCTGGGTCACGTGACAACAGTACTTTTTCAATTTATTGTTGGAAGGTTTGAATGAATGAGCACACATAAAGACAGATTAAGAGTGTTCATTTGAATAGACTTCAATTTCTTGTAGTTTTATAAAAACTGGAAGGACTCGTATCTTCTTCCAGGAGCCCCTGGGGATCATCTGGAGCACCTTCTGAGGTGTGTGCTCCCTACGCCGATGACCACTGGTCTGCACAGCCAGTGACGAGGCCAAATGGGGAGGGACACCGAAAAGGCAAGGTGTCAAAATATTCAAGAGACATCTAGGAGATCAAAAGAGTTGTACCTGATGGATGTGAAGGAGGGGTTTAAGAATGGCTTCAGACATGTGCTTTGGTATATAGAAGTGCCAGGTCCTGAGAACAGAAGCAGAAGGGGATGAACTGGTTGGACAGTAAATGAACGATGATATATTCATTCTGG
Source organism: Mustela nivalis (assembly GCF_964662115.1). Lineage (NCBI taxonomy): Eukaryota > Metazoa > Chordata > Mammalia > Carnivora > Mustelidae > Mustela > Mustela nivalis. The sequence continues at coordinate 17,650,839 of NC_139029.1, read as the reverse complement.
GCTTGGGGTTGAGGTGACTGCGAGATGCTTAGGAGAAGTAGAGTGCAGCAGCTAGCTATTGCTGCATAACAAACCACCCCCAAACTTAATGGTTGAAAAAAGCAACCATTTAATTTGTTCACGATCGTGATTAATGCTTCAGCAGAAGAGTTATAGCAGTAAAAGAGGATAAGCCCTCATGAGTGGGTGCTTTTCAAAACTCTGTCACATGTTGACTAATGTTGCATTGGCCCAAGCAAATCACAAGGCCCAACGTAGAAGGGAGAGGTCTATACTGGAAGGCATGATTCACTGGGAGCCATTACTATAACCATCTACACATAGAGTCTGCCCTCGGACTGCCACATTGGGGAAACATACTGGACCTTGCACTGTGGATACTGTCCAGGTCCCCCTTCCCTCTGCTGCCCAAAGGGAGGAGAGCTACCAAAAGACAAGAGGGGCTTTTCCACTGACATGTAAACACAGTACCCCCAAATCCTACAATGTTCCACATCTTAGCCTTGGATGCCCCCTTGACTGGGACATCTTTTTTCCTATTCCAGGATGCTGTAGGGGTGAAGGTAAGGTGGGAGTAGAGGCCACTGGGAAATGGAAGTCAGCCTAGGGCTGTATGGATGGTCCCAGTTTGAGGCATCAGAGGTCTTCCCAGTCAGCTGTGGATAGAAGAGTGTGGAAGTTGAGCCTAGACCCTAAGGGCCAGAAGCTGGTTCTGGCTTCCGAGTTGTTGGTGCTTAAGTGCCTACAGACCAAAGGAAGGAGCAGAGGTGGGTGGAAACACAGAACTAGAATTACAGGGGCAGCTAGGCCAGAGGAGGGGGTGGCAGTCTTGCCCAAAGTCATATAACCAACAAGTGGCAGGCACAATATAATAGTGACTAACTCTGCGTATCCAGTGCCAGGCTAAGTGATTTGCATGAGCCAGTGAAATTATTCACAGCAATCCTCTGAGCAGGTGCCATTGTTTCATACCCATTTTACAGATTAGGAAGCTGGGAAACAGAGGTAGAGGCAGGCTCTGAGCCCTGACAACCTGACTCGGAGTTTTCACCGTTATACCCCGTGTTCTATGTGGGGAGGCATGACGCATCGTGGCTAAACCCAGATGGTCAGCATTCCGATCGCTCACCATGTGCTAGCTGTGTGACCTGGGCTAGTTACAGCGCCTCTCTGGGCCTCCCTTTGCTACCTGTAAGAGGTGGGTAATAAATAGTACCTACGGCATGAAGCTATAGTAGGTGAAAGCCAGAAGAATTCTAGAATGGTGCCTGGTGTGTGGAGGGCACCACACTCGTGCCCGTTCCTACAATGCCTCCTCTCACACCACCAGGCCCTCAGCTTAGACTCTTCCTGCAAGTCATGGGGTTTTCATAACATTCTCCTGAACGACTATCTTCAACCGTAGTATTCCCCACTGGGACCTACTCTTTGGGGCCCCGTAGCACTTCCACACCTTATCACCAGCCAACACCTTAGAGTCCATGTGCCTATCAGCCCAGCAGCTGATCTGGGGTGCAGCGCAGAATCTGAGGGGGGAGGCTTGCACCACTGGGGATGCCCTGAGCTGGGACCCAGCCCTCAAGTGGGGCTCCCGTGCTGAGACTGAGGAGGAGTGGGGGGGGGTGTGTGCTAGAGCTCTGGGAGGCTGGGTGAGGTAGTGGGAGGGTGCAGAGAGTAAAGACAGGCCTGAAATCTCATGTTACTGACTCACGCATTTGGGGTGAATGGGCTCTGTCTGTCAATAGCTCCCAGAAACTGCCCCTGACTTCGCCCCACAGGTGGAGCAGAGCTCCTCCCTCAGGGACAGTGTGGGGCCTTGGGAAGGAAGGCCCTGAGCTCCTACACCTGGCAGCAGCGACAGGGATGGCAGCTGTGCCTGATAAACCCCCCAGCCCAGATCCTCGGACTCTCTAATCTTTAGGGCCCCACCTCTGCCCTATCCTGGTTAGCCTCTTCTCCCCACCCATTGATTCTCTCCTCAGAATATGCCAGAGCTGTGAAGGCCATGGAGAGTACCAAGTCACGCCCATGTTTACAGAGAGAGAAATTGAAGCCCCAAGAGGCGAGGGGACCTGCATGGGGTCCCTCAGGGGGGCAAACAAGAGCGCTGTACCTGGACAGAGAATGGCTCTGCTCCTAGCATGCTGTGTGGTCTTGAGGAAGTCACAGGCTCTCTCTGGTCTGCTTCTGTGAAATGGGAGGAAAATGAAAGGGCTTCCCCACACACGTGGTGGACCCCACGCATACGGTGTCGCTGCTGTTGGGCAGATGTGTTTGCTTTAACAGCAGGACTTAATACGAGATGGCTGGGTGTGCAGTCTCTAGTTGGCCACGGGCCTTACCGCTCCCAAATATGCATTGCGCCTTTCATACACAGAGTTTCCTGCTTGGCTCCTGAAGGAATCTGAGCAATCCCAAGAGGAACTCCCTATACAAAACATGTCCTGTCACCCCCACTCTTAAGAGGATGTAAGCAGGAGACAGAAACATTGCCTGCACCTCCATCTCCCCCACGGCACAGGAGAAGGGGCAAGAAGTGGAATCAATGCCGTTTCTCACCCACTCCCCAAGTTCCCAGACCCTTTGGAGGTCCTCAGGGGTGAGGGTCCTCAGGACCACCTCAGGAGGTCCTGGTGTGACCAGATGGTTTGGGGAGCATCAATCCCCACCCACGTCTCAACACGCAAGACCCTGTGCATTTCTCAGTGAAGGTAAATTTAAACGTGACTTGAAGGGGCTTTCTGAGACTTTGGAGAGTTCTGGAAATGAGTGTTTCCTTGTCATGATCAGAGCCAGGGCTGAAAGCCAGCGGAGACCAGGTGGGTTCTTATTACTGTGATGGTGTGGATGGTGGTGGCAGGAGCAGGGGACAGCCACCATTCCTGAGCATCCTCCTTGCACCAGGTGCTATGCCAAGCCCTTGAACAAAGCATCACCTCTCAGCTCTCGGCTCCCTCTGAGGTGGGCATGATTGCCCTTATTTAGTGGAGGAGGAAAGTAAGCTACCTACAAGGCCATGCAGCTATGAGATTGAAGCATGTAAAGTGCCATTTTTGTAGGTCAAAAATGGTCAAATGTTGGCAATTTTAATATGGTTTAACCTAATGGGGAAGGATAGAGCTGGGATGAAACGGGACTGTCTAAACTAGAAGTCTGTGTGGTTTTTCATCTGTGTGTGTTTTGTTTGTTTTTATTGTCGGCATGCTGGTTGTAGAAAATTTAAACATCAAGAAAAAAGAAAAAAAAAAAAAAACAAGGAAAACCCTCCCAAACTCAAAGATAATAACCCATGGGGGTACAAATTCTATCAAGTTCTCTCCCCAGGCAGTTGTACCTGGGAAATAGTTGGTGTTTGTTGCTAAAACAGTGAGCGATTGGGTACATTATAATCATTGAATTCTGGCCCCCAGATGAAGAGTGTGATTATTTTTCCCATTCAACAGATGAGAAGACAAAGAACAGATAGTGTAGGTAAAGGCACAGGCTTCAGAGCAGATCATCTGGGTTTTAATCTGACTGGGAGAATTTAGGCAGGTTACTTAACTCCTCTGTGGCTCAGTTTTCACATCTGTGAAATGGTGATAATAGCACCGACCTTGAAGGGTGGCTGGGAGAAGGAAGCAGGCTGGTCTGTATGACGTGATTAAAACCGGGGTAGTGGGGGGGGGCGGGGGCGGCTGGCTAGAAAGCACATGACTCTTGATCTCAGGGTGGTGAGTTCAAGCCTCGCATTGGGCGTAGAGATTACTTTAAAAAACAACAGTGTTGGGCGCCTGGGTGGCTCAGTGGGTTAAGCCGCTGCCTTCAGCTCAGGTCATGATCTCAGGGTCATGATCTCATCGGGCTCTCTGCTCAGCAGGGAGCCTGCTTCCCTCTCTCTCTGCCTGCCTCTCCATCTACTTGTGATTTCTCTCTGTCAAATAAATAAATAAAATCTTAAAAAAAAATAAAAATAAAATAAAAAACAACAGTGTTGCTACACGGGAAACAATAAATATAGGCTATTACTAAGCTCAGAGACTTTAAATAACTAGATGAAGCCACACATCTAGAAAATTCCAGATTCCTGATTTCAAACCCAAGTTGGTCAAGGTGCTACCCATTTTTCAAACTTGGAATCGAATTAAAGCATCCACCCTTTCGCTTTCGCATGACCTCTCACTGCCCTTAGGCAGGTCTCTCGCACTCACTTGCCGCAGCAGCCCCTGAACAGGGTCCAAGGCTAGAAAAGGGGAGGGTCCCTCAGATGGCCCGCTTTCTGCCGGCCCACTGGGTCCCTCCCAGCAAAAGACAAAGTGAGAGAACTGCTTTCTGCAAAGGTAATTTGGTTCTTACCAAAGAACCTCTGAGTCTCCTTCTGCCCCTCTTTTCTGGGCAGAGTCATCAGCTTCCATAATCTTACTTTCTCATGCACACGATCAGGTTAAAATCTGCTCCCCGGGGGGCGCCTGGGTGGCTCAGTGGGTTAAGCCGCTGCCTTCGGCTCAGGTCATGATCTTAGGGTCCTGGGATCAAGTCCCGCATCAGGCTCTCTGCTCGGCGGGGAGTCTGCTTCTCTCTCTCTCTCTCTCTGCCAGCCTCTCTACTTACCTGTGATCTCTCTCTGTCAAATAAATAAATAAAATCTTTAAAAAAAAATAAATTTAAAATCTGCTCCCCGGAAGCCACAGTGATAACCTTTACTCGATGTCAACTGTGCGCCAAGCACTGGTTCAGATGCTTTATCCATGTTTGTATTGTTAAGTTTGATGATAACACTAATTGCCACAATTACTGAGCACTCACTATGAGCCAGGCCCTCCCTGCCTTTGTGTTTCCCCGGCATTAGCTCATTGTATCCTTACCTCAACCCTGCCTGGTATGCACTGCCCCCATTATTCAGATGAGAAGACTCAGGCTCATAGAGGAAAACTAACTTGCCCAAGCACTCTTTAATGATCCCTTCCAGCTGCCGTCCCGTAAATTCCTACAGAATGTATGTAAATTCTAATTCTGTAAGCTCTATAAATTCTGATTTCTGATTTCTAACTTTCTATCTTGTCTGCTTCTCTTGCTCCTTCTCCATATTTGCTCCTGGGCAGTCTTCCAGGATGTGACCATCGTGGCGGCCCTTGGCTTTGGCTTCCTCAACTTGTCTTTGCGGAGATACGGCTGGAGCAGTGTGGCCTTCAACCTCTTTTTGCTGGCCCTAGGGGTGCAGTGGGCAGTCTTGATGGATGGCTTCTTGGATCAGCACTTCCAGAACAAGGTGGTCATCAAACTGTCCAGGTAACCAGATGACAGCTATATCATTTCTTGGGTCCTTGAGGGTATGGGCCCCAAGAGGGCTGGTTCTAGAAGAGCTAGGAAGTCCCCTCGAAACCATGCAACATTGAGGATATCTGCTAAAAAATTATTCACTGTTTATCTAAAATTCAAATTGCATTGGGAATCCTATATTTTATCTGACAACCCTGGGCCCAGATCTCCAGCCCTCTCTAACTTTTTTCTTTATGATTGAGTATGATATTATAAAGTTACACAAGTAATACGGGTTCAAAGAAAAATTAATAGAGATTACAGAAAAAAAATAGAAATGTCACAGTCTCTTGAAACCAAAGAAGTACTCCTAGTCCTCAAATGTCAGTGAACAAGAAATAGCCATGCCTTTAAGTTACCTTTGATCCATTTAAATGCATATATATGAAATTCTAAAAAACTAACAACATTAACCATGTTGCTAGAGGAAGGTGATGGTTGTTGATTAGGAAGGAGCACAAAAGAACCTTATGAGGCACAGTAAATGTTCTCTGTGTTATCCTGGGTAATGGTTACACAAGGGGATAGATATCTATATCCATTAAGCTGTACACTTTTTTTTTTTAAGGCATTAGCATGGGGTACCTGGCTGGCTCAGTTGGTAGAATGTGCAGTCCTTGATCTCAGGGGCGTGAGTTTAAGCTGCATGTTGGGCATGGAGCCTACCTAAAAAAAAAAAAAAAAAAAAAAAGACAAAAAAATAAATAAAAAAAGCATTGGCATTTTACAGGAGAAACTCGGTAAAAGTTACCTTGTACAGTGTTTTTGCTCTTATCCAACTCCGAATCTCTGTCCTGCCCAGATGATGGTAAATCCCACCTTAGGCATCTGGGGGGACGGCCACCTCTCCCAGTCAATCCATCCATCCCTCTGAAACCTGCTAAACCTCTGGGCACTGCTGTTGACCATCTCCCCACGAGCCAGGCACAGTGCCAGGCAGTGCACAAACGTTATTTTGTTTAACCCTTCCAGTAGGGGTCAGACTAGTGGAGAGGCAAGGAAGTAGAGAGGCTCAGAGAACATAAAGCATTTGCCAAGGGTCACACGGCTAAGTGGTGGCAATGGTTTTAGCTTTTTACTATCTGCAACCCCTTCCCACACCCTCCAGGGTGGTTATGACATGAACCATAGACAAGTCAGTTCCCTATTGGCCCTGAAAAAACCCTCCACATTTTTTCTTCTAACAAGTTTTAGAGCTAATCCGAATGGGGATTCGATACCCACTCACCCGCTCCCACAGCCAAAAAACAGCTGGGAAGAGGCAAAGGTTACTGTCTGAAAGAATTCTGACAGTGGTGGCCTTGGTCCGGCCTTTCTGCTGCCTTGGCTTAACGTCTCACAAACCTTCAGCCTCTTGCCCCTTACTGTGCAGGCCTAACTGGGCTGTTCCTTCTAAGGTACCTCGCCCACAGCAGCCAACTTGTTTTTGACTCAGTCCAGGGAGACAAGAAGAGACCATTTGCAGCCTGAGTGAGCTTCCCTGCCCCACCCTGGACAGCCTGGATCCTCCCAGCTGTGGCCCCTACTGGGACTGGCTTCACAGATTTGAACAATGAGCTCCTTCCTGACCTTTCTGAGGACATGACTGGTTCAGGGGGTGGGGCCCAGGCCTACCTCCCGACTGGGTCCTCCCCTTCTCCCTTGGCCTCACCCACACTGTGCTGCCTGACTTGGCACTGAATTGCCTTGAGTCACTGATGACCAGTCCCTTCGGGGCAGGGGCCTGTCCTGCTCAGCTTTGTCCTTCATTTTCCTCCTGCAGTAATGACTTCCTAAATGGTTATTGAAACCAAAATGAAAATAAAAGGAACCCTGAAAGTTGTGAATTTTTTTTTTTAAGTTTTTATTTATTTATTTGACAGACAGAGAATACAAGTAGGCAGAGAAGCAGGCAGAGAGAGAGGAAGGGAAGCAGTCTCCCCGCCGAGCAGAGAGCCCAAGGTGGGACTCGATCCCAGAACCCTGAGATCATACCTGAGCCGAAGGCAGCAGCTTAACCCACTGAGCCACCCAGGCGCCCCGAAAGTTGTGATATTTTTAACACTGTATTTTGAGAGGTTCAGGAGGGCTCCCTTGGAGGATAAGCAGCCATAAGCAACCCTCTTACTGTGCTTGACACATATTAACTCATTTTACCCTTATGACAGCTTCACAGGCCTGGCCTCCACCTTACAGATGAGGATACTGAGGCACAGAGTGGTTCAGTAATTTGCCCAAGATCACACAGCCAGGAAGGGTGACCAACCTAGGCTGGCTGGATTGGAGACTGCACTCCTGAACACTGCACTTCACAGTCTCAACAACTCCCCAGCGCCAACCGGCCCCTGGGGTCTGACATCCTACCACCCGCACGCATCTCTTGAACTAGACCCTTGCCTATTAAGTGAACACTCACCAAAAGACATAACATGGCCAGTCACAATGAAATTTTGTCTAACTCCTGTTCTAAATAACTCCTGATCCCTAAGAAACTCCTTCTCCAGGCCCTTGGCCCTCTGCTGATTGTCCCTCTGAAGTCCTTGGGCCTTAAGCAAGGTACTACGTTGGCAGCAAATGCTGGGGAGGCTGTGTCCAGACTCCAGAACACAAGCTTTAGATCCAGGCCGACTGGGTTTGGACTTCACATTTGTCATTAGCTAATGTTAAGGCCAAAAGAGTTGCCTATTCTAGTCTCAGTGTCCTTTTCTGTAATGTAGAGGTACTGAATGGTACCCTCCATTTCTAGAGGGCCACTTAGAAGATTAAAACTTAAATGAGGTGGTGTAGTTGTAAGCCTGTTATACATAATGCTTAACAAATTACCATTATTTTGTAGTGGTGGTTGTAGCATCAAGGAGGGGAGTTGGTCTCAGAGCACGGTGACTGGAGAGAGTGGGCTGGTTTAACCACTATGATTATTCTGCTCATTGCCACCTCCCCCAGGAAGCCCTCCCTGATGAGTCCAGTACACATTGCTCTCTTCCTCCAGGGAACCCCTCTAGCCATGTAATATCATGGATAGTCTTAGCAGACAGACTCACAATGTCAGCCCCATCTCCACAGCTGGATCACAAGTGCCTTGAAAATGAACTGTTTTCTCCTAAATCCCCATACTGAGCTAGCTCATTTGTCAAGGAAAGGAAGGAATCAGCAGTAGTGCTAATAATGCGGGCGTCTACTCCTGAATTGGTTCTCTGTGCCAATCACAGAGCTGGACACACAAGCACAGATATTCCTTCTAATCCCCACAGCACTACCATGAGATAAATATTATCATCACTCCTATTTTACAGATGAAGAAACAGGCTCAGTGAGATTAAATAGTTGCTCAAGTGAAAAAGCTGGGACTGGAAGCAGGCTTGTCCTACTTCTAAACTGTCTCCATGACTAAGGAAACGGAGGCGGGTGGCTGAATGGCTGGCAGGCCAGCAGGTGAAGAGCGCCCTCTATTGAGCATCTTTGTGAGATGCAGACAGAAGAGAAACCGTGGGCAGAAACCCAGTTGTCAGACAGTAGAAGAGGTTCTTGAGGGAACATCAGCCTCTGTAACTCACCATGATATTCCTACGAGAAATTCAGAATGGCCTCGGTGTGAGTATGTGCATATCAATTTCTCACCCTGATGCTACCCTGATGGGGGAAGAAGCCCACGGAGACCCCAGATGGGGCAGCATCAGTTCCCATTAGGATGGAAACTTGTCTCCTTCTTCTCCTACCGTGTCCCTAGTTTTTTAGACAGTGCCAGGCTTGTTGAATGAGTGAATGAATGAGTAATGAATGAGAAGATCCTTTTCGGTCATTCCTGTCTCTCTCTCTCTCCCAGAATTAAGCTAGCCACCATGAGTGCTATGTCTGTGCTCATCTCAGTGGGTGCCGTGCTGGGGAAGACCAACCTGTTGCAGCTGACATTGATGGCATTGGTGGAGGTGACGGTCTTTGTCACCATGATGATGATTGACAGGCACTACCTCAATGTGAGTCACGGTGCTGTGAGGAGGGGACTTTGGAGAGGAGGGGTGTGGAGGTGGACGGGTGTGGGTACTACCTCCATTTGGTGGAGTTTCTCGGATTTCAAAATTATGAAAACAGACCCAAATGGGGTTCCAAAATTGTGATCTATATTAAGTGTTTAAATATAGCAACCTAATGGTTTTAACTGGTGGTGGTGTAGTCACTTGTGATGGATGACAAGGTCTAAGGTTTGACAGGGCATATGGGTGGCAGAAGTCTAATGTTGGCAAGTTATTAGAAGAGACAGGGTCAAGGAACAGAGAGTGAGAGTTGGATGGATCAAGATGATGACCTGGAGGGGTGATGGAGAGAAAGATGGTAAGGCAGGTGCTGAAATCCTTAGAGACCAAGAGGCAGGTGGATAATCAGCAAGGAGTGTAGTCTGCCGGTGCATCCTTCAAGGGTGCTGGAGATATTTGGGGGGGGGAAAGGAACAATGGTCTAGGGGCGCTTGGGTGGCTCAGTCGTTAAACATTTGCCTTCGGATCAGGTCATGACCCCAGGGTCCTGGGACTGAGCCCTGCATCAGACTCCCTGCTCAGCGGGAAGCCTGCTTCTCCCCTCTCTCTCTCCCCTGGCTTGTGTACCCTCTCTCACGGTCTCTCTGTCAAATAAATAAATAAAATATTCCAAAAAAAAAAAAAAAAAAAGGAACAATGGTCTAGAACCTTAGATTTGAAGTTCTTATTATTTACTAATTTTTGGTTCTTTTTATCTGTCTATATGACTTTATTTTAACCCCTAACTACTTCAGCGTATATTTCCTATAAACAAGGGCATTCTTGAAGCACCTGTGTTATTCAGTTGGTCAGGCATCTGCATTCCACTTGGGTCATGATTCTGGGGTCCTGGGATCGAGCTCCATGTAGGGAATCCCTGCTCAGCGGGGAGCCTGCTTCTTCCTCTCCCTTTGTCTGCCGCTTCCCCTGCTTGTGCTCTCTCTCCCTCTCTCTGTCAAATGATTAAATAAAACCCTTAAAAAAAACCAAGGACAGTCTTTTACATAATCAAGTTTAATTAACAAACCTTGGGGGGGCGCCTGGGTGGCTCAGTGGGTTAAAGCCTCTGCCTTCGGCTCAGGTCATGATCCTGGGGTCCTGGGATCGAGCCCCGCATTGGGCTCTCTGCTCCGCAAGGAGCCCGCTTCCTCCCCCCTCTCTCTCTCTGCCTGCCTCTCTGCCTACTTGTGATTTCTCTCTCTCTGTCAAATAAATAAAATCTTAAAAAAAAAAAATTAACAAACCTTGGAAATTAATACTGACATAATATCATCTTATTCAAATTTCACCAATTTTCCCAATAACATTCTCTTACAGCGATCTATCTATCTATCTATCTATCTTTTTGGTCCATCACACTTTGCATTCAGTTCTCATGCCTCCTTAAACTTTTTCAATCTTGAAGTTTCTTTGTTTTTCTTGATATTTCATGAACTTGATGTGTTTTGAGGTTACAAGCCAGATATTTTGTAGGATGTGGGTTTGTCTACTGTCTCCTCATGATTGGAAGGTGTGCATTTTTGGCAGGAATCACACAGAAGAAGTGATGTTGTGTCCTTCTCAGTGCATGTATCAAGAGACACATGTTGTCCATTGGGCCCATTACTAAGGATGTTAATTCTGGTCACCTGTTAAGATGTCCAGGCTTTTCCATTGTCAAGTTACTATTTTCCCCTTTGTAATTAATAAGCATTGTGTGAGGGAGACAACAGTGTGTCAGATCCTGTTTCTTATCAAACTTTCACCCACTGACTTTAGCATCTGTTGTTTTTTGTTTTTGTTTTTTGCCTGAATCAATTAGATGATTGTCAATATTGGTTTTCTTTGTCTTTTTTGGTGGTGGTGGGGGTACCGGGGTGGTTCAGTTGGTTAGGCATCTGACTTTGACTCAATCATGATCTCAGGGTGCTGAGGAAAAATCCCCATATTGGGCTCCCCACTAAGCAGGGAGTCAGCTTTTCCCTTTTCCTCCACCCCTCCCCCTGCTCATGCTCTCTCTCTTTCTCTCAAACAAATAAAGAAAATCTTAAAAAAAAAAAAAAAAAAATGAAAAGGGGGCACCTGGGTGGTTCAGTGGGTTAAGACTCTCCCTTCGGCTCAGGTCATGATCCCAGGGTCCTAGGATTGAGCCCCGCATCAGGCTCTTGGCTCGGCAGGGAGCCTGCTTCTCCCTCTCTCTCTCTCTCTCTCTGCCTGCCTCTCTGCCTACTTGTGATCTCTGTCTGTCAAATAAATAAATAAAATCTTAAAAAAAATGTTATTTTTAATTAGTCTCTACACCCAACATAGGGCTCAAAACTACAACTACCAGAACAATAGTCGCATGCTCTAGGGATTCAGCCAACCAGGCGCCTCCAATACTGGTTTTCTAATTCCATCTTCCCCTCCACAACCGTTAGTTAGCATTCCGCTGTAAGAAAGAACTTACTTTTCTTCTCCATTCAGGCATGCATACACTCATTCATTCATTCATTCATTCCTTCATTCATTTCACTATGGGCTCACAGAGTCACCCAGACATACTTTCATTTTTTGCTTTTTCTCTCTGCTTACCATAAGGGCTAACTGCAACTCCTTGGTTTCAAGGAAGAAAACTGCACTGCAGCTTTTTTTAGGCAGAGAGTGGGCAGGAATAGCAGCCAGCAATCACAGCCAGACTCAGGACTGGAATTGCTTATGAGAAGTCTTTTAAAATCCCAGGTAATTCATGTTCTCCATTTTTTGTTCTATTCCTCTCCCTACATCTAACTTCTGGGCACATCAGCATTCTCTTCAGTGGAGAACATGCTCTCTCCCACCCCTTTCGTTTCTGGGATTCTAACTCCCAGATCCTGCGGGAAACAACGCTCTTCCCTATCAGCTGGTCCCAGTTCTACAGTCCAGTAAGAAAGAACTTGATTGGCTCACGCCGCCACGTGTCTGCTTTGGTCCAATCAGCTGCAGCAAGCGTGGGGGCGGGGTCATGCGGTGAACACGTGGCAAGAGGTAAATTCCCAGAGATGAACTGGTCACTGCAGGCGGTGCGTGGTAAAAGTTTTCCTACTTTAAAAGGCCGCAGTGATGCAAAGCCATCTATCTTCTCTCTTTGCGGCGTTGACTTTCTAGTTTAGTTGGTGCAGGGGAGCGTTCAAGCACTGATTTTGAGGGTTGGCTGCTTCACCTCAAGACGTCCGTTCAGCCGGGGTTTATTGAGTGGAAAGGCTCGGGGGGGAAAACCGTAGACAGCAACCAGAGCTGTTTCAGTGGTGGCAACTCCAGAAACGAGTTCAGAGTTCCAGATCAGTCGTCCCCACGTGTGTTCCCTGGATTTCCGGAGCGGACCTCGAACATTAAAAATGCAAGACTACAGGCAACTTCATTTTCATGTATGCCTGAAATGTGTGAATGTATCCTTCCCATTCATTCATTCCTTTCACAGATATTTAACCCGCTCCTATTATGTACGGGGCATATTTTCTGCAGTGGAAAAATCCAACTGTGGTGGACCTTCCATTCCAGAGGGAAAGATAGCCAATAAGCAATCACATAGGAAAACCGTACAGCATGTTAGATAGTGATAAGTATCATAGGGAAAAAATAAAATGAGAAAGGGACTAAGAAGAGTTGAGGGGGGATAAAATGTTAGATAAGGTGGCCAAGGAAGGCTTCCTCTAGTAAATAATTTTGAGCTAAACATGAAGGCAAAGAGTGCACAAGCCAAGTGGTTGTCTGAGCACAGTGGCAGGTCAAGGGCAGCGGGGTGGGAATGGCCTGCCTCTTACAGGAGTATTTTATCACCCACACTGCTTAGAATTGTTGGCGGGTGGTGGTAATAAAAAGCAGACAGACTTTTAATAGCTTTTATTATTGCTTTAAATTCTCTCCAGACAATGCATGCCCTTACTGCCTGCACCCCTGGTGGGCCACTCCTCCACCTTGCATTCCAGGCATTGGAAAGGCCAGAGTGAAGTGAGACTGATGTGGGAGCATGCCGATGGGTTTGAGAAAGAGCGAGGAGAGTGTGTCAGCAGTGGAGCAGGAAATGAAGTCAGGGAGGTTAGGGGAGAGCAGGTCACACAGGGTTTACCAGTCATAGCCAGAACACAGACTTTGAATTGAGCAAGAGAGGAACCATTGGAAAATTCTGAGCAGAGATGGCCGTGAGCTGACATAGATGTTGGTAGGGTCACTCTGGCTACTGTGTGGAAAATAGTTGTGCAGGGACAAGGGTGGAAATGGGGAGACCAGTTAGAAGGCTACTGCAATAATTTGGGGGTAGTGATGGTGGGGCTTAAATCAAGGTGGGGTCAGTGAAAGCTGGTGGATACAATTCTGCCAATTCTGGATATCTTTTGAAGGCAGAGTTGACAGGACTTGCTAATAGTCCAATAAGTGGTTATTTGATACTAACTTTGATATTCATAAAGCAAAATTAGCCCATGTCAGGAATTTACTAAAGGCGCAAGTTTGGTATTATAACAAGTCTGGCTGCTTCCTGCTACCACGTTTATATCCCTCATCGCTCCATAATTTCTGCTGAAAGGTAGGAAGCAGTGGGGGTGCGCATCCACCTGACTTTTTGTCTCCCCTAAATAGATCTCAGCCAAAAACAGTGAATAGCTACTGATAAGGCCAACCAGCAACTTCTTTGGAATAAGTATGTGGCTGCTCCTAGGTCCCCTCTGAAAAGGGAGCTGCTAGGCAGGGGAAGCTCCAAACACCAGTGCTGTGATTCCAAGACACACCTCCTGAGCTTAGGTGAAGCTCCGAATGGTCTCCAAGGTACAGGCAGTTGGCGCATGTGGGAAGGCTGCCAGCACTCACGCCCTGCTGGCTTTGTTGCAGGTGGACGCCCACGTAAGCATGATGCACATCCACGTGTTTGCGACCTATTTTGGGCTGATGGTGGCCTGGTTCCTCTCGAGGTCTCTGAATGAGACAGTGGTGCAGGAGAAGACTCAGACAGAAAAGAGGTCCAGTTTGTTTACCATGCTGGGTGAGGACAAGGTGGGGTTGTGGGGGGTGGGGTGGGGGGGTCTCAACCCGGGGAGTGAGTGGGTGGCTCTCCACTGGCTCTGTGGGAAAATCTCCCTCCTTTACCAACCTGCCTGGGGTGCTTGGAGCCACTCCTTGATGACTTAGCTCCCCAAGTAGTGTTGGATGGATTCACAATCCCTTCTAGGGCAAGGCTCTTCACAAATATCCACAGGAGATGGGCCACTCCTTACCCTTGAGTTTAAATCGATTTGTCTCATCTTTTTGTCTTCATGTGAAGGGAGGGAACTGGACAACTGGAGAAAGCAGAGGCCAGCTGTGGACAGAGGGATAGCACGGGGAAGAGAACAGTAGTACAGGTGTTATTAGGCAGAGTAAGAGCAGAAAGGCAGAAGCTAGACTGTGGGAGAGGCCAAGAGGAAATCGGGCAGTGAGCTGGATGGCAGGTGACCCAACAACCAGCCAGGAGGCCAAATCAAAGTGGCACATCACGTTTTCAGAATAAGCATTTGGCCATCACAGGCTGGGCTCGGGAGGCCTAGGGGTTGATGATTTCAACTCTCTGGGCCTTCATGTTTTTGCCTGTAAAATATGTTAGCTGGGCCCTATCAACTTGGGAATTCAGAGGAGACATGATTTGCCCCAAAAGTCACAGAGCTAAAAAGGGACAAAGCTGAGACTTGCCTGTTCTAGGAAGCCCCTGCAGGCTCAGGGTTTGGGGTAGCAGGGCTGCCTGTGGCCAATGACCCTCTTTGACCCCCAGGAACCCTCTTCTTGTGGATATTCTGGCCGAGTTTCAACTCTGCTCTGTTGGATTCTCCAACAGAAAGGAAGAATGCTGTGTTCAGCACCTACTATGCTCTCGCGGCCAGCACGGTGACAGCCATCTCTGTGTCAGTCTTGGCTCACTCCCAAAGGAAGATCAACATGGTGAGGACGACCCTGCCCCTCGGGCAACACTCAGGTCTTCTAGGCTGGACAAATCTCCATGCCCCCTGTCCCAGAACAAGCCCTGCAGGGTGGGAAACATTACTGTGGGTGGCAGAGCTTTTTCTGCAGTGTCTTGGAGTATCAGAAGGTGTACTGGCTTATCAAAATGGGAACTGGAATTTGGAGACTAGGAAATGATCCAAGGCTCTCTGAGGAGAGTGATTAAGTCTATCAGTGTTGACACCAAACAGACCCATGTTCGAACCCTGTTTCTGCTGGTTACCGGCCACCATGAGCAAGAGTCAGCAGAGAAAAGCTAGAATAGAATCAGGCAGGCTTATTCTTTCCCCTGAGATATTTCAAGAATGGGATGAATAGAATTGGAGGTAAAGAAGGATGTCATCACCCTCGCTGTGTGACCCTGGTCAAGCCTTTTAAACTTTGGGAGCCACAACTAGCTCATGTGTAAAGTGGGAATTAAGAGACAATGCACATGACATGCTCTTTGGGGGATATAGCACTGAGCAAACATTAGCCATGTTATCAGTGTAGCCAGGAGACTGTGTGAGTTTCGAGGCGAGCGAGAGAGATGGGGGAAAGGATAGAGCTAAAGATGAAACAAGTTTCTATGATATTCAGCTATGACGCCAGCCAGCCAGAGGTGGGGGGGAAAAGTCTAGAGAGACAACAGGGCCGAGAGTGGACAGAACACGGCCATGAGTGACAGGTTAAGCACTAGGGGGAGTGGGTGTCTTTCTGGGGGAGCTCCATTGGCAGGGAGTCGGATCAGAAAAGGTGGGGACATCTAGGGAGGCAGGTATAGCCCGAAGGTCAGGGAAGCCCAGAAGCTGGTCCCAGGCCC
Source organism: Mustela nivalis (assembly GCF_964662115.1). Lineage (NCBI taxonomy): Eukaryota > Metazoa > Chordata > Mammalia > Carnivora > Mustelidae > Mustela > Mustela nivalis. Next base: position 17,634,786 of record NC_139029.1, on the reverse strand, counting down.
CAGAGCCCAGACCTGGTTGGAGTTGAGAGGGCAGAGGGAGGTAGCATGAGAGCAAAGCAAGGCCCCAGTTCTGGAGGAAAAAAGTTCATAGTGGAAATGAGACCCAGGAACGAGAGCTAGCTGGTTAAAGCTGGGTAGTAGGACAGGGGGGCATAAGCACCAAATAGTCAATAATAATGATAAAAATAGTAAAAACAATAATAATGGTTTATATTTCTTTTTTTTAAAGATTTTATGTTTTTTTTTTTGACAGACAGAGATCACAAGTAGGCAGAGAGGCAGGCAGAGTGTGGGGGGGAGAGCAGGCTCCCCGCTGAGCAGAGAGCCCAAGGTGGGGCTCGACCCCACGACCCTGGGATCATGACCCAAGCTGAAGGCAGAGGCTTTAACCCTCTGAGCCACCCAGGCGCCCTGGCTTATATTTCTTTTTTTTTTTTTTTTCTTTTTTTTTTTTTTTTATTGGCTGGCTTATATTTCTTGAGCCCTTGACCCAGAGTCTTCCATGTGGTAACTCATTTAGTCTTACAATGGTGGTATTAAGCAGGTACAATCAAAACCAGAGAGGACAGCATCTTTTTTTTTAATTCTTTTTTTTTTTTAAGATTTTATTTATTTGATAGACAGAGATCACAAGTAGGCAGAGAGGCAGGCAGAGAGAGAGGAGGAAAAGTTGAAGCATGAATGGCTCAATGCCCAAGGACATATCGCTAACAGGTGTGAGGGTGGCTAGGATACATTTTCAAGTTCAATGCCTCCTCATCAGGGTGACTGCTCCCTGAGCCTGAGAAGTGGCATAAGATAAGACCACTGATGAAGGTCATATAGTCTCAGCAGAGAGAAGGGGATGGTTTCAAGGTCAGTGAAGCAGGGAAGACATCAGTGTCACTGGCTACCAGCTTACAGAGTGAGCCTGGGCAAGATGCTGTCCTCTCGGGGCACCTGGGTGGCTTAGTGAGTTAAAGCCTCTGCCTTTGGCTCGGGTCATGATCCCAGGGTCCTGGGATCAAGCCCCACATTGGGTTCTCTGCTCAGCAGGGAGCCTGCTTCCTCCTCTCTCTCTCTGCCTGCCTCTCTGCCTACTTGTGATCTCTGTCTATCAAATAAATAAATAAAATCTTTAAAAAAAAAAAGAATTAAAAAAAAGATGCTGTCCTCTCTGGACCTCATTTCATTCGCCCACAAGCTGTTTCTCTGCAGACTCATATCCACAATGCGGTACTGGCTGGAGGCGTGGCTGTGGGTACCTCGTGTCATCTGATCACTTCTCCGTGGCTTGCCATGGTGCTGGGCTTTATGGCTGGACTGATCTCCATCGGGGGAGCCCTGTGCCTGCCGGTAAGGAGCTGGGCACCTGACACCTGATTTGGCTTAGACCTGCAGGGCCCTGGGAGCATGGTGGGCCGTTGTGTGGTGCCACGCGCGACAGTAGGCAGGCATTGGCACCTTCTCAGGCAGGCTTCAGAGCTTGGGTGAGTGGGGCCCCCCTCCCAGGCTGCACTGTGTATTTGTTAGGATCTTGGGAGCAAGGAGCAGAACCCGTTCAACTTTGCTCAGGCACAGGGGGGAATATTGTAAGGCTGCTGGGGTGTGACAGAACCCAAGCACAGGGATGCTGCTGGGAACCCAGGAATGGTTGACACCAGGGACAGGAATGTGTGGGGAACCCAAGCGGTCCCTACTCTTCTTTCTTTGCTTTTCCTGAGTATCTGCTTTATCCTCATTCTGTAGACTTCCTTCCCCTTCTCCTCATGCTCTACATGGTGGAATGTAGTCTTGCTCTTTAGGAGAGCAGCTAGATGGAATTTCTTGGCTCCATTTCCAAGTGTTCTGGAGAAGGGACTCATGGGTTTAGTTTGGACAGGGTGCTTATCTTTGGCTGGGAGTGTGGGGGGTGGGAGCATAACGTACATACATGGCTGCTGTCCATGAGCCGCGTGAATGAGGGTGGGAGGGGCAGCAGCCAGAAACGGATGCTGGGCTAACCGAGGTCATGCCCACTTCTGATTGTTTGGTTCTTTGGAGTGGATGGACTTTTCCTCCTTCAACATCCTGCAAGTACTGATAATACCAGCATGCCCCACAATAACCAATTTGTTATAAAACACTTAGAAGAGAAATACTTTCAGAGCAACAACTCTTTGTGGGTTTGAAGCCTTGGTAGAGGAGAAAGGAGGAGACTTCTGGATGGCTCAGGAAACTGAATTTGGGTGAATAATGGGTATGCAAGGAGGCAGTTGCAATCTGCCTCCTTGAGGAGTTTGAGTTTCTACTCCTAGATTAGAAACTCTACCAACAGTCTCATCTGACCAGTGATGGGGCAGTCTGCTTTTCATCTTTGGAATTGCAATGAATGTCTCTTATCTCCTGTGCTTTGAGACCCTATGGTGAAAGGCGGAAGTGTGCAGGGAAACCTACATAAATTCTCATCAGGCTGGCTGTCCACTGCTTTCTTTGTGCCTGTTTCCTTGACTCCATCACTGGGGGAACGGTTCAGAGATGATTCACTCATTCATTAATCTGTCCCTTCATTCATTCATTCACGGAGGTTTTAACACGTATCATGCTTCCCAAGCTATGGTGTAGTGAGGGCAACGGACCACTGAACATAACACAGGTCATGTAAGCCAGCCTGAGTTGGATCAGGAAATGCTTCCTAGAGCAGAGGCTGTCTCAGCCAAGTGTTGACAGATGACTGATATCAGCCAGGCAAAGGAAAGGGAAATGTATCCCAGACGGAAGGAGCAGTGTGTTCCAAGGCTCAGTAGTGAGAAGAACAGAATGCCCAGGCAGGAAACAGACGCTACAGCAGTGGGCTCACCTGGGAGTGTGGTGGGACCACAGTCCTGAGAGCTGGGAGATACTCAGGTGTGGCTACTGGGCAACATGAGGAGTCTGGGTGTTTATTCTGAAGTCAGTGGGGGATGCCAAGGGGGAAACTCACATGTCCTATTTGCATTCGTATCCACATTTGTTGGCTCATGGTCCCCCAGGGAGGCTAAGTGGTGAAGGGAAAGGGTGATGAAGGCAAGTCCAGAGCGGGGTCAGATTCTTTTCTTCTTGTTAGCCATGCTGTCTTTGGGATGGCAGTTACGTTTAGGCTGGACCAGCGGGTCTCAGTCACCCTCCAGGGACATTTGACAATATCTGCAGACACATTTTGGTTAACACACGGTGCGGGGGCTGCTCCTGGCATATCGAGAGTGGGGCCCAGGCGTGCTGCTGAACATCCTACAGCCTTTTCACGGCACAGAAGTATCAGCCCCGCATGTGAGTAGGGCCCGGGCTAGACCCAGGTGTGGTCAGGGAGCCAGCAGCATTGGCATCACCTGGAACTTCGTGAGAAATGCAGAATCTCAGGCCCCAGGCCCACTAAACCTGACCCTGCAATTTCGCATGCTCCCCACGTGGTGCAAGTGCACATTCAGGTCCGAGGAGCCCAGCTGGAGGGGAGCCCCAAAGTCTGACCCCCGTGGGTGGCCCTGGAGGCCAAGGATCCGTGGAAAGGCTGGAGAAGGGCTGTCAGTCTTCCATGTACAGCTGCTTATTGGATGTTTGTTCCAGGGATATTTTAACCAGGTGCTGGGGACCCACGATACCTGCGGCGTGCACTACACCTTCGGCTTGCCAGGTCTGCTCGGCGGGATCACCTACATTCTGCTGATCATCTATGAGGTCAACTGGACCACGAAGTCCATGTAGGTGACTTGGTTTATCCCCTTCACATGCGATCCAGCTCGGGAAGAAATGCACCCCAAGCCATGCGTGTGTTCAGAGCCAGGCACTCAGTGGGCCTCAGCAAATGTTTCTTGGCATGTTTAGCGATACGTTCTGCCTAGCCTCTGCCTCTCCAGGCCATGTCTTCTTTCCAAAGAGGACAGCTTGAGTGCTGGTCAAAGGCAGACAGTTGTGAGTCCTACCCCTCAAACACAGACAGAGCAAGCTGATGGGGCCCAAGCCAGCTGGGTCTGTGGTTTAACCCCTGGTGATTTATTTAGGTCACGGTGAAGAGCATGTCACGGAGTCAGACTCATCTTGACCTCTTGCTAGCTGGGCATGCTACCTAATCTCTGTGAGCCGCATGGCCTGGTGTAAACGCAGGTCATAACAGGGCCTCCCCTCATAGGGTAGTTGGAGGCTGTTTGAGGCCAGGCCCCTTGTGGTTAAAAGTATTTAATACTTTAATGTAGACGAATGCTAAACACAGACTATCTTTGAGGCCCAGAGAGAGAAGGAGCTTGGCGAAGGTCTTGCTGTGAGGCAGGAACGTGGGCCTCGGGACTAGGATCAGATCCTGTGTCCTCCAGACAATGGACTCCAGTGACTGGTTTGACATACCTTAGCCCCGGCCATCACCTCCCAGAGGTTGTGTGAATATCTTCCAGGTGTGGCTCACATAAAATGAAAGAGTGACTTGAGCATGATACAGGGATGGATTTTTTCAGATGACCTGTTACAGTGATAACAATAATAATAATACTGGTAATAATCACCACTGTTTATTGGCTGCTTTCTAGGTGCTAGGCCCTAGGCTAAATGAGCCACACACATCATCTCATTTAATCCTCGCCACCACCCTGAGAGGTATTATTACCATACTCTAAGAGATGGTACATATGGGGAGTTACCTGTCCTAAGTCCCTTGGCTGGAACATGGCTGTCCAGGTGATGAGCACCAGAGTTTGGTGATGAGGAGCTCATTGTGTTTGGAGGCATCTCAGAGCAATCATGGAGGGCTGGGTCCCTTGCAGCTCTGACAACAGAGATGGCCATAGCCCCACATTATAGGAATCACATACGGCGTGGGAGACATCGCTCCTTGAACTGCTTGGGGTAAGAGGGATCCCACCTCCAGGTGGGGAGAAGATGGTCTGTGTGAAGCAAGACGCCTCAGTGATGGGTTCCAATGGCGTTTCTGCCACTGTTTTCATAGCTGTGCAACTCAGCAAATCCTTTCCTCTCTCGGAGCCCCCAAATCCTTCTCTGTAAAGCTCAGGTGCTTGTAGGGGCCAGGCAGGTAAGGTTACAAAATGAGAGCAGTGAGAAGAGGCTGGGAAGTTATGGGTGACTGGTCTGAAATCAGTCAGCACCAGGTAGCCATGACTGTGCCAGGACCCAGGCTCAGTGTCCCCAGATCTAATGACTTTTTAAGAGAAGCCAGAAATCCAGAGTTACGCACTTGCACTCCCAAGCACTGGCAGGAGATTCAGAATCATTAGAAACATCCTGTGGGTCAAATTCTGCTCATGGGTAGCCAACCTGTGCCCTCTGAACCACCCATCCTTCTAGCTCCCCAGTTCTGTGCTTCTGTGGCTCTCCTAGGGCGGTGGTTCTCCACAGCACTAAAATCACCTGGAACTTGCTAGAAATGCAAATCCAACCCTAACTAAACCTGCACTGTTAGAAACATATTAGTGTGGGCCCAGCAACCTGTGGGTCAACCTGCTCTCTATGGGATTCTCCTGCAAACTAGTTTGAGACTACTAGCCTAGAGCAAACAACAAACAAAGAACAAAATGAAAACAAAGGTCAGCTGACCAAAGGTGTGCTGCTTACAAGGACTAACAAACTACTCTCCAGGAAAACAAAGCCCCAATTGCAGATAGTGGCCAAGTGCAAACCATCCAGGGGCTATCACTGAACTGGGAGTTGGGAAGGGTTGAGAACAGGGGTCAGGATGGGACTGTGGAGGACCAACTAGTTGTCCCTCTCCTCTGCAGGAACCCAGACAAGGGAAGGGCATAGCGACAGAAATGACACCTCTTAGGGAGGCCTCTGGTCAGCTGGAAGTCAAGGGCAGAGGCTTCAGGAAGGAACGAACCTGTGGTCCCCTTTACCAGCCATGTGACCTTAGGCACAAACTCCTCGAGTTTCAGTTTTGGTCTGCATGATGGGAGGATAAGATCTGCGACCCCGGGCTGCTCTGAGGATTCAGCAGGGAGCGAACACCCTCTTATCTTCATGATGATTCTTGCTACTGTGGCTTCTACAGGAAAGAGGGACAAAGGACTAGCTGGGAGGGAGTCAGACCACTCAGTGTGACACGTGGAGCAACTGTTTATGGGCGTGGCGTCATTGAGCCAAGGGGCTGGCTTTTCATTCACTCCGCCTACAGGGTGTTTGTTGAGCTCCAATCAGGGAAGCAGATGGGAGCGGTCACGTGCTGTGCTTGCCGCGGGGGAGGGGGTGGGGTTTCCCCGAACTGTGGCATTTAAGTGGTGCAAAGACACGCTTAGCTAACCTTGAATCATGCAGACCAGACACAGTGCTTTAATTATTCAGTCTTTCGGTTGCATCAGGGCGAAAGGCTGCACTCAGGTGCTAAGTGTCCTCGCGCTTGTGCCGATGCCAGGTTGGCAGGCCGCCGAGGCAGCCTGAGATCTAAGCACTCAGGCTGCGTCTGGGGAAGACTTCAGCCACACTTTGTTTGCACTGCTTCTTTTTACAGTTACCTCCCATTTCTCTAAGATATTGACTCAAAGTTTCCTTTTAAAGATATTTATTTAAAAGTAAAAATAAGTCCACTCGAAGAAAATTATTTTTTTTTTATTTTTTAGATTTTATTTATTTATTTGACAGAGAGAGATCACAAGCAGGCAGAGAGGCAGGCAGAGAGAGAGGAGGAAGCAGGCTTCCCGCTGAGCAGAGAGCCCGATGCGGGGCTCGATCCCAGGACTCCGAGATCATGACCCGAGCCAAAGGCAGAGGCTTTAACCCACCGAGCCACCCAGGCGCCACCTCGAAGAAAATTATTTAAAAATGTATGGCCAATGTCAATATGGCCAAATTTGTGAAGGTAACCCACAAATGCCAAACTTTGGGAGAGATCTGCCTGGTCTTCGTGGGTAGAAAGGGTTTGAGTCCCAGGAGCCCCACATGCCAAGCCATGTGACGTTGGAGGGCCTGGTTCACTTTTCCAAGCTGGATCTCCCCATTTGTGAATCAGAGACACCAACAGCTTGCCCAGAGGGCTGCTCCAGCATCATGTGAAATCAGATAGTAAACACGGGGGAGCAGAGGGCGTGGTGCAGGGCATCCCACCCTGCCTGGGAACTGTCAACATGGCTCGCTCTGTGCCATAATTGCTGCTTTCAGGTGACATCAGGATAGAGTGAACTGGGGGGTTGGCAGTTAGCAGATTCAGGGTCAGCTTCCATCCTAACATCTAATGTCACTTTAAAAAACAACAACAACACATTTTTGTAGTAGAATCTACAGCCAGAGAAGTACAACTATCATCAGGGCTCCACTTGGTGAATTTTCTGACACGTCCAGGTAATCAGCACCCAGAACTCCTTCATGTCCCATCCCAGGGCACCCATGAACCTGACTTCCAACGCTGTCCATCAGTTTTGCCTGCTTTAGTCCTTCATGGTCATGGACTCCTACAGGAAGTCTGTGCTGTCGTTTGCCTGGCTTTGACTCTATTCTGTAGTTGTGAGACGCTCCCACATTGTTCCTTTTTATTGAGGTAGTGGGGTAGAGTGTAGAATTTTGCTTGGGTTTACTTCATAAGGGTGACTGAGTGATGACATAGAGAGGTCAATGTCATTGATGGAGAAGTTTAATGTTACAGTTCTCCTGGAAATGAGAGGCACAGCACACCATATAGGGCCCCATAAAACCTTATCAACCCAGGGACCAGGCAGCCTAGAGAGAGGGGAACTGAGACTATGCCTTCAGGTAGATGGCAGTGGGGGAATTGGGGGAATGGGGGAGTCCCCTGTTGGGCGGGAACTGAGAGCATATGTTAGAGTTTGTGGTTGGGGGTTTGTAATATGAATTGTGCACTCCCCAGGAAATCTGACTTGCTGGAGAGAGAGCAATAAACAATTTCAGCCATTAGTTGGGCCTTGTGATAAATGAGTGCCATGTAGACAAATACAGAATCTAAGAAACACAGTTAAAATAAGTGTCCCATTGTGTGAATACGAAACAATTTATCCATTACTGACAAGATTTGGGTTCTTTCCAGTTTGGAGCTATTATGAACATTCTAGTATTTCTGCTATGAATATCCTAGCACTTTTTTTTTAAGAACATACAAATGCTCTTCTGTTGAGTAAATGCCTAATAGCAGAATTTTTGGATCACAGCTTTCATATAATCCATTTTAGAGGATATTACCCATTTCCCACTGTAGTTTGTGCCAGTCCAATCCCCCTTGGCACCCAAGAGTTCCCTTTCCCTCATATATTCTCCAAATCCCATATTTTCCTTCATTTTAAGTTTATCCAATTAGGCATCAAACATCACTTTAATTTTAATTTCTCTGATGACCGGTTAAGTGCAACAATTTTCATATGCTTTCTGGACATTTGAGCAACTCTTGTGAATTGTGAAATGTCTGTCCAGGTTTTTTTGTCCATTTTTCTCTTGTGTTCTGCCTTTTTCTTATAGATTTGTAGGAATTCTGGATATAGAGTCTTTGTCATATAAATGTATTGTGAATATCTTCTCCCATTTTGTGGGTTATATTTCACCTTCTTAATAGTATCTTTCGATGAACAGAAGTTCTTAGTTTTAACACAGTTCAGTTCATCATTGTTCCCTTCAAGTTTGTGGGTTCTGTTTAAGAAATCCTTGCCTACTGCAAGATCATGTAGATGTCCTCCCAGGCCACTTCATAGTTTAAAGTGAGTTCCTGGGATCACCTAGGAGAGAGGACAGGGAAGTATGTTCAACAGGGGTGGGCTGGGGAGGTGAGCCTGACAGCCATGCTCTACTCCATCTTGTCCTGATGGAAATAGAACTTTCATCTTTCATCTTTAATTGCCTCATGAGGGAACAGAGAGGTTAGGTGACTTGCCCAGGATCATGCAGCTAGTGACAGTCCTTGGACTTGAACCTGGGTTTTCTGCCTCCTGGTCAAGTTGATCATCTGTTGTTTCTGAGAATTGAAGTCAGCCAAAGAGGATCTTGGAATCCCCTCTTTCCCTCCTTCATGACTGTGTAGCTTTGCAGGAACACAACAGGGGAATGCGTTACCTGGGGAGAGGAATTATTCTTCTGGTAGCCCTTCCTGACAGCACCACTGCTGTTGCAGACAGTCCTTCTTGACCCCAATGAGCTCTGCAGTCTTGATTCCTGAATGTGACTACATCCTACTTTGTCAGTTCTAGGATCGACATCCAGTTGTTCTTTGGCGCTGGGACACTCAGCTTGGCCATGGCTTCAGGTCTGATAGCTGGTGTTTTGACAGGTGAGTATGAGACATCCCTTTTTCCCCCATGGCCCAGGGCACAGGACTTGAAGCCAGAGGGCATCTGGCCCATGGCCGCATGTGTCTGTGCCCTCCCCTTCCCTGTGAACCTCCGCAGCTCAAGCCAAATGATGCAAAGGGGCTCAAACCTTGATTAACAACAAAAACGGAATCACATCATTTCAGAATTGGAAAGGCCCTCAGAGGTTACCTGCTGGAGGTGTGGACTCTGAGGATCAGAGAACCTAAGAGGCTTTCTGGAGCTTACAAGTAGCAGGGAGTGGCAACAATGCAGGCTCTTGAGCCCAGGGCTGGTGGTTTCACCCAATTTTGTACAGTGAGCCAAGGAAACCCTTATGCCAAAAAGTTTACCTTTATTATTCCCTGAGAATACATATACTATTATTTTGTTCAGCAAGTATTTATTCAATAGCTACTATGAGCCAGGGCACTATTCATAGGCACTAGGAATGCAACAGTGAACAAAACACGTTCCCTGATCTCATGGAGCTGATATTCTAGTGGAGGGGGAGGGGACAATAAATAAACAGATAAGTAGTGTTTACTATGTCAGAGATGATAAGTGCTATAAAAAGAAATAACTCAGGGTAGAGTTTCATTTCATTTCATTTATTTCATTTCATTTCATGGGATGCTCTTTTAGAAGGTTGGAAAGGGAAGACCTATCTAAATAAGTTGACCTTGAAGCAGAAACCTGAAAAGGAAAGAGGGAAGGAGACATACCATGTATTTATTTGGCAGAAGAGCATTCCATGAAAAGGGAGAGCAAGTGCAAAGGCCCTGAAGCAGGATCAAAGCATGCTCAGTATGGCAGATATGGATAGAGTGAAAAGGAGAGTGGCAGGGCTTGAGGACAGAGTGGTAACAAGGAGCCAGATCATTCTGAGAGATGGGAAACTACTGGAAATCTTTAAATAGAGGATTGAAGCATACTTTTGCTCCTGCAGTGTGACAGAATGGCAAAGATCCTTAGAGAATTACTAATTTGCCAGTCTTATTTATATGCTAGAAGAAAATGTGATTTCTGTCCTGAAGTGCTCACCTTTATTCTACAAACAAATAGCCTTATTGGTTAGACACTCATATACTGTGTCCCTAAGAGGGAATGAATACAAAGGAAGAGACAAAATAGCATAATCAGTCATAAAGGAGTTGTGTGGCATTGGGCACATTAGTTTAGTCTCTCTGGGCCTTGGTGGCTTCTCTGTAAAATGAAAGGATGAGGGCTTCTTTTCTGCTCCAAAACATGTAGGAAGGTACTTTTTGGAATTGCCTGGGCAACGTTAGAGAGCAAGACTGACTAGAATTGCTCTAAAGTATCCACTGGCCTCAACGTTCTGCCGTCAGAGTGACTGATTAAATACAGAGGAGAAAAATGCCTCCCTCCGTAAGTTTACGTTCTCTTCGTGGTGGCACTGTAATCCTGAGTCGGGTGACCAGATTTAGCAAGTGAAAATACAAGATGCCCATTTTTTTAAGTTCCACATTAACTGAGCATCCTGTATTTTATCTGGATATTTTATCACCTCCTCTGGACTGTGACACCATTCACCATTGTCACTAGTATTCACAAAGTGAAACTGACTTGCACTGTTTAGTAAAACCCCTCAGAGGGTTTTTTGTTTTGTTTTGTTTTTTGTTTTTTGTCTTTTTGGTTTTGTATGCTTGCCTGGAGTTAAAAAAGAGAATAGAATAATGTTTCTTTAAGAGTTAAGACCAGGAGCATCTGGGTGGCTCTGGGTGCCTCTGGCATCTAGGTTAAAGCCTCTGCCTTAGGCTCGGGTCATGATCCTAGGGTCCTGGGATCGAGCCCCGCATTGGGCTCTCTGCTCAGTGGGGAGCCTGCTTCCCTTCCTCTCTCTCTGCCTGCTTCTCGGCCTGCTGTGATCTCTGTCTATCAAATAAATAAATAAAAGTCTTAAAAAAAAAAAGTTAAGACCAATGAGCATTCCTCTTTACATGTGGCTTTGAACGTAAGAACACTGGTGAATAAAAAGAACATGAACAATGGAAGGGGAAAGGAGACCACCAGGCAGCCCAGATAGCATCAAGTTGACCCCCTAAAGCTGAGCATTTTGCTTGTCAGGAGGTCCCCCGATTTGGGACCTGTCTACACTGACATAGGAAACAGTCCCCCCCAAGCATGGTTATTGGGTTTCCCAGCTGCGACCGATTAGAAATGGCAGGTTAGAAGTGGGACAGGTTTCTAGAGGTAAGGCCCACTGGGAGAAGTGAGAGGTGAAAGGAGACAGCCTAACAGAAGAAAAGAAATTCTTAAAGCCCGACACTAGAACATGAAAGCTTGAGCTGCTAAAAGACACCAACCACCCTCAACAGCTACATATTTCCTCTGCATTAGATAGCGCATTTCATAAATGGACGTTCCTAGCAATTGTTCTGATTTAAAAAAAACAACAACATTCTAAATGTGTTTAGTGTTATGTCATAAGACAAGAAAATATAGTTTGGATGCATTTTCATTAGTGATGACTAAGCCTCTGCTAGCTGGAAAGTTCATGTAGTTGTTTGAGATTATTTCTGAATAATCCCAGCTAAACGAGGTGTGTTGGTTACACCCTATGTGTCAATATCGGTTAAAGATGTGCATTAAAAGAGGAAAATGTGAGTAAGTACACGCCTACTCTTGTTAATCTTACTACTTAATACTTGGGGACCAATCACCATTAAAAATACACAGATACATCTATCAATGGCATTTCCCTGGCTCATATAAAAGTTGAGCAATCCCTTCGTGTATCCTGGGAAGTTCGGCCGACTTTGCACCGCTGCAGGAATACACAGGGCCAAGGTCTCTGGGCAGAGGCTGGATAGGTGAAAAGAAGAATAGGCACAAAAGCAAGCTGTTATAAACTACTTTCCCAACTACACTAGTGGCGTCTTGAGCAGAGGTCACAGAGTTTATTGGAGCCAGCAACGCCACACTGACAGGAACGCGGAACTGGAGTTGCTGTCCATGGTAGCTCTTGTGTCAAGTACAGATCAGCTTTTCAGCGGGAGCGCGGTCTGACAGGGCTCTTGTATTCCAATTTGGGAAGCATGTCAGATCAGTAGCTACTGTACATCTCTCAGTATCATCTAAATCCTTTGGAGATAATTGCTCTCACCAGTTTTCTTTTAGGAGATGTCTATAGAATTAATAAGGCTGGTCCAGGAAGGCCAGCGCTTCAATTTGTCCGTCTCTTGGCTGTAGAAGAAGAAGGGATTTTTGTTGAACTAACCAGAGCTGGCCTGTGATATTTTGATTAATTTTGAGGTAACAGATGCTGTGCTCTAAAGGTTTAACATGCAATATTGAATTTTAACAGGTTTGATCTTAAGCCTCAAAATATTTAAGGCACCTCCTGCGGCCAAACATTTTGATGACCAGGCTTTCTGGGAGGTAAGATTTTGAACATAATGTCATCAATGCTGAGTGAATGAACTTAAAAAGATATCTGTTACATCTCTATATAGGTTGACTTGGTGTTTGTGAGAACAAACTAGAAACAAAATTGTGTGTGTGTGTGTGTGTGTGTGTGTGTTGGTGAGGGCTGGGGGAGTGGTAAATGTTACCATTCCCCTGATGCCTCAGTCATTGAGGGTCAGAGATGTGAGAATGGCCACTGGCCTTACTTCCCCATCTGGGGTCATCAGCGTGGGCAGGTGGTTTGCCCTAACGGCCATCAAATCATGCAGTGTCCGAGCCAGCATGTCCAGTCTCATTCGACAGACGCACTGACTGGAGCCATGACCGTCTGTGTTTTCACAGTGAGTGTGCAGCAGAGCTGGATCTAGAACACAACTCTTAACACTCAGTAGCCAGTGGACACAAGACCACTTGTACTGTAGGAGTCCGGGATCATTTAGCCAAAGGACAGAGAGCTCAAACAATGCAGCTGCTGCCGAGGGTCTCTGTGTCCTGTGTAGCATTTGTTGTCATGACTAGTCTAGAAAGAGGCTCTAGAGAGAGGTTCCCTGTCACCCCACTGCACACCTCCCTTTAACCAACACTCATGGTTCACCAAGTGCTCTGATGTGTCACCTTACATAACTCCCATTTGATGCTGAGGTTGGCTGGGCAAACACTGCAAAATTATAAATTGGAAGTGGAGGCTGACTGAGGTCAGGCCTTTGTGAGCGGCAGAGATAAGACCAGGAGCTAGACCTCCCGAGTCCCAGGCCAATCCTTTTTCCACCTGGCATGCCTAGATACTGATCACTAGAGGGACAGAGAACCAGCCTCATTATGGGCCTTGGCCTTTGTAGAGAGAACCTGCCCTTTCTTCTCTGTCTCTTCCTTTGCTCTTCTTTTTCCTCTGCTTCCTCCTTTTCATGTCAAAGAGCTTTACGGAGGTCTAACTGATTACAACACACATATTTAAAATATACAATTTGATACATTTAAACATATTTATATGCCCATGAAACTATCATATCAGTCTTATCAGTCAAGATAATGAACATATCCATTGCCACCATGTTTCCTTGTACCTCTTTGTAACTATCCTTCCCTATCAACTCTATTCCATCCCAAGCAACCGCTGAACTGCCTTCTGTCCCATAGATTCATTTACATTTTCTATAATTTTATATAAATGAATCACACAGTACATTCTTTTTCTGGCTTCTTTTACTCAGCATAATTATTCTGAGAGTCATCCATGTTGTTGCTAATAAACGGGCTCATCCTGTACCAGCATCTCCCTATAGCCAGTCTCTCTCAGTCCCTGCAAGCGTGCTTGCCCCTTTGGTGGTAGCAGGGTTAAATCTAGTGAAAGGACGCAGAGAACTGGTTTAATTCATCCGTTCAATCCACAAGTATTTACTGAGTAAACGGTCTCTACCAAGCATGCTGCTGATTAACCAGGGATGCCACAAACGGGTCCAATATCCAGCTCAATTATTTGAATTGCAATAAATATTTGCTGAATAAATGAAGGGAACTTGAGGAACCTAGCCTAACGCTGGGCACTGCAGCAGCAGGTGAAGTGGAACCCTGGGTATGGACCTAGAATGGGAAGACATGAATTCCAGTCCCCATTCTGCAAGGTCTCATGGAGGCAAGTACCATGACCTTTCTTTCTTACTGGTAAAATAACGGTAATCTTTGTTCTACCTCACTGGGTTGTTTCAAGGGCCAAAAGAGGTAATAATGGCTGTAACTACATTTTGTAAACTACAAAATGCAAAGCACTACACGAACAGGAAAGCTTATTACTGGGAGTTTAGGCAACCACGAAGGAATACGTAAGCATGACAGTTATCTATCATAAGCCGATGGGTTCCAATTTTGTGTTAGATGCTTTTCGGCATTATCTGATTTTATCCTTATAATAACTCTGCACAAGAGTAAGCATCCCTGGGACGCCTGGCTGGCTCAGTAGGTTGGACGACTGCCTTCAGCTCAGGTCATGATCCTTGAGTCCCGGGATCGAGTCCCGCATCAGGCTCCCAGCTCCACGGGGAGTCTGCTTATCTCTGACCTTTTCCTCGCTCATGGTCTCTCTCACTGTCTCTCTCTCTCTCAAATAAATAAATAAAATTAAAAAAAAAAAAAGAATAACTTGTCCAAAATGACAAAGCTAGTAAATGGAAAAGGAGCAATTTGAACTGATATCTGTTTGGCTCCAAAGAAACCGCTGCTGCTCCTAGAGGACAGTTACTTCTCCCCTCCTTCCCCCACTATTCTGATTAATCCTCTTACAGCTGAGCAGAACATTTATTCAGCAGTAGAACACAGCTTTCATTGGAAAAGCCAAATATCCATTAAGAGGCAAGAATTCAAACTTCCAAACCTGATAAATCCAGGGGTAATTTTTTGTTTCCTTTTTTGGTAAACCATCCGAAAAGACATTTTATTTATTTTTTTAAAAAATATTATTTATTTATTTATTTATTTGACAGGCAGAGATTACAAGTACGCAGAGAGGCAGGCAGAGAGAGAGAGAGGAGGAGGAAGCAGGCTCCCTGTGAGCAGAGAGCCCGATGCAGGGCTCGATCCCAGGAACCTGGGATCATGACCTGCGCCGAAGGCAGAGGCTTTAACCCACTGAGCCACCCAGGCGCCCCAGAAAAGACATTTTAATCATTATCAAGTGACCTAATGCATTTCAGAGAACCAAAGACCTGGGGATTGGAAAGCATATTCCTTCCCTTGTTGCCCAAACCATGCCTGGCAGTTCACCACTCCTGAAAGTTACCCCTGTCATCCTTGGATGATTCTATTACTAATTAATCATTCATTCACTAATTAATTTCATTTAATGACTTACCTAATATACGACAGAGCTCTTGTTTAAAGAGTTGGAGAGACAAATCTAAATGAAATGCAGTTCTAGCTCTCAAGGAACCACATACACTAATGCTCTGTCTTTAGATTAGATTACAATGATCCTTCTGCAGATACTGATTTATAAAAATTCAGTTCCTGACACAATTTTTCATAAACTCCCTCCTTCAACTTTTTATTTCAATTTAATAACCCACGGATTTTATTTTGTGCTTTCCAAAGCACAAGGACTCCCCAACATCCACTCATTAAAATTAATTCCATAGTTAACCTTTCTGAAAATGGGTTTTTGTGTCTATTGCAGACAAGCCCCCGTCCTGGGTACTGTGTGGGGGATCAGAGAAACTAGGGCTTTCACTGTGTAGGACTGGATCTTTCTCTGTGCACAGCTCTATCTGTTAAGCACCGAGTGAGTAATCCTGGCAGCAGCTGCTGGACAAATGAAAGAAGGAAAAGACCATGAGTTTGGGGAGGTCAGGGAATGTGGAACTTGGGAGTTGTGTTGGACTTGGCTAAGTGGCAGGAAGTGAAAGACATTCCAAGCAAGGGGCAGGTTGTGAGCAAGAACCGGAGAAGCAGGAGGCAATCTGGCTCAGCAGCACGGTTGGTGAAGGGAAGGATGAAAGGCAGGCACGAGCCACTTGACTCAGCCTCCAGGCATTTGGAGGCTCCTGAAAGTTTAAGTGGGAAAATTACAGGATAAGGTTTTTAGAGCTGAGTAAAGACTGAGCTCGTGGGACGGATTCTGAAATGAGCACAACATGCTGAAGATCATCCATTGGCTTCTGAACGAGTATTTGCAGTTTATTTTTAAAATGATTTTATTGCCAAGAAACATAAACCCCACCACTGTTTTAGCACATAAATACCCCAGAATGTGTTGAGTCCCTCCTGCTGTGTTAGGCAAAATTCTCAAGAGCTAGCCTCACCACACTGGCATCACCCCTGCTTCTGATTTCAGATACATGTTCCAGACACACAGTAAAAATTCAACAAATGCTTGTTCAACAGAAGTGAGGAGAGCGGGTTTCTAAAGCAGAGTAGGAAAACAGATTAGGAGCCTGTCAACAGACTCCTCCCCTCTTGGAGAGGTCCGAAACACAGCCTTGTTCTGGAAGGCAGTGCCTTCAGGGACGTCACTTTACTTCCCTGGGGCTCAGTCTTTCATTTGTAAAATGAGATCAAATTCCGCATTGTGGAGTCAGACCGATCTGGGTTCTACCACCCCTTGTTCTGTGATCTCAGAGCCCCAGTGTTCTCATCTCTGTGGAGATAGGAACACTAATATCTCACCAGGTTGTTTCAAGGGTTAAAGGGAGATGTGTGTGAGATGATAGCACACATCCTCAAAAAACACCCCATAAGTTAGCCACTCTGATTTCCACTTCTACAACTCTGTGGCCCATGGTACTAGATGCAGTGATTTATGGCACAGTGGGACGTGGCACCCCCTAAGAACTTAGGAGATGCTCAGCTTGCAGAAGAGAAGACCCAAAGGAGATCTAAGAATAATCTTCAAATACTTCAAAGATTATCCTGTAGAAAGGACAAATATTGGTTTCCTATAGGCTTCTCCAAAGAATTTAACTAGGTCCAGAGGGCAATGCTGTATAAATTGCTAACAATTTGAACTTGTCTGCAAAATGGAATGAATTACTTCATATGGTAGTGCATCCTCTGTCACTGGGGACATTCAAACAAAAGCCAGATCACGATTTACCAATGACTCATGTAAAGAGCTGTAAGATATGAGATCTAAGAGTTCTTCCCATTCAGATTTTGCGGAAGACCCTCAAAGACCTTTGTGATGACATATTTTTGTCAACATGTCAGTTTCCAAAGATCAAGCCAGAATCAATATGTGTCCAAATTTTAAGACTGTAAGGGTTCATCTGTAATAAATATGTTTGCTTTGCTTTCACAGTTTCCTCATTTGGCTACTGGATTTTAAGCAAAACCATCCAACAAAAACAAGGCCTGTCTGAAAATGAGACAACTTCCTTTCACTGTTGCCTCCCCTTTTTTGTGGGCGACACTCATTACAGCAAAGTCTCCTTATATACAATGAAACAAGGTCAAAGAGATGAATTTGATATTAAAAAGTAAGATTAAAAATGTATTTGAATGGTAATTTCATAATAGTTTAAAATAAATGTTTGGTTTCATTAAAGATGATGCTATCAGTATTTTCTTGGGTGCAGACATGAAGTTAAGGCATTGGTTCAATTTTATTGACAATTCTTAGATTCTTTCTCATGCTTAACAAAGCGTCCTATGCCACCCAGTGAACTCTTGTCTATATCAGCAGAACACAGAATATTAAATAGGGAAAAATTAAGAATTCACTTGTATTTAGTCCTATAATATGGACATTGTGTTTCTACTCCAGCAGTTTCACAAAGTAGTTCTTATACCCTGGGTATATTCTGAATTTGACTGCAGGGAAAGATGTGGTCAGTTGTGGAAATACAATGTGGCCAAGATTACAAAACTAATTCTGTGACCTTGAGAAAATCATTCCACGGCCTGGGTTCCCCCATCTGTAAAAAGAGGTGAACCTTCAACCTCTCAGATGCCCTTGAACTCTCTAAAAACCCACCATGGGTGATTGGCTATGGGATGGCAGCAACGTGGCATTTCTCTGTGTGTCTAGATGCCTAGGCGATATTCCAGATGTACAAGGTGAAAGATCACGGCTGGTGTGGACAAGAGCACCACAATTTAAACCATCTAGGAGATATTCTGTGTTTCAGGAAGGGCTAACTGTAGCAAGTTTTATGAAAGAAAACATTTCAAGCTGCATTTCTAAAGAACATGTATCTCATAGTTAACTAGCTCATTTAAAAAAAGATTCCCATTTTGCCAAGGGGGAAGGGAGCCTGAGAGAAAGCAGGGTTCCAAAACGACAGACTGTGAGAGTTCTCAGTAGTAAATGTTTGTAACTTTAACTGACCTTGCTGGTCTATTTTGAGGTTAGTGGTTCAATACAGAGATACAAGGAAACTTGGAATTCAATTTATTGTCAAATCAACAACAAAAAAATTTGTCACCTGAGTAAAGACTAGTGTCCAGTCTCTTTTTCCTCTTTCCTTCATTGGTAGACAGGGAGTGACTGTCAGCATCCCACCATGACCACATGTATGGGCTGAGTGGCTGTCAGGCCTCAGCCCCGATCAGGGGCACCAAAGGGACCCTGTTGAGCAGCCTCATGGCTGAATCAGGAGCTTCTCTCTTCCAACAGGAGCTTCTCTCTTCCAACTCACCCCTTGGCACACCCTCAATGGCTACTAACACTGAAATGTTTGCAGATAGATCAAACACAACGTATAGCAAGAAAGAATTCTGACTACTGCATAGATTTAAAAACAAGAAAATGTTTATATTTCATTTAACATTTGACACAGAAGAGGCCACATTTAGACACATTAAATCTTCAGAGCACTTTAATCTGTAGTTTTGGACCTTGGCTATGACAAATGCTTGTATAAGATGCATCCATGATTCTTTTTGTAATTTATGTTTACAAATTACACCATGATAAAACTTAATAAAAATTACTCATGTGGCATATTTTCAACATTTTATAAGTTAGTCCAATGCACACAATAGATTTTTGTTGTTGTTTACATAGGAAGTTCTCATGATTTCAGTATTACACAAATTGAAGCCGAAGACTACACTCAAAAATGAGTTTAAAAAATGGCATTACAAAAAACTGGGAGTGAGTAGTAAAAAACCCACACAGGGTTGCTGTGCAGAAGCAAACTGGACGCTCTTACTGCCATAAGTCTTCAGTGCGGCCAAACTTAAACACCAGTCCTCTGCAAATAAAATAAGAAACATCACATCTAGTTGAATTTGGGGGAGAAAAAGAGAGTATGTGAGATTGGGAGGATGGTGGGAAACTAGCAACAAAGGATTGATGAGTTGTACTACAGAATGTATCAGAACAGAAAATGAACGTGTGCTTCCCACATCCTCGACTTCTGAGAACTGGAGCCTTCTGCTACTCTTAAAAAGTTAACCAGGGGCACCTGCGTGGCTCAGTGGGTTAAAGCCTCTGCCTTTGGCTCAGGTCATGATCCCGGAGTCCTGGATCGAGCCCCACATCGGGCTCTCTGCTCGGCAGAGAGCCTGCTTCCTCCTCTCTCTCTGCCTGCCTCTCTGCCTACTTGTGATCTCTGTCTGTCAAATAAATAAATAAACAAAATCTTAAAAAAAAAAAAATTTTAAAAAGTTAACCAATGTTTCGTATATAATGATAGTATGTCTAATTTTATCATATTCATTCAACAAACCTTTTTTGAATATAATGTGCTAGATGGCTGGGCTATAAAAATACATAAGCTATGGTGTCCCTGCCCTCAAGCTGCTCACATCTCACATTGTTGGTGACACAATGTGCTAACAGCGGAGGAGGGGTGTGTGTGTGGGGGGGGGGGAAGACATGTGTTGAGAAGAACAAATGTTGAGAGAACACAGAAACACATGAAATTTATTCCGCCTGAATGTGTTAGGAAAAAAGTTACAGAGGTAGTAATATTTGGAACGGACTTTGGAGGATAAGCAGGAGTTTCAATGGGAGACTGGTAGGAACAGGAGCTAGTGTGACAAAGGAAGCGGAAACAACGTATCAAGAGGCAAAGGGAATAAAAGACCACAGGGCCTCAGGGAAAGCCCAAGTGACAGCTGTGTCAGGAATATGCCCACAAAGAACTTGCCATCCAGGGTTTAGGTGGGGACTGGTCTACAGCTGTCCTCAAAGTTTCAGCTTAAGAGTGGCAAGATGGCAGTTATAGGCATAAGGAGATACAGGTCTCCATCTAGATCTCTGGATACACGTGGATACCCGAAGTGCATTAGAGCAGGGAGGAGTCCAATATGGCTGGATTATAGCTCAAGAGACAAGGAAGACAGGGAATGGCAGTGGCCAGGATTTGGTAAACCAACTGACCAGGGTAGCTAATTGCCCACAGGGGCCTTACATGCCTTAAATGACTCAAGAGGGCAGATGTCAGCCTGTACGTTCTGCTATGGGGGCCACTGAGACTCAGTATGAAACGGGATTATATGGAGATGTGCCCCGACTTAAAGGAACAACTATCCATCTCCAGCTGATTGTTGTTATGCAAGGCTCGGGATTGTCAGATCTTCCACTTTTTGAGGAAAAGCCCAAACTTCAGATTTCAATGTAAAAGTCTCTGGAGTTTTAAATGTTGGCTCAATAAAACAGAAAATACTGTATTGAATAAATAAAACAGAGCCGTGGACAGAACTTGGCTGCATGGCCACTAGTGTTGAGTTCTTCTGTAGACAGCTCCAAGTTTTGAAAAATTTTAAGATGAGAAGTGACAGAATTAGAGCGATGTTTTAGAAGAGAAAGTGACACAGGAAAACTGGATCCAAGGGAAGAACCATCAGGGATGTGAAGTGCTCAGGAAGGGATGATGGTGACCCAATAGAAAGTGAACAAGTCTGAGATGCTTCCGAGGCCATCTGAGAGGCCCTGGATGTGCAGGCAAGGGGGAGGGAGAAACTGAAGAGGGGGGTAGACAGTGGCATGGGCTGCTTTGCATTTGTTTTCTCGTGTTTTCCAGGCCCCAGTGTCTACTCAAGGTTAAGCCTATAATTGTAATGATCAATTTAAAATGGCTTTCATAAGCCTTTCTGGAGGTAAATACTTCAGTGTTTTTTGATGAAAACAAAAATGCAACTAGAAAATTGTACCCTCTCTTGCAAGAATGTTAACTTCTCTTTATAAAGGATTTCATAAAGCTCTAAAAGGTGTTCTGATCTCTGATCTTCTGGTTAATAGCAGGCTTCTACCCTCCAGATAGCTTGGATGAGACATCCTTCAAAATACTAGTCAACAGATGTAAATTGTAATCTGAAGAGTTTCTTGGACAAAAGCCAGTCCCTCCTACACTGTCAGATGGTCACCTTTGGTACTGACATCTGTCTGATTTCTGAAACAGTAATTTCTCAGGGGCTGCTGATTATTGTCCTGTTACAAATCAGAATGGTAGGCAATCTGCTACAACTATTCCACTAGCAGTGCTTATTAGTTGAATTTAATTTCAATTTGCTTATAGTATTTTCAGAAACCATAGTTTTAAGTCTGAAGAAGGCTAACAGTACCAAATGAGAAACCAAACTTGCTTCATATAAATAATCATCATAAATAATTTGAGACTTGGGGCGCCTGGGTAGCAGAGTGGGTTAAAATCTCTGCCTTCGGCTCAGGTCATGATCCCAGGGTCCTGGGATCGAGTCCTGCATCAGGCTCTCTGCTCAGAGGGGAGCCTGCTTCCTCCTCTCTCTCTGCCTGCCTCTCTGCCTACTTGTGATCTCTGTCTGTCAAATAAATAAATAAAATCTTAAAAACAAACAAACAAATAAATAAATAATTTGAGACAAGTCAATGATTGGTTTCCAAGGTTTTGTATCATGTGAAAACTGCTACGTGAACTCATGTGTTTCCCCCTCAATCCTCTGTTCCCCACTCCGGTGACACGGTGACTTCTCTGCTACAGCAGCGTCTTAAGGTGGAACTTGCTTTATTCTTTCTCTCTGCCAGGGTAAATGATAAAGAAGGCTGCTGTTTGCCCCTCCCTGGCTGGTTCTCAGTAGGTACCCCTCCCCACAACTCCATCCTAAAGCTTTTCTTACACACCCTCACACTACCTTCCCTTGGCTGAAGTTGTGGGGCCCTGAGTTCCCTGTGCACCTCCCACACTGTGGAGACACTGGAGTAGTGAGCTCAGATGCTTGGGGGCCGTCTGTACAGATGTCCAGGCCCTGGCACTGCCGCTTGAAAGGAAAAGAAAT